>NW_026056224.1:0-330050 GCF_023757985.1 Alternaria ethzedia
CACACACACACACACACACACACACACACCATAAGACAACAAGCTGCTCGAGTCAATCCTCACCCTGCATGCTCACCGTGCAACGGGCATTTGACCAATTTGCCCGTTGCAAAAGCCACCGGCTACAATGTGCCATCGGCGTGCAGTAGACCCTTTTTGCACGGTCGCTCGCTAAGACCCCGGATTCACGTATAGCGTATCGCGTGTGCATTAGTTTCGGTTTGATGATAGGACCCTTTGGCAGTTGGTGACGGGTACGACCTGTGATGGCGGGGGAACAAGCTCTCTCCAAGGTCTTGGGGCTGCAGGGACTCATGTCAGAGGGGTCAGAAGGTCTGGTGCATGTTGGTATTGATCTCCGAGGAGGTGTGGTTGCGATTTTTGATTCGTCATATTGTACTGCATCGGTGTGGCACAGTGGTGAGATACAAGTTCGTCACGCGAAGCAGGTTCGGGGGACAATGCGTTGGAAGTGCGAGTGTGTAATTAGCTAGATGATTGTTTCGACTCCTCTGATCTTTGCCAGTATAAGCTATCCCCTCTAATCTATACAATATCATGCGTCGGACGACTATGCAAGACGCCAACCGGTCTAAGTCATGGTGACGAGTTCTTCGGCCGACACGGGGTGGATAGCCTGCGGGAGAAGCACATGTTAGCATCCATGTTCTCAAACGCCGATTGCACAATGCCGTTCCTTTCCCCCGCAAACGTGGCAGCTGCAGCAGTCGACAGCCGATGCATTGCCGCTTATGCATGCACGGATGCACGACGAAACGGGAATGGAAGGTTGGGTGATTACTTACCACACAGTTGTCAAAGTCCTTCTTCGTGGCACCCATCCTGATCGCCACACCGAACCCTTGCAGGATCTCGCTGCTTCCCTGTCCCAAGATATGCAGACCGACGACCTTCTCGTTTTCGCCCGCGCAGATGATCTTGTAAGCTGTGGGCTGCTTCTCATCGGGGTCCATCATAGCGAAGTACATGGCCTTGAATTCGGTCTTGTAAATTTTGATCTTGTCGCCGTACTTCTCGCGGGCCTCGGGCTCCGTTAGACCGATAGAGCCGATCTCTGGGTGGGCAAAGACGACAGAGGGAATGTTCTCGTATTCGAGGTGTGCCTTGGGCTGGTTGTTGAATAGGCGGTCGGAGAGGCGTCTTCCAGCGGCGATGGCGACGGGGGTGAGTTCGAAACCGCGATCACATACGTCACCGATGGCGTAGATGTTGGGGATAGAGGTGTTTTGGTACTCGTCGGTCACGATGTGGTTCTTGTCGTTGAGCTTGATGCCGAAGTCCTTGATCTTGAGATCTTCAATTTCGGGGTCACGTCCAGTTGCGAAGAGAACTTCTTCGACTTCAACGGTCGACTCATTCTTTGTCTCGTTGTTCTGGTAGGTGACGCGCTTCATGCCGTTGCCAATATCCTCAACCTTTGTAATCTGTGTACCCTTGTAGAGGTTGATGCCCTGACGCTCGTACTCTTGAGTTACGGTATCTTGGATCATGGGGTCGAAGGTTCGGAGGAGCTTGTCGCCGCGGATGAAGAAGTGTGTTTTCGAGCCGAGTGCGTGAAGCATGCCAGTCATCTCGACACCGATGTATCCAGCGCCACTCGTTGCAATGCTCTTGGGCTGCTTCTCGAGATCGAAGAAGCCGTCGCTGCTGATGCAGAGTTCCTTGCCAGGAATATCGGGTAGCTTCGGTCGTCCACCGGTCGCGATGAGGATGTGCTTCGCCTTGATGCGCTGGGAGCCTCCATCATGAAGCGCAACCTCGACTTCGTCCTTGGCCACAAACTTCGCGCGCCCTCTGAAGTGCTCAATCTCGTCCTTGTTCAGGTTGTTCTCGTAGATGCCGTTCAGCCGCTTGACGTAGTCGTCTCGCTTCTTCTTGAAGTATGGCCAGTCGAACTCCGGTACCCCGCCAACCTTGAAACCGTATGCGGACGCATCCTTGAAGGTCTCGGCAATCGCTGCTGCGTTCCAAGTAACCTTCTTCGGCACACAACCGACGTTTACGCAGGTACCTCCGTATCGTGAAGATTCGATCGCAATGACTTTTGCGCCGTGTTTGGCGGCTCGTCGTCCAGAGGCAATACCACCGCTGCCAATTCCGATTACTAGGTAATCGCACTCCTTGGGTTGCGACGACATGGTGATGCTCGAGGTGGAGAAGTGAGACGAGAGGTTTGATAAGCGTGCGGATGCCACTGCGGTTTGTGAAGGGCGGAAGTGCGTTCGGAGGAGAGAAGTTTGTCCTGTAGATGGAGGGGTAATGGTACGGAGACTCGTCGAGAGAGCTCGCAGTCTAAAGGTAGCTGTTCTTTGCATTAAGATGCAGCGCGGCCGAGGGCGGATACTTATGGAGTACGTCAGAATAATTAGATTCCAAAGCTACTACTGCATTCAGAGGCTGGATTGGACGACTTAAGTAATCCAACCACGCAGGTGCAGTACCTAGGTATGCGGTATGGCTGCTTTCTGTGCAGGCTAGAAGTTCCAGACCGGGGACGAACAAGACAATGTCTGCAACTATCACGCAATGCTATCTCAGCGACCGATGTGTGTCGCTTGGTAATGCTGCGATTTAAGATTTTGCGATTATGGGAGCAGCCGGCGGTGACGCGATCTCGGCCTTACGCGTGCGGACATCCCGGAGGTGCATGCGCTAGACCGCTTCCAATAGCTACTTGGATCATCGCTTCCAGGCCAGCCCACCTGCGACACACGACTCCACGCAACTTCAGGTCGGTCAAGTCAACTGAAGCTCGACAGATGTTGGCAGGAAACCATGCCAGCCTATGAGAGTGGTTCAAACTTTCTCGGATCCTGAATCCTGACTCCTGAAGCATCGACAGTTACCCAAAGAGATCAGACCATCCCCACCACGGACCTTGCGACATTGCCGAGTGTCGCACTCTTAGCTGAAAGCCTTCACACCCACTTCTACCTAAATCAACTACCCTCGTCATGGGTGGTAGGCTTTCCATGCCGAAGGCGGCCGATGGCATGAGCGAAACCTCCAAGCCAACGTCGGCCAATGCGCGAGCGCGTCTTTCACGAGGCGGAGGCATCATCAATGGCCGTGTAAGAGGCTTCTGTCCAGATTTGTAATCCCCACATCGGCTAACACGTCCCAGACCGTCATGGCACCCTTAGCGGCCCTTACCATGGCTGGCCTTCTCTTCGTATATGCCCGGACGTCGATACGCGCGGCGAAGCTCAACGCGAAGAAACATCGAGAGGCAGACGGTGGGCAAATCAGCTGGCACAAGGAGAGCATGAGGCGACATGGTCAGATGGACAGGCTGGACGATGATAGAGGGACGTTCAGCGAAGCTCTTATGGGAGACATTCGTAAGAAGAAACAACAGAAGGTCGAGGAGAACCAGAAAGCGCCAGTAGAGAGGTCCGAGAACGACGCTGAACTGAGGAAGATCATGGGAAAGAAGGACTGATCCCCGACGGTCAGGCAAAGCCCTGATGGTAGCAACGTACGAGGGTCGTTCAGTAGGCCTTGATTTTATGACCAAGAACAAAAACTATAGAAAGACACATTAACACCTCAACCTATGTGTCTACGAACCTCAAGGATCGTTGAACAAAGAAATATTATCATCAGGTTCGTTGCTGTGAAGAGGCCAGAATTGCACCATGCTGCTAATGAAGCTGCACGCGAGCACGTTTAGCGGCTAAGGCGTTCACCGGTTTGTTCAGCATTGTCCAACACCAGCAGAGAGGTAAGCTTGGGTACAGCAGAACTTAAGTCGATCTAACAACACGGTCCGCGGCCGGTAGTGTCTTGTCACACGCGCCCGGAGCAGATTCACCTCTATCTAGGTACGCAGTCTGTTTGATCACGGGCAGCGAAAGCTTAACCATAGCAAATTGAACGCGCCGAAGTAACACAGCATGACATGGTATATATATTCACAGCGAAACATATGCGCTCGAAAACGCTAGCTGCCGTAATGATAAACTGTGATTTGCCAGAGCTATAGACATGGATGTGTTAAGCTTCACATGTGAGCCCTGGAGCGAACCCCGCATTCAGCTGTGGTAGCTTTCAAACGCGTGCCATGCCACGAGATTTGGTTGAGTGATGGCAGGCGCGATTCAACAGCAAAGTCATGTGCTGGTGTCAAGTTGGGGATCGATTGCCGGGCGCTGGATGAGGGATATTATAGATAGGTACATGTGCAGGTCGTTGCGTCGATCGTTCGCCTGCGGCCAATGGCTTCATCCTTCCGTGGCCGTTAGACTGTTTCGGGGATGCGAGCTGCACAAAGCGTGAGGTTAACCCCACCATTCCATGACCGCGCTCCGCATCTATACACTCTCGCCAACATCAGCCATTGTCGCCCGACCTTCCTCTCCACCACCAACCTTCGCACTCGACACCAATCGCGCACCCACGTTCCCTCCATCCAGCTTGACGACGCCGCGGTCTTCATGGAGCTTGCCCGGCTGCTGGCCCGATCGCGATTGCCGTAGGAAGACTGCACCGTCTTCCACAGCTAGCGATAGCCAGTATGCCTAAGCAGGACGAGGGGAGGCCAAATGTACAACAGGACATTCCAAATAGACCCAGAGATCTGACCGAGGTTTCAAGAGCCGTCCTGCGCAGTGAGCAGGCCAAGCGATGGACCAAGAAGTACCGCACCGAGGTCGCTGCAAGCTCCAGCAGTCTGCTCTCTACATTTGCGGCTGTATGTGCATCCCTATCAGACACAGCGTCATTGATTTCGCCAGTGCTGATAGCTTCCAGTATCCTCTCGACTCGGTCAAGACCCGCCTGCAAGCGTACGCCAGCCCCCCGGACTTACGTGGAACACGGCTAACATGGCATAGCTACAAGTTCAACTCCTTCGCCGACTGCGTTCGCCACACCTACAAAACTGAAGGCTTCCATGGCTTCTACCGTGGTATGCCTCACCGCTCACAGCTGCATGGCCAACACCCGCTAATGTACGCGTCATAGGTGTCTGGTCTCCTCTCGCAAGCATAACCCTCGTCCGCACCGTGTCCTTCTCCATATACCAGCGATCCAAATACGCGCTCGATAATTGGATTTACCAGACAACCGGAAGCTCCCCGCTTGTTATCGCTAATACCCGGGATGCGTGGCCTACGTTTTCGACGATTGCGTGCTTCGGGCTGGCAGGTGTCAATGCGGGTGCCGCAATCACAGTAATCGCATGTATGACAAATCTACTGCCGTTTGTATTTCGCTAGCTAATTGAGTTAGGTCCCTTCGAGTTGACGAAGTTGAGCGCGCAAATCTCCGTATTGATGGCTGAGCGCAACGATGGCGGCGGCAAGAACGAAGCGGTCCGCAAGAGCTACCAAAATCTTGGAACCTGGAAGACGGCACAAAATCTGGTCAAACATCGGGGTTGGACAGGACTGTACTCGGGCTTCCATTTGCATCTACGTGAGTTAACCGCAAACCGTTGGGAAGAAGGGCAAGCGCTGACAAGAGACAGTAAGAGATTCCATCGGCACCGGCATTTACTTTGTGACATACGAGAGTGTGAAACAGGTTCTAGCCAACGCGCGAGGTACTTCACCTACACATCCATTGGCTGTAGTCGTGGCTGGTGGACTGTGTGGACTGGTTAGCTGGGCCTGCGTAAGCTTTCGCTTCCTATGGGGTCTTGAATCATGTACTAATGAGTATTGCAGATTTTCCCGATCGACACGGCAAAGAGTATCTACCAGCGAAATTGCCTCGTTGGAGGCAAAGACAAGGCCACGCGCCCTAAGATACATTTCTTTAGTCGCCGGATGTATCGAGGTGAGCATACCTTCCCAAAGTCGCAAGACTTCTACTGACCCATTCAAGGCCTCGGTGTCTCCATGTCTCGTTCCTGCATAGTCAACGCTATTTTCTTTACTGCATTCGAATTCACCAAGAAGCGCATCAACGGCATGTCTTACGACGAGGAGCTGCTTCGTGCCAACGACCTATAGCTAATTCGACATTTCCGTATTTGAGGTTTCACTTGTATCTGCATAGGGGCATGGAGTAGGTGCATATTTTGTTTGTATGCAAGTGGATATGTAAATTATCCTGGATCTGAGTATGCAACTACGAGCACAGTACTGAGCATGACACATATTGTGCACCTGGCCTTGAAGCCATACTCATTCTCCCATGTGGACTTGTCGGAGGCTTTCGTTCAGTCCTTATCTACCTCCGCCTGGCACTGCTTCTTCTCCTCTTCGTTCGCATGGCCATGATAATCGCACGGGTTGACGTCATTTTGCGGTACCCCTTCCTTTTTGAAGCGACTATAACGGATCATGACGCGCATGAGGAAATCATGTGGAAGACTAGATCGAAGTACGAGTTCACCGTTTTCAACCGTGTCATCTGCATCCTCATAATCCCGGCAATGCTTCTCCACAAAGAGATCGAGAATTGCGTGATCCTTGGGGAGATGAGCGAAGCCATGGATCACAGCCTCGTATAATGTACTCTTCTTGATAAGGTGGTTGATCAAGCTGTCGCGAGTTGCTTCGTAAAACGCTGGAGACAGAACTCGATCGCCAAAAATCAAAGCTTTGGTACGTGCAAGTTGTGCCTTGCCTTCCATCTGTGTCGAGTAATCTTCACGCTTTCCGTCACACCACTCTAAGCAGGTTTTTGGGAGAGTTTGCGTGTAAACCCAGTCGACGAAGATGCTGACTATCGCCTTGTCAGCTGAGTGATGCATACTTCTGAATGCTCTATACTCACACGTGCTGCACTCAACGTCTTCCAATTTAACGACACCTTCCTGTGCCTCTTTCCAAGGACCATTCAACGCCTTCTTGAAGTAATCGGAGTGTTCGACGAGTAGCGAGCGATGGATGTGGTATTTGGTCTTGGTGTCGCCTACTTCGACAATGACGAAGACGGGCTCTTGGGCAGCCTCACTAGGAAATAATCAGCCCGTAGACTTTTGAGAGTTACTCTTTGAAATACCTGGGGCGCTTCATTCTTGCGATCTTTCCCATTGACATCGTAGACGTAGAGCTCTGTTTTATCTATAGGCCTGCTTTCGTGTAGTTCCAGACGAGTTGTCGGGGTCGTAGTTGCAATGGAAGGAGCAGTCGGGGAAGCTGGCTTACTGCACGTGGTGGTAAATTGGTCTTGGTCTAGGCTTTCGAGCTTGCCTCTTTTCACTTTGAGATTCACTGTCACTGTGATTTGCGTGATTTGTTGGTACATTGTTTCTATGCGATACGACGCAATGACAGTACTCTACTACCTTGTAAATGAGCGGAGCTGACAGAAGTCGTCAGCTACTTCCATTGTCCAGATAGCGAGTTTTCACTTTTCATGAAGCATTGTAGTGGCTCTTCTCATGACGACAAAGACATGCGACAAATCTTGGTGGGTATGTTCTGTACAATCAGACTGGCGCGCGTGACCGGCCCCTTCGCCAAGTATAGCGAGGAGTTGTCCACAGTCTTCTGAACAGTTAATGTTCTAGAGGACCAATGTGGATAGTAGTGAGAAGCACAAAATACATGCTATGGAAGTCTTAGATGTTGGCAGGACTGACATTGAGAGGTAGTCTCAAAGGAAAGATGGCGGCTAAGCGAAAGAGAATGAGGTAATTGGCAAAAGCTACGCCTGTATAGGTGTCTGATGCAGATCCACTTAACCATGGAAAGTACAACTCGGAGTTGGAGGACTGAAGGGTCTGGCATGAAGACATGTAATGTGAGCTGTACTTGCGAAGGACTTCACAAGCATAAGGATTCATGCCTGTCCCTCATAGTAAAGGTAGGCTAAGGTACTGACTTTGGGCAATGATATGTTGAGAGGAGTGCCCATGTAAGCGATGATATGAATGCGCGAATCCGAACTCAGGTTATCCGACTAAGGAATACTAGTGCATGATTAGGAATCCTAGTCACGTCAATGTATCACTTATATCAAGCTCCTTTCATAGCCACAAACCGAACATCACAATGGCTGGTATGGCGACCGAACTACCGCTCCGAAACATCACGACGTGTACCCGTTTGTTGCACTTTTCGAAGTATTCATTGACCTGCCGACCTAACATATCTCATGACGCCGTCGTTGTTCTTCCGGGAGGGCCCGTATGCAAGTCGTGTCACCGAATAGTCGTGACTGTCCCACCCCAGCAATGGGAATATGCCCGCTGATGAATCCGTTTTGCAACCCCGATAAAGGCAAATGTCGAAGAAAGGAAGGGAAACGAGACGCTTAGTCGAAGAGACCGAAGCCCATGTCGTCGTCTGACTCCTCCTTCTCTGTTGTGTGTTAGTCTCCGTTCTGTGCTCAGCGAGGGATATTTGGTAGACGTACCCTCCTCCTTCTTCTCCTCGGCAGCTGGCTCGGCACCGGCAGCGTCGCCAGCGGCAGGGGCAGCGCCTCCAGCAGCGGGGGCAGCACCGCCGCCTGAACCGACGTTCAGGAGCAGGTCCTTGACATCCTTGCCCTCAAGAGCCTATTCACATATCAATTCCGTGTTCTGCTCCAGCGTGTCCGTGTATGCGCACCTTGGCGAACAGAGTTGTCCAGATGGGCTCGACCTCCTCGATCTTTGCGGCCTTGATGATAGATTGGAGCTTGTCGGCCTGTTCAAATTAGCCATTGTGTCCGCGATTGCGAATTGCACCTCGGGAGTCGTACAGTGATGTCGACACCGTCATCAGCGAGGATGAGAGCGGCGTAAGAGGTGGCGAGCTCGGAGGTAGACATTGCGACGGATGTGATCGTGATATTGTCGTGAGTCGAGATGTTGAGAGTGTCGGCGCTGGTGAATTGAATTGATGGTGTGGACGGCGCTAATCGTGGCTTTCGCTTAGCAACGTCTAGCTGCATCAGGCGTTAGCGCGTTGGCCGAAGGCAGCTTGCCCCTCGGTGACGTCCGGGCACTTTCCCCGCTATCAAGCTGCATCTTGGCTTCCCGACCGGCTACTTCCAAGTTCGCATATTGCAGAGTTCCAGCTTTCACCACCGTTCGGATTAGCCTCAACCCCACCGAAAGATTCCCCAACCAGCGCCGATCAGCGTCTGCAGCACACAATGACCGACTCCCCACTCCCACGGATTCCGCTGGATCCGAAGGAGCAGCCCATCCTCGACAAGCTGCAGTCCATACGGACGGAGCTGGAACTACTGAAGCGTGATCGGTCCACCTATGTCAAGAGCCAAGATGTCTTGAAGCTGTACGACCAAGTCATCGAGCAGGTCATAATTCTCAACGAGATACGGGAAACTAAGCGCCTGGAGCAGAACAAAGGTATGTCACGTTGCCACCTGCCCAATGTGGCTTGTTGATGCTGACTTGGTCGCATAGTCGATTACATGCTCGATGATTGCTTTCAGCTCATATCACTTGCGTATCTGACCGTCGGAAAGAACCACGAACCACCAGCAGTGTTAGTATTTGGCGGTGTCATGTGCTGTATACGAAGTTACTGACAGTGTTCCAGCTACTCATACATATCCACAATCAAGGTATTTATACATGTGGGAGGTCATGTGCACGTCAATGTCTAACAACTCACAGCGCCTCTTGGACCATCTCAAAGAAGCCACCTTCTACTCGCAAAAGGATCTGGAAGCCCTGGACAAGAACCTGCAAGACTGCCGGCGTTATGTTGAAAGGGGGCAGGAAGGTCACAGCCCTCATCTGCTGACTCTCCTCGATGCTCGTATCAAAGTTTGCGAAGAGACACTAGCAGAACTGAAGCTGAACCTATCCGGACTGACACCCGACCTGACACCGAAGTGGGAGAAGCTTGTCTCGATACTACGATCCCTTTGCGGTTGCAATGCAAGATCGAAGGTTAGCAAACTCCGAATAGGCCGTTACCGTGTACTGACCGGAACTGTAGTTCCCACTTGAAGAGGTTGAGGAGTACTCAGAGGAGCTCAACAAACTCGACGAAGAGCTGAAAGAACACGGAATTCGCGCGTATGAGACGGAGGGAACCACTGAAGAGAAGCTGGCCGAGATGGTCGACAAGATGCAACTAGCCACCGAACACCCCGAGGCCGCACCAGACGCCAAGACTCTCATCGGCACGCTGCTACGCCGTAATTTGCTCTGGGTCACGTTGATCAAGCAAAAGTTGGTGCATCCCGCTAATCTTACGATCCGGACTAACACCTGAGCAGGCAAGGACGCATATCGCCCGCTTTCAAAGACACCTACGACAAACTTCTTGCTATCCGGAACAAACTCGAGAAGCTCACTCTGACACAGGCATGGTCCCTTCGTGAGACTGATCTATGGGATTTCCAGCGCCAGCTTGACCGCATAGACGAGGCACGCGTTGACGGTAATTTCGTTGATGCACTTGGACGTCCATCTGAGATCTACGAGCAAAGGGTATGTTCTCACAGACGTGATTGTCTATACGCCCACGGACTAACGTGATGCAGACACTACTCTATCTTCTCAGGAAGAGCTACGCTCTCATCTACCAGCTGCTCTTAACTTCAGAGCCTGTGTCAGAGGCATTACTGCCAATATACAACCAGCTGACCACACTTCGGAAATGCTTACTCGAAGTCAAGAAGCTGGGAGGTGTATCCTCACCAAGAGAGCTGTACCCATACAGTATGAAGGTTGGTGCACCACCCCATGAATATATCGATACGTCTACTGACTCATATATAGCTGAACTCAATTGACAACATGCGGGTAGACGGCAAGTTCATGGTTGGCGAAGAGATACCCGATGGACAAGGACGCGTAACACAACTTCTGGAGGAATGCTTCGAGCTCGCCTACGACCTGAGAAACGATGCCGAAGACAACAACAGCTCCGCTGATGTCACGCCATCGACCGAAAAGCCCGAGCCCCTTAGCACCTGATGTATCCTCTCTCTCTCATATTGGCGCTGTACATCTCGGCGTAAGACGATCGCTCCCAAACTGGCTACCCACATCTCTTCTGACCTGTCTTATTCCGGCGATTCTCTCTCTTGTGGCAAACACGCGTAGAACCCTTGTACTTTCTGTACTTCTAACTATTACTTAATATGGGTCAATCATTCGAAGCTGTTCAATTTCGTCTTCTGGTGGCGTTGGTGGTGGAACATCTGCATCCTTGAAGGTTAGGTGGCTTCCGTACGATATGCCTGCAATTATCAGCGTCTTTGGCTATCAGCTTCGGCTCTTCCTCTTACAAAGCTCTTCGCCTGTAGCAATGTCTCTCAAAGCTCGATACGTGATGATTTGACGTCGAGTATCCCGCATCCATCCTACGTTTTGTTCCTGGGTCGAGTGATTGAACATGCTTCCCAATCCGAATATGATGGCTTGTGTGACCTTGCTGTTACCGTCCGTGCCTACGATTGGCCAATTGCTAGCATGAGTCAGATTTTGGGTACTTCCAACCACCTCTAATAGATACTTTGATCAAATGTAAGGCCATCGACCTGCTACAACTGCCGATGCCCGCACATGCGTACGCATGCTACATGTCCAGAGGAGGTGGTAGCGCGATAATACAGCAGCTCAAAACAAAGAACTACGTACTAAGTGTAATGATAAAGCGAGGTCTGCTCTATGTGCTTCTTGTTTTCTTCTATTCCTAGGATCAATACAGGACATATGTCTATCGTGGTCCCTGATGGTATGTCTTTGGTAGCAAAAACACCACGCCCTACATGCTTTGTTAGTCATCCACTACAACTGATCTGCCATCATCTCGAGAAACGTACCTTTTGGCGTATCAACCTTCAGGACAATATCTGGACATCGTTGAAGTGGGATGTCGTTCGGCGCTGTTTGGAAACCCATGGTACCTAGTAAGAAGATCGGCACTTCGCAAAGCAGCAAGAATAGTTACAAGGATACAATAATGACACCGGTCAGCAGTCCATTCCTCTCAAACCCACGACATCACTTTTGGTAATTACATCACAAAAATTTATCACCGCGCTAAGTCCGCGGTCCGAAGGCTTGGACCCTGAGGGTTGCGCCCCACTCAAGCTTCGCTCATGGCTGGCCGCTTTCGTCACAGGTCCTCGCAACACGACTGCCAGCACGATGGCCCAGCAACGAGGGCAAGCAATGGGAGACTCCCTCAAGACGGCACACTCCGTCAGCCTAAAGGTTCTGCGGTATGTTGGCACGTCCTTTATGCTGCTTCCGCATAGCGTCCTGTCGCAAAGCTGATCGTCGCATCGTCTCATGACCATCCACCCGACTTGTCTACCTATGCATATGCCATGGACATGCCAATGAGCTGGGGACTCTGCGTATTGACGTCGTTTCCAGATTGTCTCGTCCATCTCTCGCGGTGCAGCACCCTCTCCCGAACTCCAAAGACCTAGGCATATCGCCCAAGGCGTCGCTCGCGTACCCCACACCGAACGACACCAAAGACCAGTTCGTCCTCAGTCCCGTGTTAAACCTTCCTGAGGCGTTTGGTAGCGCCTACGTCGGCGAGACCTTCTCCTGCACTTTATGCGCGAACAACGAGCTCGATCCATCCGACAACACAAAGGCGATTAGTGGCGTGAGGATACAGGGCGATATGCAAACACCGTCAAATCCTGCGGGGTCGCCCCTAGATCTGTCTGGTCTACAAGAAGAAGCAGAGAACGTGTCCCCAGGGCCAGCGGAATCATTACAACGTATCCTACGATTTGAGCTCAAGGAAGAGGGCAACCATGTCTTGGCTGTGACTGTCACATATACAGAGACCGCACTAGGAGAAGGAAGGGCAGCGAGCGGCAGAGTCCGAACATTTCGCAAATTGTACCAGTTCGTGGCTCAACAGTTATTGAGTGTGCGCACCAAAGCTGGAGAGATTGGGCAGAAGAGTGGATCTTCTCGATACCTCCTGGAGGCACAACTGGAGAACATGGGCGAAGCTGCAGTCTGTTTAGAGGTACGTCGACGCGTTCTAAGTCTCACGATTCATGTGTTGGTACTATCATTTACTCCAAACAACGAGTCAGAGCGGCTCCTTTACGTTGAGGATTTCGGCTCCATCACTAGCTCGATCGCAGAGTCCGATCCGGCAGTCTTGTAGATCCGGCGCTATTTCGCTGCTTCAGATAGCCTACCACCACAGCCCTGCCCCTAGTAGGCATTGAACCACGACTGACTCCAAACAGGCAGTCAATGTAAACCCGAAACCACCCCTCAGATCTACGTCGCTTAATTGGGATATGCAAGCCTCACGTATCAATGCGCCGATATTGAGCCCACGGGATGTGGTGCAAGTCGCGTTCCTTCTCGAACATGGGCCCAGCGACAAGGACGAAGAGATGACAGGTTCCATGACGGAAGACAACAAAAGAGTGCTGGGTCAGCTTGCTATCCAATGGCGGAGCGCATTGGGCGACAGGGGCTCTCTCAGCACCGGATGGCTTACGGCTCGGCGCTGAGCGTGTCTTGTCCAATAGACTTTGCGTCGCGCTCTAACGTCGGTACGGTTTGTATATCTCCGACCGAAAGTTCTGACGCCCGTACCTGCAGTTCCAAGCGCTTGGTCTTGCATTGTCGATCTACCACGGTAGGTTTGCGTTGATTGAAGTCATTCGGAACCTGCTCCGTGCGCTGTGTCAACATGAATCGAGTAGCCCGAACTTCGTCGCCGAAGATTGAAAAGCAACCTCTTGACTATATTTACTCGCGTATGACTGTACCTCTGTCTACCACCGGCTATATCGAGGTCCATGTATGGATGCGTGGGGTTGCGGAGATTTCGATGGAAATTTGTAATGCCGAACATGCTCAGATCGCTGTCACACAGTCAATGGGTAAGTCCAACACAGACAGCCGGAATGCGGAGGATCTCTTGGACGATCGACGTGTGGAGCGAACGCAAAAGCAAGATCGACTTGGACAATCAAGGCATTGGATGCAGCTGGAGCCACGCGAACAATTCTCCTCAAAAAGCACGTCTAGTCTTACGGCATTGACCACTAGTGCGCCCAGCAGACCGAACAACAGCGCAGTCAGCTCTGAGGGAACCCGAAGAAATTGGTGGAAACAACGGCAAAGTTGGTGAAGCGCGGCAGAAGGAGCAAGGAGCCCCATGATTCCGGCCTAATGGCGCAGATGAATAGGCGACAGACACGGGAACATGTCATGACAGTCTGACGAACTACTCGAGGGTTGGGCGATCGTGGGGAGTCATTTTATCTCGGTCAAATACGAGAGCGTGAGATGTTTGATCGTCGGCCCCCAGGAATGCAAGATACGCAGACGCCGAGTGATGGAAAGTACATTGTAGAGCTCGTATGTATTGAGCAGCACAGACGAAGTATTTTGAGGTGGCTGCAGCTGTCAGATTACATGGGAGAGCACAAGCAGTAACCGTTTGAGGAGCTTGTGTGTCGAAATCGGCAGCCGACCGCGGATCGACATGGCTATATGCTACATGCGTCTCTGGGCGGGCGTATGCAGCTCCAACACCGAAGACAAGATAGATACGGTGACATGTCCTGGTGGAACCGATGTGCACCGTTTTGTACAGTTAGGCAAGCAGAGTTGAAACGACAACGGTTTAGATGGTGGTCAGAGCATACGACGGCGGGCTGGCTAGAGCGTACCGCAGGTACCTGTATGCATGTATGTGCAGCCAGAGGTACGGTATGCTGTGGCATTGGCCTGACATATGACAGGTTCGGTGCATAGATAATGCTGGACGGGGTGGAGAGTGGGCGGCAGTTTGCAGGTCAGCGTGGGGCGGTCTATTTTCTTTGTCTCGGGAGGTTGAAGATGTGCAAGCACTGCGCAGAGTATGGGGTCGCGTCCGGGACACGACAGGCAGGCCCCTATTCGTACCGCAGAGTTAATACCGTGTATGCGTGCTGTACGCTGAAGGTGAAACACATGCAAATTGCACGCACACCACCATGGCTGTGGGCGCAATAACCGTCGTGTTGGTGAAGGCCGTCGACGACCCCTGAACGCGCAATGCAGCGCGGCCAATCCGTCTTCGCCCAAAGCAGGCTGGGCTCAGGCCGTGCCTTCCCAAACCAAGCGGCGCCCCCTGGTCGTGCTTTCCGAAGACAGGGTCTAGCAGCGCGACATGGGACGACGGCACAGCGACGGGCGGAGACGCCTGTGCGTCGAGTGGAGCGACACGGCCACGCTGGGCGATGGAGGGCGTACCGTGGGACGCTGTGTCTACGCCAAACTCTGCGGGCAGATGAAGGTGCTGCGCGCGGGTGCCTTGCATGGACAGGCGCGCGTCGCCTCGCGGCCGGCAGCGCTGACAGGCTGCACTGCAAGAGAGTGCAGCAGTCCGGTCCAGGCCGAGGGGCAGTCGAATGCTCAGCGCGGGAGCGGTTAAGCGCTAGACTGTCTTCCGCCAGCGATAAGAGTGCTTGTGGGTTAGCTGCTCGAACAGGCCGGAGTCTGTCCCTATGAATTGGCCTGTGACCGAGCGCAGCGCACTGAACCCTTCTCCGCCAACCCTCTCCCCATTCACTCTTTTCGCCCGCAAACCGCCGTCGCGACACGCCAGAGCAACCTCGCTGTCTACCATCTACTGTCTCCCGTCCACTGTCTACACGCAGCGCCGCCCACCCGCCCCCGTGCAACCGCGCCCTCAGTCACCGTCGCACTCGCTCTGCCCTTCCCGTGCATAAGCCTCACCACCACCCGTTGCTGCGGACCCCCAGTCTCCAATGACCTAGAGTACAAGGCGACTCGACGTCCCACACGCCGTGACCGCGCAACCCCACGACGCTCTTTAATCGCCCATCTTTTTGGATATCCTATGCCCACCATCTAACATGGCGCCCGCTCCCTCGTCCACCGCCGAGCAGTCGTCCACCCCGCTCGCCGACTATTTCTTCATCTCCGGCATCGAGTCGTCGCAGGTCTACGACGAGCGCACCCAGAGCAATGGCATAGTCACCTCCCCGCTCGCCCAGCCCCCGGTCGATGAGACTATTGAAGAGGACCGCGCCCTCGAGACCGATTCGATCCGCCCAACCTCCCAGGATGGCCTCTCCAACGGCGACTCCACGCGTCGGCGCTCTGCGAATCGCTTCAGCGAGAACCGCCAGTCCAATTGCACCATTATTGGCCCAGATCCCAAGCAGACTGCGAGCAATCGGAGCAGCGCCACCATCAAGGGCGTACAGCTTGGCGGCTCCGGCCTCAGCGACCAGGACTTTGACATTGCACTGCGCAAGTTCGCGTCCGAGCGTGATACCTTTCTCGAGGAAATTCAGTTTACTGCTGGTGTTGCGCAACAGGCCCGCTCCACCCCCACGAGGCCGCGACCCAGGCCACAGCGCGTGTCACAAGCCAACAATGACGATGGCGTCGGCAACCTCAGGTCTGGCGTTGGCAGCATTCGACGGCGCATCTCCACAATGCAGAGCAGTCTGAAGCGCCAGTCGTCGACCGCAAGACAATGTAAGTTGCATTCCACACTATGTCCGACCAGGATCTGTGCAGGGCAGGGCCCTGGCCTCTGGCTTTGACATGGGTTATTTACTTTTTGATCGACGCATACTGACGTGCATGCAGCCTCAATCCGAACGTCGAAGCGCATGTCCGGGTACAATTCCGTCATACCGGCACCGCAGCCATTCAACCCGGAGCCGGACATGCATCCTCTGCTACGCCGCTACGAGCCTGTTCTCTTAGATCGTTACCCGCCACGGAACATGGTCGAGGAACTCAAGAGGCGCAATCCCTTTCCCGACTACGTGCCCATGTTTGCATTTCCTAATGATGTTAGTGTCGTCTCATCTGACGAGCGCCCAAAGAGCCAATGGCATGGCTTCGCCATGACGAATGGAGATGGCTCCAAACTCTACGGCATAACCATCATCGTCTGGCTGCCTTTGAACGCCACCGCTGCAGAGGGCCTCGAGCGCCAATGTGAGGAATGGCGAAACTTGCACATGAATCCAGAGGAGCGCGAGCTGGCAAGCAGTTTGGGCGAGCGCCTGGCATTGGAGCGCGCAAAACTATCGCAACTACTGACTAAGCTTCCGTCCGTGGCCCCTGACTCGGAAGAGCGTGACGACTTGGACGACCAGATTGGAGCCGTTGAAGAGAAGATTCAACTCATGACCGACTTACTTCGTCCCGTAAGGCACGGTGCCGCCTCCAAGATCGAGGGACTGACTGACGGAGAGACCGGACTCTGGATCCCCCGTGCTTATGGTGTAATGGGTCGAGATGCGAGTTTGACGCCTTTCTGGAAGGAGTGGCTCAAGGCCGTTGTCGTTCCAATGACTACTGGCGCGATTCTGCGAGTCCCCGCCAGCTCACCGCGAGTTGGTATGTGGCAGCCGCTCGAGCGGTACGTAGTCAACCTGTGTGCAGAGGCTCTTAGTCCGATTACCTCCATCACGCAGGTTGAACTGGCAGTCCGTGAGCTTCGCATGTACGCCCGCAAAGAGGCAGTCAATGAGCTGCCTGGGTCCCGAAACATCGACATCTATGCCCTGTTCCGATGCATGTCCATCCCTAACATCATTACGCTATTTGAGTATGTGCTCTCGGAAGCTAGGATCATTCTCCTCTCCTCACACACGGCTATGCTACATCTGGCCAGCATGGCGATAACGAACCTGCTGTATCCCTTCCAGTGGGCTGGTGTCTTCATTCCAGTCTTGCCTGCTCGTCTGGTGCAGACGATAGAAGCGCCATGCCCATACATCGTAGGAATCGAGCGTCGTTACGAGCCCGCCGATTACCCCGACGACGACTATGTGCTCGTCGACCTGGATGCTGATTCAATAGTCTCGAACGGTCCACCACCGCCACCACTACCACGCCAACAGCGACGGAAACTTATGTCTCTCCTTCAACAATCTGCACCGCATCATATGCGCTACGGTGTACCTACTGGCCCCCCTGCTTATGCGGTAGAAGCCTTCCCATACGACACTTTCGCCTCCGAGAATCCTGGGGTATTCTCGTACAGAGCACATCCTTCGACTGTCCAGAACTACGTCGGGCTGAACTCGACGTCTTTTGGGACAATGGTCGGATCACCAAGCTCCAGACCTCTAATCTACAACGCCTTCTTACAGTCAAGTGCGTCCAGTCGCGGAAACGACCGTCCTTCCACAGCGACTACCATAAAGACATACCAATCTCCGCCTTCGCCCAAGGTTTCTCCTGTATCGACAGTCTTCCCACCCATGCCCAGTACTCCCATCTCGCGTAGCGATTCTGGCTACGCACTCCAGGCCAATCTGCGTGAGAAACGATCCGCTCACTTTGAGACCTCAAGTCGGCGAAGTTCATCGGTAAGTTTGCTCTACTCTGTACACTGTGATAGCTCATTGACTAATGTGGCTAGTTTGGTTTCGAACGTGTCCCTCAAATCCGGCGCCCCTCTCAGCCGTTCCTTGGCCATGCACCGAGCGCATCAACATCATCTCTGAGCCATGAATACAAGGCGGGGTCCTCGTATGCGCCATCAGTGTATGCACAGTCAACTCTGGCTGCATCCACTATCATGCCTGGTATGGCTACGCATCAAGTGCGCAACACTGCAACAACACAATGGCAAGAAGGTCATTGCTTGCAGTGGAGACCGAACGAGGACAAAGCCATGTGTTCAATATGCGAGGAAAAGTCTGATGACGGGTTGTATCGTTGCACCGGTGAGTTTCAGATCCGCTTAGTGCAACTTACTTTTCTAACAATGTGTAGGATGTAGCACATACGCCCATGGTAGGTGCGTCGACTTGATCTGCATTGTCTGCCCCACAGCATTTCGGCCTGATCAGGTGCGCGCATCGTTTGTACGATGCTTCGCTAGCCTGTTCTACACGTACAGACGCTATCTTGTACCGGCTAGTGGCGAGCGCAAGAAGTCTGGAATGACCTACCAATTCAAGATGGATGAATTTGTGAAGAGCCTGCCAGCCGAAAATGTGCAGTATATCGAAACGCTGCAGCAGACACAAGGTCAGTATTGCTACTACAGTTTTTGCATCACATACTGACCTACAGTAGCTTTCAACGAATTCATCCATGAGCGCGAGAGCAAGTCTGCAGATGATCCTACCATCAAACTTTTCGATGAAGTCATCCTGGCAAAGCGAAACCGCGGAAAATCTTCATTCTTTTACAAGTCCAAGGTCGACTTCTTGTCCGACACAACGGACCATCTTTGGCGCACTGCGTCTGCGACTCCGCCGAATTCTCGCTTCCCGGGCGACTATCGCTCTGTCATCAGCCGAAGTATGTCATCCACACTCCCTCAGCCAGACACTACTAACAGAATCGCAGTCCCCGCGAAGCTCGATCCCACACTCATGAAAGAACCGCGTGTCATTCAGGGCGTGCCACGCGTCCCTCAAGGCAAAGCCCGCCGCAAGCCCATTCCATCCATGCTCGGGCCTAACGGCAACAGCCCGCCACAAATCCATACCTCATGATCTCTACACCAAAACATTACGCTCTCTATAACGACGAACCCGACCTCCATGCCTCTCCCTCCTTCGTCACAACCTCACATCTTTCCGTCTCATCATTGTACTACATGTAACATACCTAGCGACGGAGTTTTCGGCGCACCACGGCATTGCGAGTGGACCTCGATAGTCCGCTGGCCGGTGCTTGTTTCTCAGATTGGATATCTGATGGAAGGATAGAATGTCATCTCCGAAACCATCTTGCATTACATGGGGTGGTTTGGAAATGCTTTTTGCGCGGATCGATTTGGATTCCGACTCAGTGCGTATTCTCTCTCGGCTGTATACTGGGCGGCGCAAAAGAAGCATTTGGTCTTTATGCGAGTATACCTTTGTAATGCGTTTCCTGCCCTCGCCCCAGATTGGCATATTCTATTGGTTTTTGCCTGCCACTTGCAAGATGTTTTGGTAGCAAATGGCTAGGAAGCGGCGAGATTCTTTTGTATATTATTGCATTAAGCATAACATGAGCGGTGGAAGAAAGAATCCAACTAATGGACAAAGTTTACTACAGCATGGAATGCTGAACAAAAGTCATCTCTTAGAAAGTCCTTATCCCTCCAAACTCTGTTATCGCCCACGCGATTCGAAACAACGCGTACCACGTTTCTAGCACTGCCACAAGATGCAGGAACCCGTCCAATCACGCACGTGTTTCTATTCTTGCTGTTCCTGACTAGTGTTTTAGCGCACCCCCTCTGGGGCAAGCGTCGCTAAGCTTGGCAAGCGTCCGCGTGTGCCGAGCCCCTTGCCTTGGGGATCAGGTCGAGACTCATAGAGCCGCTCTGCTCTGCTCTTCTTTCTCTCTCCATCAACAGTCTTCGTTGTACAGTCATTCTTTTAGAACCGGTCTCTTACAGTCACTCTTTAGACTACACTATCGTTAATACAAAGTCGCCGTTTCTACCACGTCTCCGTTCACCTTTTCAACCAACCAACACTCCCACTTCAACCGCAACTATGCTCGGACGTACCGTTTTCGCCGCGACCTTCTTCGCGCTCGCTCAGTTCGCCATGGCTAGCCCCCCTGGCTGCCTCCTCGGCGCTGTCAACCAGTACGAGGACCCGTCCGACATCAAGGCTGTCTGCAAGTCCAAGGACCTGAGCTCAAAGGTGGCGGAGCTCTGCGGCAACGATGCCGAAGCTGCCATGGAGGCGATCGCGGACATTTGCAACGACGTGGATGTTGATGTTTGTAAGTACAGCCTTTTGCAGCGGATGCGCTGTTACACACCGGACGAGAAGATCAAGCACAGCAAACTCTACTTTCCATGATCGCATGCTGACAGGACATGTAATAGCAACTGCCATCTCCTCTGCCTCCGGCTCAAAGACTGCTACCGGTTCATCCCACAAGCCCACCGGCACCTCTGGCTCTACCCTCGTCTCCATGTACCCTACCGGCTCGAGCGGACAAGGAAGCAGCAACGGCACTGTCCCCGCTGCCACTGGAGGACCCAAGCCCTCTGGCAGCGCGACTGGCTCTGGCGGTCTCCCCGAGGCCACCGGTGCTGCTGGCAAGGTCGAATTCGGCCTTGCCGCTGTTGTTGCCGGTTTGATGGTCGCTGCTTTGTAGATGGGAGAATGATAGATCGTGCGAGGGAGATGGTGTGCAGATACGGAATAGATGAGGAACACTGGGCTGTTTATCGAAAATGGAATAGAGGCGTAATTGCATAAACGGGAAGAATGTTGCACATTGTGCTACTCAAAGTCACTTTCCTCGTGCGTTACTTCTGCTTAGTGCATATGCAGCATGCGATGCTTCGAATCTTACTAAACTTCCGACATTAAAGGATGAAAGCAAACTCCCTCTACCTAGCAAGCCACAACAACAATCTACATGGGGCTATTCTCCCACTGCAATTTTACCCGGAAGCATTGAACTCAGTAGTAGCGATTCTAGACCACCGCCAACGATGCCCGATATCCGGGGGGCGCGGTTATACGGCCACCACGAACAATTTCCACCACTTTCTCCAACAATAGACATTACCTAACTGCATGGTCATGTGTTGGGACCCAAATAATGCGCTCATTGCTACCGAGTTCATGCTTCCAGGTTTCACGAAGCCGCTTTCTGCTGTGGATACTAAACAGAGAAAGTAGATCTGTGAACCGCCGGCTACGTGCCCCGCCTCAACCCCCCACCTTCCTTTGAGTCATATCTTGCGCCATGGAACCTCATTCCAAGCAGGATGCTGCTGGAGACTCCAATTACCCATGCCCAAACTCTCTACATGGGTTATTTTTGCTGCTGATATAAACCGTCATTTTTTCGGCTTAGTCATACATCAGATACAACCCGTATCTTTCCGGCAGAATGGCCGAGCGGTCTAAGGCGCTAGCTTCAGGTGCTAGTAGAGCAATCTGCGTGGGTTCGAGTACGTTCCCTGACAATTGAAACGTTGTGACAGTCACTAACAGCGGTATAGATCCCACTTCTGTCAACATCCTCTCTTTTTGCTCTTTTGAACACCACGGGATACTACAAGCCGGTAAGGAGTCGATGCTTTTTTGAATTGCTGGCAACATGCGAGCTGTAGGACTGTGCTGTGATTTAGTAGACTACATAATGATGAACGGTTTTGTGTTTCTGCGTGCGCTCTACAGGGCTGATCAGCCCTTCCGCATGTGCTACGTTGACTTTGATTAACAGTGACTACCCCACTCAGCATATGTTTAGAAGCGTGCGGTTAATTCCTCGAATTACATGTTAGGGATACGCTAGATACACAGCAAAGAATGACTTCATGTTTAGAAAGCTACATGTACAGATTGGTAGCTCCAAGCATAGTGGAGTGTAGAAGAGAACGGCAAATGTGTAATCAAAGACACGGAGCAATAGGCAATCGAGTAATGTTTGTACGCGTCTTCACGGAGTACATAATATTCTGCTACACTACTAACAGAGAAACTCCTAATGGAACATGCCGTGTTCTAGCCAAACAACTACTTCGCTTTCTTCATGTGCATCTTTCCGGTCCTGTAGCGCCTTCCACGCGTTAATCAGCTCTAAGACTGCAGGTGCCCTACGCTCCGGGAAGCCCGGAATATAGGCAATCCCGCTCGCTTCTCTCAACTCCAGCGCGCTCGACCCGTTTTCGTGCCTGTAGGATGCATAATATGCGTTGTGATGTAGACCGATATTCTGACATCCTGACAGGTGAGGGTGTAGTTCAGAGCATTCAGCCGCACATTCGCGTCGAATTTCGAGTGGGTGTACGATCTCAGTCACGGCAACATCACGCCCGCATCATGCGCACCCATACAAGCCCGCCGAAATCAAGACTGGCAGAAGGCCCGCCGCGTTGCCGGCGTATGAATCTGCCAATGTTGCTTTATTGAACCTCCAGGCTCGGTAGACGTTCCATCGCCGGTGCTTAGAGGTTTGTTGATGGCCGTGCTTCTGGTCTGGTGAGGTTGAATCACGAGTGCGAACGCAACTGCACGCGCATATTACTGCACTCGGATTAGCTCCTGTCTCTTCGAGAGACCCAATGTAGTGTCCTAAGATGTGTTGTCCCCAGGTGGAAAAACCCCATCAAATGCATACCTCTCGCGCAGTAGTATCTCTTACTTTTTTATCCTGGAGAGGGAATCGCGGAAGTCTGTAGCAGGGAAATCGCGTTTGCGCCGTTCCGCTTAGCGCTGACACCCAGCTCACCGTAAACATTGGCTTAATAATTGGGGGAGGTGCAATTGGCTGCGCGCGAGTAAAGACGCCTTAGGTGGAACTAACGTCCATTGGCCATCCAACAACGAACCGCTAGTGCTTTCCTCGCACAGTCACCGTTATCAGATGTAGTATATTCGAGTTGTGCGTTCGCGTAGCTACCCGCTCTAGCATCTCGATAATCCCCATAGTCATACAATAGGCGACCGTTCCAACAACTAGCTCATAAATGAATTCGATAGGTCTATAGGTCTTTCGGAGTGTAGTCCCGCGTCCCTGCAGTTCGATCATGATATGTGCACCCGCAGTCTCGAAATGTTGCGACGAATTGGTAGGGTACGAAGGATACTCAGCTCGACGCCAGGACCTCATTCCAGTGGTGCTGTGATTCATAATGGCTGCTGGCAAGTTTGGTTGTGCAAATTTGCCTATCTCGAGGTCCGCCGTTCAAGCATCCCAGAGTGTTGTGACCTTGTGCCTTCTTCGTGATTTCATCTCGCTCCTTCTCTTCCTCGATAGAGTTCTCTCGGAAGTCATGTTCCGGTGCTTATGGCAGGCATTGGGTTACAAATTTGCTCGCGGAGCGGCTCCTGCACATTGAGTGCGTCTCGCAGGTCTCGGCTTCCAGGAAACCTGTGTTGTGACTTGTCAGCGATGCAACCATTTGCTTATCCTGTCCGTGAAGCTGGCTCCGTTCCACTGTTGATGGGCGCGGAACTGTCCTCCTGACTGCTATACATAGCTACCTTTCCGTACCATACTGTTGTGCCGTAATCAGTTCAGCTGTGATAGGCTCTACGCTGGTGCGTCTCGTCAACCACAAGTCCAACAATGAGTTCTGACCAGTGTCAAACTTGAGGTATTTTCATCTCGGTGTTTTGGAAGAAGGCGTGCCCTCAATTGGCCTCACTTATGCGCGTGCCCAGCATATTTTTCCTCTATGTCGTTGGGTCTCCAATCGTATCGTAGTGGAGTAGGAAGTTTCGTTCATGGAGGTAACATGGGAGCCCTCTGGTATTGCAAAGCAGTACCATCTCTTTCTTTCCAAACTGTCGGGGACTCCCTCTTTTAAAAGGTTGTTCCCTCTCCTCTCTCTTTCTCTTTCGTATCATCATCATCCGATCGAGCCATCCCAAATACCAAAAGCTTCCTGATCTTTACCATCATTACCCATCATTCCACTGTCGTTTGAAGGCCGCAGTACTCCCTCACCACAACTCACCATTTCCCATCACACCACCGTCATCATGATTATGAAGACATACACTGCCGGCGCCAAAAGGCAGGAATCCAGATTCTTGCAAGATTGGAGGCAACCAAACAGGACCTCTCCTCCGACTTCCCCTTCTCCTCCCACCACACGCCCCACTACGCCATCATGGCGGTCGCCATCAGATGATTCGCGAAGCCGATCATCATCAGAATCCTCTTCCTCTTCGTCCAACTGGAGGACGGGGTCACCACCTCGACCCATCCGCAATCAGGCAGGACTACCACCACCTGATGAGCTGATGGAAGGGGATATCGTCTACCTGACCCCAAAGACGATCCCAGACTCCTCCATCATTAGGAGTCACGTAAACCAGAGCGGCTTTGAAGATCACCCTATAGTCGTCCTGGGTAAGGAGAGACGAAAGGGCACCATGATCGTCAGTTTCCGGCTGCTTACCACCTTCAACGGCCACACAGTTGAGGAGAAGAGACAGGGCGATCGAAGATATCAAAGAAAGTTCTTTATGATGGTTGAGAACCATCAAGATATGGTTAACTCCACGATCAACCCGGTAGCCAAAATGGCTCCAGGTTTCGATGCGTTGAAGAGACGGAGCTACGTCAACCTCTCGCCCAATTCTCGCTTCCAGGTAGAATACGAGTATCTCGAGGCCTTTGGAAAGGATCCACTGCGGAGGCTTGACGCCAGGTCAGTCTCATATATCAAGAGCGCATGATCCGACACCTAAATTCCTCTTCCGACAATGCCGAACGCCACCGATGGCTCATGCCTGAAGGTCCCCGGCTCCTTTCTCTCGACAATGCTGATCGCCACCGATGGCTTACGCCTGAAGGTCCCCAGCACCCTTATATCGACAATGCCGAACGCCACCGATGGCTTATGCCTGAAGGTCCCCGGCACTCATCCCAGCGTCAAGGTCCGAATCCCGAAAGGGTTGTCGTCTTCCCGGTACGCCTTGCGAAGTCGTACGGATCCGAGGGACGCATCGACGACCTCCAGGCTGCATCATGTGCTGATAGAACTACAAGTCACAGTCTCATGTAGTCTTCTACCGGGCCACTGTAGCTGGGTGATCGAAGGATGGTGCGGACGCGGTTGGATTGTTGGAGTTCATAACGTCTGCTTGCGCCGCTGTAGTACTATAATAATTAATGTCTCATTCGCTAGATCTCTGCATGCTCGCATCGTGATCGCATCGTGGTCGCTGCGTGGTCGCAAATATCGGGCAATAAATGTGTCGGGGATGGATGTGTTGTGTGCGAGATTTGTGAGGGGACGTAAGTACGTCATCCCGCACTAACCACGGTTGCGCGGTCCCACTATTATCTGCGCGTACACACAACATCGACCTGAAGTTCGCTCATTGTTGATGCAAACATCTTTCTGAGGTTACCTAGTCTTCTGATAATCTCAGCCCTACACGCAACCGTATCTACAGTGCTTCCTCATCCTGAGCTCAGTTATGACCCATACTCAGGTAGTATCTTTTGACAAGCGCAACCGACAAAGGCGATGGCTACTGACGACTTGTTATTTCGATCCCAAACCACGATATACTCACTTGTTCTCGATCTACTATCGTTTGTCCTCGTTAGAGACTTTGCATACAACTTTTCTTTCTCGCCACTCGCTGAAGGGGACAGTTTCCAACACATCAAATGATCCCTCACTACCTACGCCCTGTAGCGCTGTTGCGATGCTCTTCCCTTTGATGCTTTAGTCCGTCACTCCTACGTTATCATACCCATGGCGACTGTACCACTAGCCACAAAGGGGGTCGACTGATGGCCTACGAATAGCCTCCCTTTCATCCGTTCATGGACATTGTACTAGTGAATACAAACATGACTGCGAAGGTAGTGGCGAGATGACATCAGAAACTACAAGACTTACAGAGATGGTAGTTCTATGACGTTCACTTGCGTGCCTTGGCCGCTCCTCTCTGGGTCTCCTTATATCTCCTTACGCACAAGCCATTCATTGCTAACGCACCTAGAGTGTTCTCAAAAGCGCGTTCCAAAAGTACTTACACTCCTCAACCCCTAGCAAGGTCCTCGTCCACTACTTTGCTCACACCCAACTCTCGTTCGCTTCCAGGTCTGGCCTCGCCGAAACTTCGTGCGACCCCCTATTTCCAGCAGTCCCATCATATTGTTCTAACAACCGCGCAGGGTTTCCTTCTCTTCGATACACGCTATTCCAAGTACTTAAGGCGCTGGGTCTTCCTGTATCTGCTACCATACTTCCGCAACCAGAGCGCCCTTCAGCCCGTTGGCACGCCCTATTCAAACCACCCTACACCCAACAATCACCGCGCCTTGGTCACACTATCCCTACCTTCTGCTCTGAACACGTGCACGCCTGGATTTGAGCTGCTATATAGCTCCTACACTCTCTTCTCTCCCAGTATTACAGGGTCAACGCTCACAACCTACGATCGGCGTACAGTGTCATCTGCGAAATTCTTCTGGCCCGGCCGCTGACGAGTCGATGGAAGGAGATACCGGAGACTTGTTCTCAGGTCTTGACTCTACGCACATAGTCGCCCAGTCACACGAGCGACTACACGAGCCATCTGCTTCTCGACCGAACCGTGACCATGCCTCATACGCTTACGATCATAGTATGCGTCCTTTCTCTGACGGATACGAACTCAACGGTATTTCTCCCCGCGGATTAGTACACACTACCATCGCAAGTCAGGGGGAGCAGGTTCAAAACTATGTGGGAGCTGATCGCTATTCTGGTATCGTGAACAGCCCTATGGACCGAATTTGCAATGTGACTGAGCATAAAGCAGGCGCACTCCTCAACGTGGACAAGGGGACAACTTCCAATAGTCCGTCGAACACCTTGAACGAGTCAGAGCACGACATCATGATGTACAGACTGAAGGAGCCAACCCAAGAGCTAGAATTGGAACAACGCAGTCACGAGACCGCCATCTCCAATGAGCTCACGGAGCGCATACCAAAGCTGCCACTCAGTGCCGAGGCGCCCCTGATACCAAGTCTGAAGACGGAGTTGTCTTCAGCGACGGAAGAGATGCACTCAAACTCGAGTGCGCTGACCGAGAACACGATGGAATCTACAACTCCAACGTACCGCTCACCGCCACAGCGACGGCATGTTACGTCTCCCGATGGGACAAGTCAGAAGCCTTTCTCCACTATAGAATCTTCTGTGTCTTCCTTTAACCCTGTCCAGGACAAGACCCCGCCCCTTCGACGGACTCACAATCCCATTACCAGCACACCCGTTGTTGGTAAGGTTTACTTCATCCCTGATGGTGGTTACTTTCCTGCCTCAGTCATTCACATGCAGAAACAGCAAGAAGGCTTCTTCAAACATCCAGTACTTGTCACTGATGTAGATCATGACTTCGCGTACTTCTATGCTCTTACTAAATCCCCACCAGCTGCCATTGGAGAGATGGCGATGTGCCTACGCATGGGCAATAGTACAGCAGATGAAGGTATCTACACATTAAGACTGGCGAATGGCTCACTCCCCATGCAGACCGAGACATGGATGAACCTTGAACAGCGCTTCTACATCGAGTGTGAAAACTTGAATGATTGGGCGATTGATGTTCGTATCAACACGGATGATTTGTGGAAGCTGTTTAGGCGCATACAGGAACTGGAGGCACGCCAGAATCGTTTCCTCTACAAGCCGCTTCCACGAGACATGAGTTTATTGCAGCCTGGAACAGTCGTCATGTTGTTGAATAATCCGCAGTCATCGACTCTTGGCGCCCCTGTCCTCATAGTGGAAAACCAATACCCTTACCTCCGCTATCTGCGCATCAAAGAATTTAGCGACAACCCTCACTTCAACCCAACATCACGGCGCACTACTGGACCACCTCGTCATCGGTGTTTGGAAATCTGCAAGTACCCAAAATGGGGACATGATGGCACACCAATCATGTTGGTCGAGTCTGATTCCCCTGAGATGCGTGAGTCGTCTTATGTTGAGGTATACCCAGCTCCCAGTACAAGCACTTTCCACATGTGCAAGACCTGGTGCTGGCCGCCGGTAGTCATTCAATCCCAGTCGATGGCTATACTTCGTGGTTATAGCTCATTCGTAGGAGCGCGCTTCAATTTCCAGACGACTTCACGGTCGCTATTTGTAGGGCCGACAACCCCCTTCCGCAACGGAGTTCCACAAACCCAACATGGCAACGTGGGATATCAGTCATTGCCACAACAACATGGCTACCAAGCAGCCGTGCCTCCTCCACCGCCGCATACATCGTTTGGGTTTCGCCAACCTGTCCAAAACAGTCAACTCACTGGCGTTTATGGACATGCTGGCGCCCCGTACTCACCAAGCATGTATCAGCATTGTAAGTGACACACAGTATACTCTGAATACAGCTGAGTGCTGACGTCAATAGGCCCTACTATACTGTTTGACGGCTATGGTCACCCTTATTCGCACATGTAATTGTTCGCAATGGTTGGTTTGGAGAGGATATTGATTCTATTTGGCCCCTCACGGTTCGGGCAGGATTGCTAGGTGATCTAAAAGTAATGTAAGAGCGTCATCTTGGTGAAGTTGTAGTTGTAGGAGCACTCTGTAATCCAGACGATCGTCTTGTATGACATCTCCTCATCGATCGTTGGTAGTTCTACTCTCTTGCGACCGCTCCATAGTGTTGATACCAGATTAATCGACATGTAGTCGTGTTCTCCGTACCAATAGACGCAATGTGAGCACATCGGCTTTTGGTGGTTGTGCATGTTGTCAGGGCCTTGATACAACCCTCAAGCTCCTTCCTCACCTGCCGCCTTTGCCCAACTGCAGATACAACCACCCTCCCACCGAACCACATTACGTCATGAACAATTTCCTTCGTCCTCTGGTATATTGTGACTGCCGCTCTCTTTTCGGTAACCGCATTAGCCGTCACCGGTGGTACATTCGGCAGAAGGAGACACCGCAGAAGGCCCTCTCCCGTATCGTACATCAGAGGAGGAAGGCCAAGCAGCAGGTAAGGGACTGCCAGTACCGCTTACTCGTTTCGCAATAGCAGAGAGATTAGACCGCGAAGCCCAGAAGCTCGACCTGGATGCCGGAACTGGGCCTGATCGCCGCGCGCATCACCCGAGCCGCAGAAACGCCAGTAAACATTACCTTGCGAGACCCTTCTCTTACTATGCACATCCCTCCTCGAGACGAAGGCTACCCAAGACAGCATCGTTGAGATTGAAGGCCGAGGGCGGAATGGGTCCTTCGGCGACAGGCAACCGAATACGCTCCACGCAGTCGCCGACTCGAGTCAGAAACAACAGACTTCCTCACTCTTACGGTCTCATCCCACAGCGACTGTCGTTGAGGAGCGCCATTGTCGCGTGGCTACAGATCCTCGTGTAAAATCTTCCGATGCCACAAGCCACCAGGGTCGAGATTCGCTCTCGACGCTCGCCGCGGGATGCCTCAACCTACTATAGTTGACGATACCCGCCATCCACGAAGACACTAGTCAGCACTATCACGCCTTCGGTTCGCACCTTGTCGAAGGACCCGAGGTCTAGTCCTGTCTCCACAAACGCCTGAAGATCCAGAGCAGCTCGTGACCCGTCACGATCGAAGAAGCCCATCGCGACCCTCTTCCATCTTATCGTCTACCGACGCTCGCCGCCTCACCGACATTTGTACACCGAGCAGAGTGCGCTGCTAGCCCCACCTAGGAAACCATATGCGTCGAGGAAAATATCAAGTCCAATAATCGGAGGCAATATGGGTGGAGATAAGGTATTCAGAAGTCACAAAGTGAGGGGAATACGCTCAATATCGGCGTGGCACATGGCAATGTGCAGCCCCTGTTGAAACAGGCTGCAAATGAGATGCGTGTCAGGGACTGCGTTTCGAAAGCCACGCTGACCGCGCTCTATCGAACCTCATTTAATACGCGGGTAATGGTTGTGTGCTGCACTGTCATCCACGCGAGCCGGAAGTAGTGCCTAAAGACGACATCTAGAGGTTCGTTGCAGCGCGTGGACGTCTGGGCATCTACAAGCGGAAGTGCGTGGGCAGATGCCTCGGTGTTACACAATATTGCATCGTTCACGCCAGCGGCCGCTACTGTAAGCAAAAGGAATCGGTTGCCACGTGTTGATACCCCTGGCACCACGGCATTATCTTGACGAAAGCCTGCATGAGTCGTCGCGCTCTGAGGCTGCCGTAAGCGCCGAAGATCTTCGCCCTGTAGAGCGACCATGGGATTCTTGCGACGATAACCTAACGATAATTCTCTCGCGGCTAGAGCGGGCAAGCTTCGAAAATTCTAAAACCCTTCGAAAAAAAAATGACCCCAGATCAGCAGTATGGTCTGATGTTTGCCAGGGTAACGGCATTTGCATGCGGCAAGTCGGGATCTTTGGCGGCGGAGGATGCTGCACCGGCATCGCTTCGCAATCACAGAGGCGCCGGGGGCTAAAGAGACGACGGTCGATTCTGATGATCCGAAGCCTTCGCTAGGATGATCAATACACTTGCATCGTCGTTTTCGCTGAGCTTGGCGAGAATGAACCTCTACTCATCCGCTAGCGGCGTCTGCGCTCGCCACGGAATGTGGTTGAACGGGAAGGACCCTTTGCCAACCGCCCTAGAGCTCCGGGAGAACGCTACGATGCGAGCGAAGAATGCATTTTCGTCCCTGTGTCATCATCGCGTGGCTCCAAATTAGGTCCGCGCCCACCGCCAGTCTGAAACGCACGGGTGGATGCTTTTTTTTCTTTGACTTGTAGCACGTGCTGCATCACGCCGGGCAGCTGGGCATCGTGAGCGGGACTATTCCGGAGGAGATTGTGGCGGACCGTATGGTGAGCGTATCGCTGCTTGGCCTGGAGATGTCGGCTATACTCTGCTTACCGTGCAATCAACGTAGAGGGATCTGCAGCAGCGCAGGCGTAAAGAGGCTACGACTCGTGGGAGTTAAGTCGGAGCAATGCCGAAAGCGACAACGATGGGCAGATTGGGCACACCGGAGGCTTGAGGCTTGAAGGGTCCAGCATGGCGGAACTGTGGCAGTAATGCGGGCCACAGCCAAGGAGAGCGATGTCTCGCATGGACGAGCAACGATTCGCTGACGCTGAGGTGGGGTTGCACACGTGGAAAGTGCGGCACATTTACCACTCTCCAGGCTGAGAAACACGACAATCTCCGCAGGCATGACCGGCCCTCACAGTCAGGCATCGATCGCCTGTAGACGAGATGTAGATCTGCCGAGCCTCTTTACACATGATGACGCGCGGACATGGTTGCTCGCAGTGCAGCGTCGCGAGATTTGACAAAGATGCCGTCAGCGATTTGAGTGCGCCCGACCAATGCAGCACCTCCTGCATGTCGAGGAACGCAGGCTGACCAGGCAAGGGTGCAACGTGCATTCCACGTTGTGGTGGCCTCAGCAGCAAACCTCCGGGCCTCTCAGTAACGGCGACGTGTTCCACATGGCCGTGGCACAGTACGACCAGTTCGTGGCAGCGGTCGCCACCAGAACGTTACGCGAAAACGGGTCCCAGGAGGTGAGCAAACGGCGGTGCAGATGCGAAACCTGGGTGTCGCTGGTATGTAAGAGGCTGCGGTGTATGCGCAACGGCGCTTTGCTGCCTGGGGCGGCGGCGTGACACAGGTCGGTGCTCTGGGAAAGGTTTGTGGAAGGGGCAGCAGTCTGCGTCAGGCCATACTGTGGCAGCAGCCTCTCTCAACAGAGCACAGAGGCACAACAGGATGCGCGTATCACTGGCCGTACCGGTCTTGCGTGCAGACGCAGACATGCAGCAACGTCGTCCCCTTTGAGCGCCTTGTCTCGCGTGGTGGCTGACTGAGATGGGGGCAGGCGGCGCCATCGTCGCCCACGACAGAGTGCATGCAGCTGCTCGCCGCGTGCTGAAGACGTTCAGGTCGTCGCAGCGAGCCTCTTCCGGCGGGCCCATGGCGTGGTCGCGGGCGGTCCCCTTTGTCGGCGTGCGGCGCTCAGAGACCTAGTCGTCGGCAGCGTCTCACCGTAGACAGGGGGCGGCAGAGGGCAGGGATGCCTCGTGGAAGCCCTTGGCCAAATACTTTATTCCCATGCGTTGGTGGCCGTGCATGCCGCCATGTGTCTCGTATGCGACTAGGAGGCCGCTGCGGTTAGTGCCTTTGTCATGGCCCAGCTCCAGGGCTAATTCGGCGCCATGCTAGGCCATCTTAGCTGTCTTAGGAGGGCGGTGTGAGGGCTGTTCAAGCGGCAGAAGACTCAGTGGTCACGGACCCCCAGACTGTGAAGGCCAATCCCAGCTAGGGTACCCACACATTGCCCTTCAGTGAGGTCCGCGATTTGATTCTCCGCGACCATCTTCTGCTCGGCATGCCCTTCCAGACGACATCTCTTCTCCCCTTGACTGCGTCTGTCTCCTCTGTGCCTGACAGCCTGAGCCCTCCCACCAGCGAGCCCCTCCACCCCCGACCCGACCACCACCACCACCACGACCCAGACCGACTGCCTATCGCACCTGCCTCCGCCGGCTCAGACGCACCTTCCGCGACTTCTTCAGCGAGCAAGAACAGCCCGCCCCCACCTTCCTCCCGTGCTATCAACCACGCGAGACGCTACACCCTCTCCCGCTTCCCTCTCCTCCGCAAAGGCAGCCGCGAATTGAGCAGGACGCCTTCCACCACAAAGAGCCCTGCCGAATCGCCCTTTTACGCTACAGGTGCACCACGCTCCTCGCAGTCTCTTGCGCGTGGGCCCGATCTTTCTCCCGCACGCGAGCCCGCCAGCCCCCACGACGACGGCGACGTCATAGCTGAAGAGGCGGAAAACACACACCGATTGCCAGACAGGCCGAGAGCAGGCAAGCCCGACAAGATGCATCAAACAAGTTCGCGGTTACTCCGCATGACGGACGATGAGCGGCCTTTTACAAGGGTGAGTACTGCCATCCAGCAACTTTTTGAATCCGCCGAGATCGGCCCAGCCCATAATTTCGTTACCTCCGTCACATCCCATGGAGCCGGATTTCCTAGTAGGTACTATTCCTACGAGACAACAGCGACCACCTGAGGAAAGCTTGGGAAGTTGGTCACAGTAACCTCTATGATCCACTTCCAAAAGCCACCAAAGAGCAAAGGGGCCACCCTTTTGAAGCTTGCGCAGAACCACTGAGCGATCAGCTGCGACGAGCAATATCTCATATTCCCGAATTATCCACATGTCTATGGATTGGCGGAGGTCTGTTGTAGTACTGGATTTACTGCGTGCTTTTTCGGACCGATTTGAATTTCCACCGGGAATGCCGCGTGCTCGGAATGCGCCCGCAATCTGACACCTGCGTTGTGCCTTGGAACTTCCCGCAGCCGCTGCTATAGCAGTACCAAATTCTGAGCATGGGCAAGAATGTTGCTAACACATCAATTCAGGACTTCAAGGACCTCTTCTCGACGCTTATGGTTTCGCTTCCCCTCACAGCACACCGCGTTCGCTTTAGGATGATCGACTTCACCTTCACTTCGGATGAAGCAATTACCAACCTTGGATCCCTCAAATTCTCTCAGTCCAACCGCATGCCAGACCCCAAGGACTCATCACGTGTCGTCACGACGACCACTACGACCACCTTCTCAATGGCCAAGGAGATGGCTCGCTCCGTTTGCCAGAAGTTTCTTGAGGCTAAATTTGTTGAGTCGGTAGAAGGCAAGACAGATTTCATGAACAAGAGCTCGGTCTGGCAACTCACGCCCAAGGGCATTCACATTCTGGAGCGCTTTTGTACCCGCAACGGCATCGCTTCAGCCCACGTCAAGGCTGTCATTGAGTCTAACAGGAACCCGAGACAACTGGTTGTTCTCGAGCGCAACACTGAGACCGACAAGCTTCATCATGATGAACAGACGGTTGAGATCATCTTTCGCCGCTTTATCGGTACCACTGCCAATGAGACCCAGTCAGATTCTGACTCGATACATGAGTTTTCAAAGTGTGATGTCGGGGTCAAGCTTGTCAAACACCGACCCACTTCTCAGCGCCAGTTTGAGTACACCTTCAACGGACGCAACGCCGCACAGTGGTTGATGGACTGCTCAACCATGGTTGACCCCCGTGAAGCTATCGAGGTCGGCTCGCTATTCTTGCAGCTTAAACTTATTGCCCCAGTCGACCCTCGCAACTCAGAACACCAGTTCCAACCGTCAAAGCAGGTACACTACTATATCACCAATCACGGCGAGCGTGTCGCCGGCTGGCTCCTCGAGGAAGTTCCATCAGGCGGAGATGTAGCAGTCAAGTCAAGAGATGGCGTTGCCCGCGACTCCAACAGCAACCGTACCAACGTCATCATCCGTAATCCTTCATGGCGTCTATTGTACCGCGAGTTCCTCAAGGAAACCATGTGCGAGGAGAACCTCTCTTTCTATCTTGAGGTTCAACAGTTCAACAAGCAATATCGGGACGCTATCAACGACAAGGGTGATAACAAGGTCGAAACAATTCGGGAGACACTTGCTGCCGCATACGGTAAGACTGAACACGGTCCAATTTACAGACAATCTCTAATCAACCTCAGGTCTGTACAATGCTTTCTTGGCTCCCGGCTCTCCGAATGAGCTCAACATCGACCACAGTCTTCGCACACAGCTGGCTACTCGCATGACTCGTGCCGTTGGCGACGATGCAGCCATGTTGCAGAGTCTTAACGAAGTCGCGTCCTTATTCGAAAAGGCTCAGCAGTCTATCTTCAAGCTGATGTCTAGCGTACGTGCTAACTTCCACATTTGTGATTGTGATGGGTTGCTAACCTCACCACAGGACTCTGTGCCCAAATTCGTCAAGCATGCCAAGTACGGCCCTCAGCTCCGTGGTCTTGATGCCGCCGCAGCATCTGCCTACGTCGCTTCGCCCACTGCCACCCGATCATAGAATGAATATCGCGCCACCTTCACGACCGATTCTGAATCTCTCCGCAAGATAAAACGACGACGATATGCGAGTGCTGAACCATCTCAGGCCTAATCGCTTTAGTTGGATAGCTGGCATCACTTTCTTGGTGCGTTTTTCTTTCGGCTCATCGACCTCTTCTCCTACTCCATTGCATCGAGTCATAGACTGCGGCGTTTTTGGGGTTCCGGGCCAAAACATTAGCATCGGGTGGTCGTTTGTGGAACTGTTCCTCTTTCCTTAGACCTACTCGACCTTCTGTTTACCTTTGTTGTCTTTTCTTTTCTTTCTTCACCTAGGCGGTCATAGCAGGATGGCGATCTGCGAGCACTCGTCACGAAACGTTTCCAACAACTGAAGCTGGAAGCTGATCTCTTTTTCTTCTTTTCCCCAACCGATACGAAAGTTTAAGACCGAAATTCGCAGTAGGTTACCCAGATCACTCATCTGAGGTAACCACGCGCGGCTGTATTCCGGCTGTTATTCCCGTAACTTTTACACTTTCCGACAAGCGAGAGTCTCAATGAGGATGATTGGGTCGACATAGCCACGGCTCTCTCGCCGAGTCTTTTGTCAGTTTAGGTTGAGGAAGGGTGACCATGATGTTGGATGTGGGGAAGGCACCCGTACGACAGACGAAGGCACTTGATTCGCATCGGACGGACGATGCGATGCGACTGAACCCTAGCGCACCCTAATAGGAGGTTTCCGATGATACCCTCATGCTATAGAAGAACTCATAACGATACTACACACTTTGTCTTATTGCTGGTAACGACGTCAACGCAAGTAATGGGCTCAATAGTCGCAAGCCATGGCATGCCTGCATTGTTGGACTGCACGGCCGCCTTACCTCAGCTTCCGCATTACATAAACATGTGCACCACCCTCGTGAAAACATCGACCACGCCTTTGCAAGTCTGGGCCCAAACTCTTTAGCATCCCCTAGCGCTACCCCCTCTGATCCAACATCGCAGTTACCTTCGCAGCAGCACGACCGGACATACCCTGCCTCAGCATCTGTCAGAAGTCAGGACGCAGGACTTGAGCGGACTTCGCGAATCATGTTGATCAGCGAAAATGCCAGGGGTCTCTGCAGTTAACTCCGAAAGCTACTTCTGTGGGCTTTGCTGATAGGCTGGTGACATCGATGGAGATCACCGAAGATGTGGTGCGTTGCTGGCGCAGGCGATGTGCTCCGGGGTCCGTGGTTGGTGCGGAGGAAGACCGGGGAAGCTGTTTGGCGGAGAGCAAGGCTACGCATCGGAGCTCGGTGCCGAGAGTCGTTGTCGGAATTCGCTTTCGGTGAAAGCTCCGAGAAATCGAATGAACGGAAGGTGTACGTGAGATGGGGTGTTCATGCGGTGATAAGGTTCAAGGGGTGAGAACTGTCATACCATCAAAGTGAATGCAGGGTACGCAACGGCGATGCCAGCAACTTGGTAACACGGTGAGCCAAGCCTTCATTATCTATTTCTACCGTGATATGATTGTCGGGTACTCGTGCCTCGATGCCGAGCTCAGATCTACAAGGCACATGCATCAGAAGCGATCAAAACGCCGGTACTTGCTGAGTACGTCAGCCATCTGCATCTTGCGCTGCATAGTCAGCGTTTGCGACTCGACTTCGGAACAACCCTCTCGGGCCGGTGACCATCGTGCATCTCCGACCGCATATAGCCGTACAGTGGCTTTCAGTGGGTTGCAGATTAGGTTTGTTAGATAGGGTTTTCTTAGAACAAACGGCGCAGTTCCCATGGAGTTTGGTGTACTCCGCCGTCGTGGTCTCTTCGGTCAGATACATGTGATGCAGGGGAATATACATGGATTGCGGATGACTAATTCCGTCTCGAACGGCCGTGGTTGCGTCTCGCATTTGATGTATGTGGCAGGTGGTAGCGTTTTGTCCCCATGAACCCTCCGACAAGTCCACGAGCATCCTCTTCTGTCCAGTGTGAAAAGGGGGGACCCTGCATTGTGTAGTTAAAGTTTGAAATGCCACATGGTCATGCTGGGTGGCAGAAAACGTGCACTCGGTCCCGAGGATGTGGTAAGTTTTGCAAGCGTCGCTGTGTAGGATAGAAGAAGAGACTCGAATGTCAGTGGCGCTAAGCTGACTCCACAGATTACTCATAAAGTGTAAGGTGAGAAGGTAACGGGAAGTTTCTCACCTGTGCATGTGAAGTCGGAGAAACGTAGATATCGTAGCGGTCTTGGATGTTGGGACAGAGCAGTATGCGATCTGCGCGTCTGCTGTGCGTGTACGAATGGAGGCCTGGTGGAGATAGACATACCACTGGATTTGATGGGCAGGGTCTTCACTCGCTCCGTCATCGATGCCATGCATGACTAGTTGTTGCTTGTAGCGCCAAACGTCTAGGCCCGCGGACTCCGATGCTTCTTATGGTACGACGCGTAGTCGCGATCGACAGGTACACTTTCCCCGTCGAGCAAGCCTCTGCGAACCGAGGCATTTGTGGCTTGCAACGAAGAAGGCTTGTGTCTCGCGGGAATCGCGGGATTTGATGCTACATTCGGGGTAGGGAGGTAATGACGTCCTAGAGCTAAGGAGGTAGTGCGGAAGGGTTCCATGGGTGGAAAGAAGGTTTCGGCATGCGGTATCTTGGGCCGAGGCAGATCGGTTGACACGAGACAACCCTTGGAAGCGTCGCGACCACGTGAGCTGGCGTGTTCGCGTTGCGCGTGGCATCCAGTCCGTGCGCTCTGTTTTCGGGTCTGACGCGATCCTCGAGACTGTTGCGATAGCGGCAATTAGGCACCAACATACAGTCAACACCACAAAATACCACCGGATCTCATTCGCGCATCTCAGGTCCTTTGTCCTCGATCGCTTTCAACTCGCTTCCCCGCACATACCTCCTCTACACCTCGACACCATGGGCCCGGCGCCGCCCAACAGCCAGATGGCTCCTCTGCCTACAAACCTGCCCTTCCGGCTCGTGAGTAAGACAATCGGGCAAGGCGCATATGCCTCGTACGTTGTAATCTCCCCTCGTCGAGTTTTGGGAGTCATTCGCTCATGGTAGATCTCCAGCATCCGTAAGGCCGTCCCGCACAACTCGCCCAAACCCGTCATCGCGATCAAGTTCATCAATAAAGAACATGCCCTCAAGACCGGCCGCCTCACTCCGAAACAAATCAAGATGGAGGTGGTTCTACATACACATCTCGGGAAGCACCAGAACATCATACACTGCCTAGGGTCTGGCGAGGATGCGCTATGGACGTGGATCGCCATGGAGCTGGCTGAGGGCGGAGACTTGTTTGACAAGATCGAGGCGGACGAAGGTGTGGGCGAAGACATCGCGCATCTCTACTTCACGCAACTGGTTAACGCCGTGGCATATATGCACAGCATGGGTGTTGCGCATCGAGACATCAAACCTGAGAATGTCTTGCTGAGCGCCGAGGGGGATCTCAAACTCTCCGATTTCGGGTTGGCAGCATTGTTCAAGAAAGACGGGCAATTGCGACTCTGCAACACTGTATGTGGCTCGCCGCCGTACATCGCCCCGGAAATTGTATCAGGGAGGCGGAGCAAGAGGGCCGACATGCTCGACACCGGCTACGCGGCGAACATCTGCGATGTCTGGAGTTGCGGCATTGTGCTCTTCGTCCTCCTAGTCGGCAACACCCCTTGGGACGAGCCAACCAAGCGCTCTGCAGAGTTTAAGGAGTACGTCGAAACTGGGGGACACACTACTGATGAACTTTGGAGCAAGATCCCAGCGGAGCTACTGAGTCTGCTCCGCGGCATGCTGAAAGTCGACCCAAAAGAGCGCTTTACTCTCGATGAGATACGCACACACCCCTGGTGTACACGCAAGAACCCATACCTGACTGCGAGCGGACGTAACGCGAATCCAGTAGGACTGGCGACACAGATGTTGTCGCAACTACGCATCGACTTCACAAGACCACCAACGCAGTCACAAAGAGAATTCTCGCAAGACGCAGACGAAGATGGCGACGCGATGGACATAGACACTGACGCAGACCCTCGTCGCTCAAGCGCTGTAAACTTCCTCTCCTCCACACAACCCGAGACTCCATCGGCAGAAACACCCTTCGACTGGGAGCGACCCCCACGCCTCGCCTCTCACGACGGCATCTCCGCCTCGCAACCTGTTACAATACCCGACAATCGTCCTATCAACATGAGCTCTACGCCCTGTCTATCTCAACTCCCCTCATCGACACAGGACATGCTATCGCAGGACCCGTCCATGACGCAATTCAGCTCAACCCCAGGTGTGCCTCTGACTTTTACGCAAGCAGCTCGAAAGTTCGCCGATATTCTTCCATCCTATTCCCTGGCGCGTTTCATCTCTCCGCACAACCTTGGTTTACTCTTGCCTCTCCTCCTTACAGCTCTGCACCGGCTAGGCGTCCCTTCACCGTCTTTCACCGAGACGCAGATTGAGGAAGCGGAAAAAGCTGGGACAGCCTCTATTCGGGTAAAGATGGCGGATGGACGACGACAAGGCTTGAACGGCCATATCGTCATCGAAAAGGCCGTCTACGATGGAAGTGCCTACTGGGAGGTGAGGTTTGTCAAAGCTAGTGGAGATCCATTAGAGTGGAGAAGGTTCTTCAAGAACATGGTGCTTTGTGTTGGAGATGTTGTGCTGCGGCCCAACTAGGCCAGGCTGGAAACGGAACGTGAAGCACGATAGATGACGATATACCCCGGGCTATATAATGATGGGATGGAAACATGGGGGGGTTGGTATCATGGATTAATCGCAAATTCAAATTTGGTCGACACTGCAACATCATGAAGTGCAATGGTATTAGGTGTCGCAATGTATAGGAAAAGGACAGGCGAAGTTGCTATGAACATTGGAACACCAAGGCGGATAAGCCACAGCCTATCTACAGCATCATAGCGCTGACGATAGCAGCAGCGGTAATCACCAAGCCACTTACTCCGACAATGCTCGCAGCGCTGTCGTCATCCCCGTTTCCACTGCCTCCACTTCCGCCTCCAGATCCCTTGGGTTGATCCTCCGCCTTCAGCTCACCCGGACCATATGCCTTGAAGCCTCCGGAGATGGAACTCGCGTGTCCCGTAGAGCCCTCGACACACTTGCTGTCATCCTGGAAGGCGTCCCAGGCTTGCTTCCAAGCAGCGTCAGGATCAGCGTAGGTGGTCGCAGTGTAGAAGATCTTGCAGTCACTGGCTTCGTAGATGTACTGCAGAGGCGTTCCCGAAGCATCGCCTTTTCGGACCTGGTCTTGGGACTGAAGGCGTGATGATCGGTCTCCGGCGCGTGTAAGTACTTGCGGGACGTTGGCGACGGCAGAGAGGGCGGCGTCATTGTCGGAATAGGCCGATAGGGAAAGAGCGGTGCTGATGTTCAATGCGATTTGGGCGTACTGCTGCCAGAAGAACAGAGGCGTTACTTCTAAATCATGGCGTATCATGTCAGTGCATGTCTCATGTGTAAAGCCTACAGGGATGTTACTTACCACCACCCTTCGATCCGGTCACCGTTTGGATGGGCTTGTTCTCTGGACGGCCACCGACTGTCACTGCCTTTACACCGGCGATGTTCTTGAGCTCTTCGTGGAAAGAAGCGCAAGATGAACCACATAGGGCATCGGTGTACATGACGACGTTTTCCGCCTTGAAGGGGGTGGGGCGAGTGCCGTTCGTGAAATACCAGTCTGGGGGAAGGATAGACACTTGATCGGTATAGTTGTACCGCATTGTCCTCGTAAATTTGTCGCCGTTCAACTCGACCGGACCATCAAAGTCATCCCAGCCTTTGAAGTCGGCCCCGTCAGCGTTGCGGAAGTGCCACCATGACCAGTATCTGTACATGGAGCCCTCTTCTATGCTCTCATTGAGCAATGAGGCATACTCATTAGCCTTGGCGGAATCACTTCTGATCTCATTGACCGCATCGCCAATCTTAACAAAGGCATCGCTGGCCCTGTATCGCTGTCCAGAGAAAGGCTCCATTTCGGGGAACAGCTGTATGAATGAGTCGAGAAGTAGATTTGTGCTGCCGCCGCCATTCTCGCGCAGATCGATGATGAGTTTCTGCTTGTTCTCGCCCATGCATTGAGTGAGGAAAGAAGCAACGGTTTGCTACATGGCGGAGAAGATGACGTCAGTTCATGTCTGGTATACATGCCGTATATCAATGACTTACCTGGAAATCTGTGCCGAACTCACTTTCGGTCAAGTCGGAACCCGGGTTACTGAATGATATGATCTTGAGGACCGCTATATCATCATAACCTTCTCCACTAAGGAAGGCTCCAACAACAACTCCATTCGAGTCTGCTGCAACAACGTTCTCCGCATAGGAACCAGGGGTGCTTCCCATCGTCTGTCGTTTGTTGCGGTTTGTACCGAGAGGAATTCGAGGAACTGGTCCGGGAGCACTAGGTGCGACAAGATGGTCGAATACAGAAGGTAGCTTGGGTTTTGGAAGAGCGACATCGGAGGAATCAGAAACACCCTTTGTGTTAGCTGAGAGAGGTGAATCGGTTGAACCGACGCAGAAGGTATCGAAGAAAGATTGTCCGTCAGTTATGCCAACGAAGCTGCGATCTGTGCTAGCTCCGTTCGGAACGGAAGCTGTAGAGCCATTTGCCCAAGTGATATCAGTGCTAGGGCCGTCGTATTTCGTTTGATCCATAAACGCGCCAGTGTTATCCGTGTCTCCCTTTGCCAGCATGTTGTTGAGTAGTCCATCGGAGTCGATGTACTGTGACCAGGAATTAGACGTCAAAAAGTCGTATGGGTTCTGACCGTTGATTTCTGTTATCTCAGAAACGTCTGAGCTACCCTCGGCTACACTTGCAACATCATCAGCCAAGTAGAGCTTTGGAAGCGCTTTGCCGTCCTCGGAGATGGAGGCAACATTGGCCTGTCTGAAGAATGAAAACACCTGGAGTATATCAGGCCGGTAGTTGAAATGGAAATTTCCGGTCCGGATAGTGATGTTTTGGATGGCGAGTTGAACCGCATATTCGCTGGAGAAAGAATCGAGGTTGTTCTTTACGTTGTCCAGTTCGGCTTCGATGTCTAGAGGACCAAACTCCCAGTCATCGCCAGGTTTCTTCAGCCATACGAGTTCAGACTGGAACTGCCAAAGCTCCTTCAGCTCATCGATCAGCTGAGAGTTTCCTTGGACGTCAACTGGGACTGAATCCAGACAGTCAAACGCGGCCTGTGCCTCGATACTCGTCGATTCCTGGAGCTGTGACGCAACACTTGCGCATGGCTCAGAAGAGGAGGATTGCGCTGCGACGAGTGCTGTTGAAGCTAAGAGCAGGGTGTTCTTCAGCATAATGATGTGTGTTGGCCTCGAGGCCGGTCTCGTCCCGAAGAAATAGGAAGGATTATTGGACCGCGCACGAGCAGTGAATAAAACAAAGTAAACTGCTCAACAAAGTAGTAGGAGACCCACGTGGCCGAGAGGGACGTGACGGCCAAGATGTTGGGAACTTCAAAAGCTGGTGATGTCTCAGCTGAAGGACAGCAGGATGTTCCTACCTGATATAGGAGTATAAACGAGTAAACGAAGCAAAGGCGCACCCTGAAGTGCTTTACCTTCATCGGTCTAGGCTCTCGGGAGGCCTGAGCCGCAATCAGATGGATGAGTGATAGCGCCAGGATCTCCGCAATCGACACCCGCCTTTGAGTTAGCTAGCCTGCTAGTAAGGCTGAAAATCTACGAACCTACCAATAAACATCGCTCAGCTGCGATCTATGCACCGCCCATCCGGCGTCCATAGCCCATCTCTGCACCATGGAACAATGCAAGCCATTGCAAAGCGCATCGCGGGTGTGTCATTACGTCTTGGCTCAAACACACATGTGCATCGAGGCGTTTACTGAGGGACGTGGATTGGAATTGCGCGAGACCATAGGCGAGTCCAACCGCCAATGAGATCATCAAACGCTAAGTGCAATAGCTTTTTCTCGCATGTTTATGTCGCTTTTTGCTGGTGTGCCACCGCACAGCAATAGCGCGCCAAGCATGGCACAGCATGCAGCATTGAGGGTGAGGCGCGGACGAGTATCCAATGCAGCATGGCGCTTGCATGGCTAGGCGAGCGATCAGAGCTATTACGGCCACCGGTCAGGGTCCACCAGACAGATTCTTGACAAAAGATGGCAAGCTGTGAGGACAGCCAGAGTGAGTGAAAATCTGCAATGTTCAGGTGTTGAGCGTAATGGATGAATGGTGTTGTTCATGTTACGTTCTGTAACACGAACATGCCCCTGAGGTCGCGCCAAGACCTCCACGTTTTACATCTCATGTCGTGCGCGCAGTTCAAGCACTACCTCTCAAAATTTACCACATTTAGAAACATCACAAATCGGATCTGCATGGCGGAAGGCTTATTGCACGGGATGCTCGTTGCATCATCTCGAGGTAGACTACAATGTCAACGGGATACCACTCATGGACAAGTGCCATCTGATGCTCACCCGAACCCGCCAACACTAGTCCCGATCCCCTACCGGTCTGCGCAAATGTTGAGACAGTGCGTAGTACATGGCTTGATATGGCTGCCTCCCGAAGTGCAAGACAGGTCAGAAGCTGAAGTATCAGGCAACCGACATATTCGGCCCGTCAAATACGAGATCGCTGTGTGGCAGGGTGAGGACACTAGACATACAATTCGGCCCCCATCTGTAACGATATTCCACCGCCTCATCATGCTTTTAGGCACCATGCTGAAGCAGCTGATCAAATGACCGGATGCCTGACTGAACCGACTTTGCGACGTGGTCGACGATCCAAGGGTGTGTCATAACGTCGTCAAGACTCATCCGCTTCTCAGCATCCAAATTGAGCAACTTTTGCGAAGTCAGTACGGCTTCATTGTGAGCACACGTATGGCGAGAGGGTGACTCTTACCTCGCGAATCAGCTCCTCCGCGCGCTCGCTGACATGTCCTGGGAACTTGATACCTTTACCCTTGAAGTTCGCAATCTTCTTTTGTGTGCTCTTCATGTCTTTCATCTCGAATGGCGGCTTACCCACAAGAAGCTCGTACATCAAGACGCCCAGACTCCACTGGTCGATCGCCTTCGTGTACCACCCTCCGCTCATTCCGGGCTTGAGCGTCATGACCGCAACCTCTGGGCTTAGGTAATCTAGTGTGCCGCACACCGTTGATCGGAACCCTGACTCTGAGTGTACGGAGTATCCAAAGTCAGCAAGCTTGATCTCGCCGTGGAAACCAAGTAGTATGTTTTCGGGCTTGATATCGCGGTGCATGATGTTTTTGCTATGTATGTAGCGCAGTGCGGACGTGAGTTGAGCGATATAGACGGCTGTTTGGTGCTCTGTGAACCTGCCCTTGGGCTGCTTGTCCATCTTCGAGTAGAGACTGCCACCCGGAGCAAATTCGAGCACAAGGTATATCGATTCGTCGTCGTGAAACCATGACAGTAACTTCAAGATGTTCTTATGCGCGAGGTTTTGGTGGATCTCTAGCTCGCGGCGTATCAATTTCTCCTCCTCTTGTGTTGTAGCCTGCGCTTTTGATATGATCTTGAGAGCGCACACGTAATCTGTCGCGAGATGACGGGCGAGGTACACGCGCCCAAACTTCCCACGACCAAGCGTACCGCCGACTTCGAAGTCGCGCGCTGTGAGCGAAGGATGGGGATCGGAGCCGGTGGATAGGATTGATGACGCTGCGGGGTCGCTCCGCAGTTCGTCGCTGGTGGAGGAAACATTGGGGCCAGTAGCGGGCTCATCGATGACGGAAAGTCGTTTTGCTGTTCGTTGGAGACGCTCTCGCTCGTCGACCGTCTTGCTCCTCGTTCCTGGTTTTGTAACCTTCGGTTGCCTGGTTGGCCGGAGAGCGTTGAGCTTCGCTTTCGTGTTCTGTATCTGCCCACATGTCAAAAGCATTCACCAAGGTGAGAGAAGCGATTACTTACCGACGACTTCAAGGTTGCAAGAACAGAACTAGAATAGGTAGCGCTCGGGGAGGCTGGGACATCTGCGTTTGCTGTGGACTTGCTGGGCGCCATGTTGTTCTGCTGGCGGTAATCGTTAGGCTGACAGTTCATGTTATTGTGATCGAGAACTTTGCTACACTCCATAAAGTGAAGGCGCGTAAATGACGACATCGCGCTCTCATTGCTCTAGTTTCAGTCTCGTTTGGTTCTCGTCACCAGGTGAACGAAGGTCTCAGTTTTCGCAACACCGACCACCACAACAAACGCTCAACGCCCATCACCGTCACTGTCAACATTGCAACATGGGTTTCCTCACCTCTGATATATTACAACTGGTAGCCTCTGGTATAAAGACGTTCACTTTCAAGAGTTATTCATCAAGACTCGAGTCCGGCCTGGCGCCGTTGGGCATATCGCCTGCTCAGCTCGCTAGGTCAAGGTCGCCGATTCGAGCATCGACAAAGACAGAAGCGAGACAGCACAGACCGTGGTCTGGTTTAAGAAATTAAGGAGGCTGTCAGCATACGGTGCGTGAGAGGGGCACCTATCTAAGTTCTGTCTTTTTGCTCTTTTGTGTATGCCATGTTTTTGCTCACGTGAAGCAGTATGCCCTCTCTCTTGCTGCGCCGTTCTGTGCTCGGGTATATATGCGATGGCGTAGCACGATGTGGCTTGAATCCCTAACATAGATATTAGTATTTTTCTAAGCAGTAGGGACTCTAACCGTACAAGAAGAGTGCATGTGAGAAGCTATCACGGCAGCAGGCCTAGCCGCTGCTCGACCACTTCCACAATCTCCCTCCAATCTTTCATTGCGCCACCACCGATATCTCCACACGCCAGCTCTTTCTCCATAGGTTGCAGTACCTCATACCAGCCTCCATTCTTTACTCCCCACTCTTCTTCCAGCACATGCAACTGTTTCTTGGTGATGGGCTGGAACCACATGGCGGTATTCATGCTCGGAGCGACTAGGATCCTCTTCTTCTGTATGCCGCCATGTTCTTGCGGCCATTGCATGCCTGGTATACTCCTCACTGGATCGATCAGACCTGTGGTATCCCATGCGCGCGCGACGGACAGCAGGAGGTTGTCTGACCAACCATGTGTGATCTTGGCGAGTAAATCGGCACTCAAGGGTGCAATGACCATCATGTCTGCCCATCGCCGTAGCTCAATGTGGAGGATCTTGTTGCCTCGGATCCATGGCTCTCTCCACTCGTCTTCGTCAAAGTATACTCCGTCGACGTTCGGTAACGCCTCTATTTCCTCGATCGAAGGCTGCTCCCCGCTCTGACCTTGCAAGAAGTTGGTTGCCGCAGCCGTGAAGATGAGCCGTATTCGTACGTTCGCGTGTTTCGCAAGCGCGTTGATCATGTTCGGTATCTTGATGGTCGCAACAGAACCTGAAGCGCATAGGAGGACGTGGATGTTGTCATCGTGGTGGTCGAAGGCGAACGGGTCTGTCTTGAGCGGGTCGTGGACTTGATGCTGGACGGGTCTGATGTTGAGCGGCTTGAGGTCGCGTACTTCGGCGGTCATGCTGTGCTGCCTTTACTAGATTATCCGTAGGTGTAAGTGCGCGAGCAGATTGTCTGAGGTTGAACGTCGGCGTCGCGTAAGCATGGCGACCGCATTACACAAAAGGTACCGGGGTATGCATTGGTGGGGGAGGTGTGATGCAGTGAGGTTTGACGGACGCTAACTTGGTCATCGGGGAGCTTGGCAGGAACCTTGGGGGATAGAACCTTGTCGCCTGCCGCGACGCGTGAGAGACCTCCATGCCAAGCGACACAACGTGCAACGCGTCAAATACACCCTGAGTACCTGATGCTTCACTCCGGACCAACTGGTACCTCCTTCAGGCTTCAGCCATGGTACTCATTTCACAACTTGACCGGAGCTCTGGTGGCTTATCTCCGTCTTACTCCGCCGACTCTAGAGCGGGAATTTCACGATGTTCAACTCTTCGGACGAACAAACAAACTTCTTACAGAGTCGGCCCTTAGATTTGAATCTCCATTGAGGTGCTGCGTTCCAACGGGATGTGAAGCTACAGCACTCGTGGCAGTCACATAGGTATGATCTCATGCATAGCGGGGTTAAGGAGTTAGTGGCAAGTGAGGTCAATGCGGGTGGGATACCAGCGTCATTGCAATCAGGTACCCGATAATTAAGCTTATTTTGCTTCGTCCGTTCCAGTGCCTATTTTACACTTAAAACCAAGTCCCTTCCGGTCGAATTGCACAGCACTCTGTCTTCTATCTGAACCAAACTTCATTACTCAATACCACAATGTCTCTACCCACTGCACCTCTCGGCCGCGATGGCCCTCAAGTCAACCGCCTGGGCTTCGGCCTCATGGGCTTGTCCTCATTCTATGGCAAGCCGAAGCCGGACTCTGAACGTCTGGCAATGCTTGACTTGGCCCATAAGCTAGGCGAACGCTTCTGGGACTCTTCTGATGTGTATGGTTATCGGGTCATTGGGCTCGACAACAGCTAACAGCTATTCTAGTTACGGCGACAACGAAGACTTGATAGGACAGTGGTTCAAGGCCAACCCCGACAAGCGCAAGGACATCTTTCTTGCTACCAAGTTTGCTTTCAAGGACTCGATGGGTACAATCGACACTTCTCCAGAACACGTCAGTCAACCAATGTAGAAACTGTGACTGGATCATACGCTGACTTCGTAATCCCACTTTTAGGTCAAAGTGGCCATTGAAAAGTCTCTTCAGCGTCTCGGAATCGAGCAGGTAGACCTCTACTACATGCACCGCGTCGACCAGAAGACGCCAATCGAGCTCACCGTGCAGGCCATGGCCGACCTTGTCAATCTCAAGAAAGTAAAGTATCTCGGTTTGTCAGAAGTCAGCTCCGAGACTTTACGAAGAGCGCACAAGGTCCACCCCATCTCCGCCGTACAGGTCGAATACTCTCCCTTCGCGCTGGAGATCGAGAGCAAGCAAATCGATCTACTCAAGACATGCCGCGAGCTTGGCGTCGCGGTGGTCGCCTACTCACCGCTCAGCCGCGGTATGCTGACTGGCGCCATCAAGAGCCCAGATGACTTTGAGGAAGGCGACTTCCGTAGCTATGCGCCCCGATTCAGTGCCGAGAACTTCCCCAAAAACCTGAAGCTCGTGGACCGCATCACCGAGATTGCGAAGGCGAAGGGTGTTACGCCTGGTCAGTTGACACTGGCGTGGTTGATGGCACAGGGTGACGACATCTTCCCCATCCCGGGTACTACCAAGCCTGAGCGCCTGGAGGAGAACGTCGGGAGTGTGAAGGTTGAACTCAGTAAGGAGGAGGAACAGAAGATTCGCAAGGCGTGCGAAGAGGCAGAGGTCAGCGGTGGACGCTATCCTGAGAGCTTTATGAAGATGTGCTATGCCGACACGCCGTCGCTGGATGAGTACCGCGATAGTGGTGCGGACAAGACGGGGGCTGAAGGAAAGCCGACCCACACAGCAGATATCATTGGTGGATCATAGAGTACCACATGGCACGATAAAGCGTAAAGAGTGCTCAGAGAAACTTGGAGTGTTCTTGGAAATGGTAGCTATGTAGGAATACGTCCAATTGGACACTCTGGCCTTTCAACTCTTGTGTCGCATGCCAAATGGATCTGTAAGCCAGATCGCATAGCCGCCGACTAACCGTGCGATGAATTTCGGAGCGAAAGAAACAAACACTCTGAGAAATCAGCCAATTCTCAAAGCTGGAGGGAAAGATTCATTCCATCTCTAGCGTACAGCAAGCCTGACTATGACATCCCTTTGCCTCACAAACCCAGCATTGAACGTCTTCCAGGGTCGATCATGAGCCATATGCATGTCGAAACAGCGGAGGAGCTCTGGAACGAGTTTGTGAACCTCCGCTAAGGCAACCTAAGGAAGATGTGGGATCAGTATACCAACAATAGACGCGACCCTAGTACAATGCAACTCTCATAGAAGACTTACGTTCTTTCCAATACATGTCCTCTTTCCTGCACCGAACAGCAGCATCCCCCTTTCCATCTCAAATTTTCTAGCCTCGCTCTCTAGCCAGCGCTCTGGTCGAAACTCCAAAGCGTCTTCGCCGAAGAGCTTCTTGTCGTACTGTACTGTCTGCGGATTGATACCGACGTGGTATCCAGACGGAATATAGACGCCTGACAGGGTAATACCCTGTGCAGGAGCTATACGACTCATGTTGAATCCGGTACTTGGAAAAAGGCGAGAGGCTTCTTTAATACACGCACTGATATACGGTAGGTGCTTCGTTGATTCTGCGAAGCTAACAGGTGTGCTGAGGAGGTGTTGCTGGGTCTGTAATTCCTGGGTCGCTTTAGACATGGCATCGGGCGTCCTTATAAGGTAGTATAAAACTGCCCTCAAGTTGACGGCGACAGAATCAGCGCCAGCCATAATACCAGCCCAAGACTCCAATGTGACTTCTTTGTGTGTGAACCAAGCTTCACTATCTTTCTGCCCCACTTTACGTAGGAGCTGAGAAAGGATGTCTTGACTCTCATCGTCCGCTTCTGCCGAGCGCTGTAGTCGAAGTTGTGTCTGGCATTTAGCTTCCACCACGGTAGCTTGTACGCCTTTGAACTGCTTCAAATTGCTAGGAACACACATGGCTGCCAGCATGATGATGCTGCGCATGTAGGTCGGTGCCGCAGTAATGAAAGCAAGAAGCGGGGCAGCGTTGTGTACAGATTCAATAAAAGAATCCACATGTGTACCCTTCTCCAAGAAACCAAAGGATTGGCCGAAAAGGATGTGCCCAATTACATCATGAGCAAATAGTTCGAGCCAAAGCCCCAGGTCTACCTCTTCGTTTGTCTTGGCAAATTTGTGCAGTCGCACTTTCAACAAGTTTGTGCAATCATCGATCGCATCTTGATGCTTAAGAATGCTGACCATTTGATAGGCAGGCTGGACAATCCGACGATACCTGGTGTGCTTCTCTTCGTCTGTCTCGGTGAAGAGGTCTGCATGCTCGCTGATACCTCGTGGGCGGAAAGAAACATACCTGCCGGTTTAGCAGTCATACACAGCGTGCGTATGGTACCTGTAAGCGTGACTTACCAGTCCGTCTTGGTCAAAGGTTTTTGGGTAGTGTAGACGAGTGATATCGCGTCTGGATCACTGGAGCTAACTTCGTTTGGAGCGATGCGTATAAGAGGGCCATACTGCTCATGTAGCTCGCGTTGGACGACCTCAAGATCACCAGAAAACATGCGGTACACTGTTGGTAAGTTCTGTGTTAGCAAGGTTGGCTTTTGAACAAGCTATCTCCCGAGCTTGGGACTTAAAGCAGTGGTTGCGAGTCCGTTGTGTCACTAAGAATGCAGATTTGAGGGGGGTCTTACTACTCAGCAATTAGCATTTCTCGTACCGCAAGTTATGTTGGAGTGTGTGCACCTGAGCCACGTTCGCGAGATGGCAGGCCATAACGGGCCCGGTACACGTGCAAGTGGGTGTAGTGTACGACAATAGACGATGCACATAACCCAGTATACTGCAAGCAGAAGAAGGATGTTGGTTGCAGAAGGCACTCGCAAAAGTTCGTTCAACGCCATTTTCGGTTGTCGCGATTATGTTGATCAAACCGAGGATGTCCAGTGGGCAGCTGCAGTGTAGGCATCGGACGCTCTTAAGTAGATGTGCCAAGCTTGTGTGCAACCACTCTGTGATGGTGTGTAGGTACGGCAGTCCCCTGCGTACCACTGAGAGCCCCGCGAACGACATGTACATATGAACCTTGGGGAGTGCAGTTGCTACCTGGCCATGCACACCCTTGAAGGTGCATAGTCTGGCATGCGTAAGCACACCGGACGAAAAACTGATGGTATCCATTGAGATTGCGCGACGACGGAACATGAGATGGGCATGATGGCGATGAAATCAAGGGCTTGTGAGAGAAAAAGCATGGTTGCAGGGAGAGGCTGGAGTGTGAGGGGATACGCCGATGGAGGAGGAAGCGGCGCTAGCGGCGTTCAACGGATCGTGGACATGTTGCCGCTTTGGGACGGAATAATCCTGGCAGGCCATCGCGCGATTCCGCTGACCTCACACCCGAGTCAACTTTCCACCACCTGGACATTCTCGTGTATTCGCCCTGGACAGCCCCTCACGTCGATACAGGGATAGCAAGCGGACGCCGCACATCTGTCTGCCCAGCCATTGGCCCCCGACGCATCCAGCAAAAGCACCCGTGCACGTCATCCTCGCGCGCTCCTCGACACATCTCCAGCGTAGCCATGGGCTTCATCACGGGCTTCGTAAGTGCTGCCGATCGCTTGCAATGACACTAGCTAACATGTGCAGCTCGGAGGCGTCACACTCACCACAGGCGTTCTCTACCTCAGCATCTCCCTACACACACAAAACCGCATAACACAAGCCGCGCTCCTACGGCAGCAACGCCAAGTCCTCACCGAATTTTACGAGCCCAAGAAGCCAGAACCAGAGCCCACAAGCCGGGAAGCACCCGTCGGGCTAGCCGAGATGGCCAAAGACCGCTGGAACCGAAGCCTCGAGGAGGGCGTGAAGAAGGTCTACACAACAGATTGGCGGAGAGTACGGGAAGAGGCCGAGGACAGGGCGAGCGTCATTATGCAGAAGATCAGGGAGAGCAGCAAATGAGTGTGTGGTCGCGCGTGTATACTAGGAACAAGTGAAGGCGGCGCTATGGCACGAATGCGACGATACCCCTCTGGCGACTGTACAAATATTCGGGCTTGCAATACGACCAGCATAGATTTTCCGAGTAGTTTGGTAGGCTGCTTGTGCACCATCTCTTTCGTTGCGTCATTCCGTGATCCTGGTCCTCGACTTTCAAGCTACTCCCCACGTTTTCCTCTGATATTGTTCGTTTGCGTCCGCATGGCAACACCGCGCGTTTGCCTAGCTCCCTCTCACCACTTAACCAGCAACACCACAACACTTTGGTTTCGTCTTGAACAACAACGCAGCCGCTTGCGCAACCATGGCGTCCCATGGCAAGGTTATGGACCTCTTCGACGAGCGCTATCTCGAGTTACAAGATGTTGCTGGCAACGTCGAGCCGCAACCCACTCTAGTACCTTATGAGCAGTACAAGGCTCACGCCATCACCTACCGGATGGACACGAACCATGACGTTTTCTTCGCGCTTCTCCAGGACTTCACGGAGCGCAAGGCGTTGGAGACGGGCAAGGAGCTGTGGACGTGGTGTGTGCAGTGGGAAGTCAGTCAGACAGCGGCTCGCCAATCCCTCGCGGCATCACAATCAGCAAAGAGGCCTCGCCTTGACTTGGACCCGCCGAACACCCCTACCGCGCCGAAACCGGCCAGCAATGCGCCTCCGATGAGTCTGCATGCTCGCTGTATAGATCCCGATCTCTTGCACGAGGAGGACATGTTGCGCATTCTGGTCGACATCCTGCAGGTCGACAGCACAGTGGTACCCAACTTCATCGAATTCCTTTACAGGTGGATCGACTTTTACGAAGGAGACGGAAAGGCTCTGAAGGCGGCTCTACATGGCGAGATTCCAAGCTTGTGGGACTTTGAATATCATCCATTTCTTGTCACTCAGGAAGCCAAAAAGGAAATTAATCAAGCAAAAGGTGTCGCCCAAGACAGCGGGAAGGACGGACAAGGCGGTGACACAACCACCCAGATGCGACAAAAACCCGACCTAGCGGCACTCGAACGCAAGACAGAAGAAAGCGAACGTCTGAAGTACCGCGAAGTACACTTCGGCATCCAGCCCCCAAAGCTAGACGAGCCTCTGCCACCTCTCATCAACGTCCCCCGAGACCAGTACAAGCGAGCCAAGTATTACGAAGCTTGTTTCAAATCGCGACAACGCGCGTTCTTCTTACTCGTAGAAGCAGGAGTCACCGCACAGAATATGCGAGACTACCACAGAGATCAGACAATGAGCCTGCAGGAAACGCCACCGCTCGTAGACGGAGGCGGCCTCAAGAACTACGAGAAGGACGCAAAACTTGCGCAAGCTTTCAAGTCGCTCAAGGAGCGACATAGGGCAAAGCAATTGGAAATCTCCATCAGCAACAAATTGGCGAACGAGGCTCAGTTTGCTGCGCGCAGTGCTGCTCCCCGAAGTCCATCAGGTGTCCCTCTCATCCCTACCACGACCATTCACGCCCGTCGCCCGGATGTGACCGATGGTATATTGCGCAAGATCCAGCAGACCAAAGATGAGGAGCTCCAAAGGATCAATATCGTTCCTACACCGCTTGTGGGTAAGATGAAGAGCACGCTGTTCCGAGGTGCTAGAGACAAAGCGGGTTTGCAACAGATGTTCGCGCGTAGTAGTTTCCCATCGATCCCACGTTCTTCAGGCAACTTTGATGGCGGTAGATTGAACAACAAGAATGACGGCGATGAGAGTACCGATGAAGATCCAGACGACGACATGAGTGTCCCAAGGACCAGAATGCGTCTGCTGCCTACACCCTTATTGCCAACGCCTGCATCGCTTCCTCGTCCGAACCTACCATCGCTCAAGACGCTTCCCTGTCCATCTCTACCACCGCCTGCATCGCTTCCTCGTCCAAACCTACCACCGCTACCGCGCCCACCGCCTGCGATGGCCTCCACTCAACCTCAAAATACGTTCATTCCTGACACTACATTGTTCCCCCACTTGCGGAACCGATCAAGCCATGCCGCTATACCCATTACAGAAGTTGCATCTGCTGCAGAACAGCCACTACCAAGTGTTGCGGCGCTCATGCGAAATATCACTCCAAATCCCGCAGACCAAATGATAGGGATGCTCAAGCAGCAGGTGAGTCAGGCTCTGAGTCGAGTGATGTCCCAGCAGAATGCCCGAGCTGGAGGGCCTAGCGTGCAAAATCCTCACTCTTATCCTCAACCACATGTTTCTGCGGCGTCTCAAGCTCCAAATATTACTGTGTCTGGACCGCAGTTACCTTCTCAACACCAACTGCCTAGGGGCTTCCAAGGCGGCTTCGGTCCTAATGCTCGACCGCCGCTACCACCTGGATTTGAACACCACCGTCATTCTCCATCTGGATACGGGGCTCCTCCTTCGTTGCCTCCGCCGGCGGGTCTTCCCCCTGCCTGGTTCCAGTCTGCTAATCACCAACCAAACCTGTCTCAGCAGGCTCACACATCATCTTGGCCAACACCACTAGGACGCTCTGATCATGCACCACCACCGGCTTTTGCACAGCGCCTCGCAGCTGCTCAAGAGACACAGGGTCATGCCGCTAGCTATGGTCAGCAACCTTCAGATGCTGGACCACCCTTACCACGGGCACCAGACCTGCCAAGTCTTAGCAGACCAGTTGGTCAGGGTGGATCTGTTCAGCAGCGCCAACTGCCCCCTCCAAATTCTCTACTGGCTCCACCTCAGGCGACTATGCAGCGCACTGCTCCATCTCCACTTCATCTTCGACCACCATCCCCTCTCTCATCATTCGCACCAAGTCTGCTAGCCACCTCTCCCTTTACCACATCCCACCGCGGTATTCCCATCCAAATCTATCTGCCTAAGATCGTCGTACCCGCAAACACCATCGGTCCCGGCGGACTGAAGCTAGGCGACAACGGAGTAGCCGAGACCGACGCCTTCCTCCTTGGGTACACACACCCTAAAAGCGGGAAGATCACCCTCAATCGCGCAGTGTTTCTACCCTTGGGCGTGTGGGCCAACGCGCAAGACAGAGTGCGAAAGGGTCACTATCAGGTACTGGAGAGCTATGCAGCACCGAATGGAAGACCATCAGTACCGCATCGCGCTGCTTATGAGAAGGTGAAGCAAGCTTACGAGATGATGGTCATGGAATCTCCAGTAGCGAGGGAGCGAGAATTGACAAAGAGGTGGAGGGCCAGTAGGGGAAGGATGACGGCGACTCAGAGGGGTGCCATCTGGGAAGGTTGGGCTGTGGAGGTGGACAGAGAGATCGCTCTGGATAAAGATGACAGAAAGAGTGCTTTTGTGCAGAATGCACTGGTTGATGGGGTAGATGAGAATAGTGATGAGGCTAGGAGGAGGAGGGAGATTGAGGAGTTGCTTGAGACGGATGAGGCGTGGGACTATGAGGAGGACGAGAACGACGAAGACGAAGACGGAGTTGAGCAGGATTACGGAGATGAAATGGAGGAGGAGGACGATGACGATGAGGGGGATAGCGATGACGACGATGACGAAGATGAAGATGAAGAAGAAAATGAGGCGGAGGACGGTGAGGATGATGATGTGTACATGGACGGCTAGGCTCAGATTCATGAGATACGACAGCGTTTTGGAGCTGTTCCTAGGGATGATCCATCTAGAAGCTCATTTTGAGTTCTCTTCTCTCCAAAAAAAGCTAGTCTAGATACAGCGTCCACCATCCACTTCCAGATTAACTCCTGTAATGAAGCCAGCTTCTTTGCTTGCCATGAAGATACACGCATTCACCACGTCGTCCACTTCCCCGATCCTGCCCATGGGTACATTGGACGTGAACTTTGTCCTGTTCTCCGGTGTATCTTCCATTCCTGTAAAGGCAGAGAAGAGACCTGTTCCTGTAACAAGAGGGCAGATAGACACGACTCGGATCTGATGGGGCCCGTACTCCGCCGCGAGGCCTTTTGTTGCCTGAAGTATGCATTAGTCACTGGGAGCTCGATGCGAAATTGAGATAGAGTCAAGAGTCAACTCACGTTCCAAATCGCGCCTTTACTCGCGTTATACCATACGAGGCCTGGTCTTGGTCTGGTCGCTCCAACACTCGCGATGTTGATGATCACACCTCCTTCTTTGCGCTCGATGGCTTGATCGACCCACGCATTGCATCCAAGATAAACACCTTTGACATTGACGTCGAAGACCTTCTCGAACTCGTCCTCCGTGACCGTCGTCGTAGGTTTACTGGTATATGACCAACCAGCGTTATTGACGAGTATATCGCAGCGCCCAAACTTGTCGATGCAAGCCGAGACAGTAGCTTTCCAGTCGGAGGTTTTGGTCACGTCCATCTTGTGGAAGGTGAGAGAGGAAGGGTTTGTGGCTGCCGTCGCTTCGCCGCCTGACTGGTTGATGTCGCAGACGAGGACTTTGGCGCCTTCAGAGGCCATGCCTTTTGAGATTCCAGCGCCGAAGCCTGAGCCGCCGCCTGATGAGGTTGTTAGTGAGATGTGAGAGGATTGATGAGGATGCGCTTTACCGGTCACAATGGCGACTTTGCCATCTAGTCTGCCCATGATGAGAGGGTTGATATGTTGCGCTTCACGGTGTGAACGTAGGTAAATCAATCGTGTCTTTTCGTATATAGATTCGAATTACTAGGGTCGATGTTGAGTCTCAATAGCCAGCGGCGATGTTGATGTTTTGATTACAACAGAGCAAAGCGTTCCTGCCTGCCATCTCATGGACCCTGATGTCTGCCACCGGTATCGCATCTCCAATCATCGTCAGTCGACTAGTCGTTCTTCGGAGTCGAGCACAGCAGTGAGGGGTAAGCGTGGTGCCCCGCATGGAGTTGACGTCGTGTTGGAGGACCACCGAGGTTTGAGCCAATTGGAGACCGTCTCCGCCGACGTTTCGCTGCTTTGAACGTCTGCGGCGTCTCTCCGGATCGCCTTTCCTGAAATATCCGGGTGTCGCTGCAGATACGCGCATTGCTCATGTAGGCTATACGCTGGAAAGTGGGGAAGCTCTGTTGTGTGCAGATGCTGATAATGGTGGCCGCGGAATCCATGCGCCTTCCAAGATCGTCTCCTCCAAGCAACTTCATTCTACACTCACCAGCTTCGGTTGTCCATACGCGAAAAATAAGTTCAAACATTCGAGAGATCAACACACGTGAACGATATCCAAATCGAAATCAAGATGGCGTCAGGCAGGAAGCACGAGCTACCGTTCAAGGTGCGTCAATACGAACTCGTTCTTGCGATTGACTCGTACTGATGTATCCCAGCTGAACAACCCAGACTTACTCCATAGCCTATCATTTGTGAATGGCGATTGGGTACGAGCGAAGTCGGGAAAGACGTTCGAAGTGGTCGGTCAGTCATCACAGCATGTCCTATCTGAACACCGAGATCTGACAGGGGAACAGACCCGGGGACAGGAAAGCCGTGGATAGAGTGTCCGACGAACGATGCATCTGATGTCGACGATGCTGTCAACAGCTCGCATGCGTGTTTCCAGGAGTACAAGAAGATCAGCCCGCGACAACGAGCACAGATGCTTTACCGATGGGATGCCCTCATCAAGGAGAACAGGGAAGACATAGCGACTGTTCTTGTGTACGAGACCGGAAAGCCTAGAGCTGAAGCGTATGGAGAAATCGATTACTCGACAGGCTTCACATGGTGGTTTGCTGGGGAAGCCGAGCGTATTCAAGGCAGTGTCTTCACACCCGCGCTACCAAACAGACGCATCTTCACGATCAAGCAGCCGCTTGGTGTCGCTGTTGCATTGGTACCATGGAACTTCCCCATCGCCATGATTCTTCGCAAAGCTGGTGCTGCATTGGCTGCGGGTTGCACGATGATTGTGAAACCCAGCCCGGAGACACCGATCACTGTACTCACACTGGCCTACCTCGCTCAAAAGGCTGGATTCCCGAAGGGGGCGTTGAACGTCCTGACCACAGATCTCGACAAGACACCAGAGCTCAGTGAGGCGCTTTGCCGGCATCCGCTTGTGAGCAAGGTCACGTTTACAGGCTCGACGCGCGTTGGCAAGCTAGTCGCTAGAATGTGTGCAGACAATCTGAAGAAAGTTACACTCGAATTGGGCGGCAATTGCCCTGTCCTGATTTTCGACGACGCGAATATCGAGCAAGCTCTAACTCAGATCTTCGCATTGAAGTACCGACATGCGGGTCAGGCGTGTATTACGGCGAATCGGATATACGTTCAGTCTGGAATCTTCGACAAGTTCCTCGAACGCTGGAACGCAGAGACACAAAAGATCGTCGTCGGTCACGGCTCAGACGAGAAGACGACGATGGGCCCAGTGACTACTCCACGGGGTGTCGAGAAAGCCCTCGCTCTTGTCGAAGATGCGAAGAAAAAAGGCGCGAAGATTCATACGGGCGGTAACAAGGTGGAGAAGGACGGTGGCTACTTCTTCGAACCTACCGTCATTACCGGCGTTACGCCAGACATGGACATTGCCAATGAAGAAGCCTTCGCCCCGATCAGTACATTCATCAAGTTCGAGACTGAAGATGAAGCTGTCAAGGCTGCAAACGACACCAGTATGGGTCTCGCATCCTACTGCTTCACAAAGAACGTTGATCGCACCTGGAGACTGTTTGAGAATCTGGAGGCCGGCATGATCGGGCTGAACACCGTAAGTTGACAACGAAGACATCGGAAAGCATACTAACATGTGCCAGGGCAACTCCTCTGCTGCAGAATCGCCATTTGGTGGTATCAAACAGTCCGGCTATGGCAAAGAGTCAGGGAAGGATGTCGCAGTGAATGAGTATTTGATTACCAAGACGGGTACCTTTACGCTGGAGGAGCAGTCGTGAGATAATAGATGTTTTACGAGGTGGTGAAACCCTCGAGCATATACATCACTTTCAACTGTTACGCGTCGTGGCTAGCTTCTAGGGGCCATGCTGCAAGCTTGGCTGGCTTGACGCAGGGTGAACTGACGACCCTGATCCAAACTTGTCTTGCTTGCACGTTCACCGTCACTCTGGTGTTTATGGTATTGTTGGTGGTGAGACACAATCGGGCAATCGTATTGTGCCGGGGCGTTTCAATCACGCACGTGATGACGTTAGTGCCCGCCCGCGCTTTGGAGCTTACCGACCGCGGCGCGCTGCTTGTACAGCTCTCGAACTGCCAACAACACCACCTCACCGAATTGCCGGACCTCTTTGAAATATAGCCGCCATCATGGACGACACGGACATGACTGATGTCGCTTACGATATTGACATTGATGTAGGCGCAGACATTGAACCGGTAGCACAGCCGTCGCAACCACAGCAGGTTGTCCAGGTGAGCATTGCGCCAGGCTGCACGAGAAGGCGCAATTGACTGACATGCGCGCCATCGCAGGAGCCGGCCGAGCAAGAACAAAACATACCCGCCGCCTACCTTGAGGACATCATTGTCCACGAAGCATGGCCCGAATCGCTCAACCTCCAGGGCGTGAGCGACTTTGACCCCAACGACCCCCTCTACTGGGCGATGGAGCATTGCCAGTCAGACCCGCGCGTTAAGCAACTACGCTGGGTAAACGACAACTCGGTCAACCTCGAATTCTACAATAAGGAAGACGCGACCGTCGCACTAGGCATCCTCACTCACTCCGACGTGGGCGACACCAGCAACCTCTCACTACAAGAGCCCCGCACAGCGCAACCATACTCAAAGAAGCCCAACAGTCGCCTCGTCATCAGGCAGTCCAACGCTGGCGACCAGAAGCCGAAGGGCGCAGCAACCAAGAGCAACTACTACCAGCGCAACCCAGACGTGGCTGGCAACCACCAGAGGGAGCCGCGACGGAACCAAAAACCGCAGAAAGACTATCTCGATTATGGCGACGAGGAAATGGGCTCCAGGGACCGATCAAGACGGGGGTACAGCCGAGACCAGTCCATGGGCGACTCAGGCGCTGACCGAAGGGGCCCGCGCCGGAACGGACGAGACAACCGTGATGGCCGTGATGGCCGTGATGGACGAGAAGTTCGAGGCCGCGGTGGCAGAGGAGGTCGTCCGCCCGCTGATGGTAGACTCAGGAATGACGACGTTGATTCCTACCGACCCGGCTCAAGAAGGTACTTCAGCGCATTGCCCCATTATCCTGTCAACAAGCTAACAGACCCAGTCCACAAGAGCCACGCTTCGGCCGTCTACGAGGACGCAGCGCCTCCCCTGCCTCCGACGAAGAAGGCGACGGTCGCTTCGGATTCGCAGAGAACGAGACCCACGCGGGCCGCCGTCGGTACCGCAGCCGGAGTCGCAGCCGCAACAACACTCGCCGTCGCCGTGAACCCAGCATGGATCGCTGGACACACGACCGGGCAAACTATGATCGCGGCGGCCCTGCGAGTGGTGGACGTTGGCAGAAGGACTCTTTCCTTGACACTTCGCCAATGGGCCATAACCACCACCGGTCAAACGCCATCGACGCGACATACGGATCAAACAAGTCACGAGGAGGGGATTCGTTACTTTCTCGCATGACCAAGAACGGACAGCCCGTGCTTCCGCAACAGAAGCGTTCGCTAGCCGATAGAATCACACGCGATGACGACGATCCTGCTGAGTCGTTTGGTCGCCTCAAGGGTGACGATCGCGATCCCTATGTCACCGACTTCTCTGAGCCGTCACAGCCTCGACGAGGTCTCGCTGATCGCATCACACGCGATGACGATATCAGCATCCGTGGCCAAGGACGTGCACGCAGCCAGGAAGGAATCAACATCCGCGGATCTGCTGATCGGCGTGGCGGAGGAGGTGGTGGTATCAACATACGTGGTGTGGCGAGCGGTGCCTAGAATGCTTCCGCTACTGAGCGTGATGGACGCGAGACAAGGAGAGATCGCTGGTCTCCCCAATATAAGAAGGATTCCGATGATAATGCTCTGATCAGTCGCCGTCGTAGCTTTGGTATCATCATGGAGGATCCTGAGTTTTGAGCACAGATTGGGCATGGCACTATCGGCTGCTATCGAAGCGAGCCTGGAAGAAGTTGCATACTACTCTACTCTACGGTCTTACTTTGTAATTCTTGTCTTGCATTATGCTAGACAATTGTCGCTCTTAGGCATCAAAATTGGGCGTCTTTTTGCACATGGCGAAACGAGGTTCGAGCATAACTCGAAATACCAGATCATGATCACAAGTTCAGACAGGAACTGCTTGCCACTCTCTTCCATTTCAGTTCGTGTGAGGAGATGTCTTGGTGCGACAACATGCGAGTGTACTTCCATCTAGATGACTGTCTAGCGCGGACGACAATTGGATTGCTATTGTTTCCTTGTTGTATATCCCGTTCTGAGTCAATCGAGCAGCAATCAGTGGTCACATCCACGCGAATCTGATATTCCTTTGTTTCAGCAAACATTCGTAGACGGTATATAACCTTCCCTCTCCATCCCACTCCCATTCCCACACTTCAACACTTCAACACCGCCAAGCAACCACCATTACCCTCATCCACCAAAACCATCTGTGCAACACTGTTCATTCTACTAACACATACATAGATCATATACGGCTTCCATTCGAACCACTCATTTCCTCTCCAGGACTCCTTCTCACACCGACAAAGCGCAACTGAGCTCACGGTCTCGCCATAACTACGAAACTCCAAAAAGATACCATCGGCACTAAAGACAATAACGACATCGGGTGTCTTCTACCACTCAGTGACAGCGGACCGGAACAAGTTGTCCAGTCATCCACCTCCAAACCACCACGCTCCTTAACCGGCGCATATCTCCCCTCCGCTACCCACTCAACCTTCGCTTTCCCTCTTAATACCTGTGGGCAGAGCGGCTGAACCGTTTCCAACAGTCCCTCGATTTCAGGTTGCTCAACATGAGCCGAAACTGCGGTGTGCGTTGATGTCTACATCTTTCCATCATCTTTAGCTTGGGTTGAGTCTGAACGGGGCTCTGGAGGTTCTTTTCTTCAACTCTTCACTTCTAGTACATCTATACCATTGGGTCGATCTCATCACGCTGGGCGCTGCGAGATCGAATGTCTGGAATCTGCTGGCAGGTAAGTCGAAAGAATTTCCTACTGTTTCCCGGTGGTTGGATGCTTGCTTGGTGGGTGTGAAAAGAAGAGGGAAGATGGAAGAATGGGACCAGGTAAGTATGCCTCCTTCCATTTTGTGTACTGACGCGTTAGATTACGGTCAACATGGCTGAAGGTGCATGAAGAGAGCTGGAGTGAAGTAGGTACGATGGATATATGTAGTCAATAGCGCTATTCAAAGACCATGGTAGTTACCGTGAAACTCATCTAAAACCTCGCCTCAACCTTTTGCTCTGTGTCTTGCAGTGCCCATTGGCTCCTCGCCTTCTTGCTCCTCACAGCATCGACTTGTTCCTTTGTGAAGCCCTTCGCGACTGTCGCTGGGTTGTATCCCAGTCCAGTGATCTTGGCAATTTGCTCGTCTGACTTGTCCGTCGCGGCGCTTCCGTCGTGTCTCTTGTACACTGTGCATACTACAGCGCCTCCAAGACCCAAGTTGTGTTGTAGAGCAACCTTTGTATCCTTGATCGATCGGTTGTTTGCCCAACCACGCATGTGCCAAACGAGCTCAGCACATTGAGCGAGACCTGTGGCACCGAGGGGATGGCCCTTGGAGATCAGACCACCTGAGGGGTTGATGACGACCTTTCCGCCGTAGGTGATGCCACCCTTGCGGATAAGTTCGTGAGCCTTGCCCTTGGGAGCCAGGCCAAGGGCTTCAATGGTGACCATCTCGTTGGCAGAGAAACAGTCGTGGAGTTCGCACACTTTGACGTCGTCTGGTGATACGTTGGCCTCCTCGAGCGCCTCGCGAGCAGCCAGCTCACTCATGCTGTATCCTACTAGCTCAATGGCGCTGCGGTTGAACAGTGACGGTGTGTCGGTTGCTAGTCTTTGTCCGGCAATCAGGATGGCTTGGTCTTTGAGCTCGGGACGCTTGTCTAGGAATTCCTGCGAGACCAAGACTGTGGCAGCAGCTCCGTCGGAGGTCGGGCAGCATTGAAGCTTTGTGAGGGGTTCGTGGATCATGGGTGCGTTCATGACTTGCTCGAGGGTGTATTCGTCTTGGAATTGCGAGTAGGGGTTGTTCTTGGAGTGGGCGTGGTTGATGCGACCGATCTCTGCGAAGTCCTTGAGTTCGGAGCCGTATCTACGAAGATGATCAGTATGATAGAAACAGGGATTGATCCAGACGTCGGGACTCACTTCTCCATGTGTTCCCGTCCAGCGTTTCCGAACATTTGCGCAGCACCTGGTGCCTTGGTGATACCCCTCGTCTCCTTCATCATCAGGCTGGTTGTGCCTGTCGGGTTTGCGCGATCCTGGAAGAAGCTCTGTAGACTTCCGGGGAACATCTTCTCAAAGCCAACGACCAAGACGCAGTCGGCCGCTCCGTGCGCGATCATGTTGCGTCCCATATAGAGGCCGGTCGAGCCAGTCGAGCAGTTGTTGTTGACGTTGTATACGGGAATGCCAGTCATGCCGAACTGGTAAAAGACGCGCTGACCGCAAGTTGAGTCGCCATAGCAGTAGCATGCGACGCCTTGGTCGACATCGTCGTAGTTGATGTGCGCGTCGAGCATGGCCTTGACGCCTGCCTCGAAACCGAGCTCAGGGTAGTCCACCTTGCCACGAGGCTTGATGAACTTGGTCATGCCCACGCCGAGGACGTAGACGGGCTGCTTCTTGCCGACCATGGCGGTTGTGAGTTGTGAAGGTTGGGATGCGAAGGAGCTTTAGCGGTGGAGTAGGTGCGCTGGAGACGTAGCAGTACAATCGAACTATGGTGGTTCTGAAAGAACGGGGATAGTGGAGAATAGCGAGACGCGCCCCATGGTGATGTATATAGCGCGACGGTTGTCCCCGCATCCGCAACACCCGTGGAAGTTTGGCGCGTGGAGATGCCGAGGTTGACTCGTGAATGACAGGGGCGGGTCTGAATAACCGACCTCCGCGCCTGAGGGACAATTGCAGTACAACGCGACGCTAGACAACCACTGCATTATCTTATTGAACTCTTCGGTATATACACAGAAGCACGTTGATTGCTTTGTAGATACGGAACCACTTTGGCCCAGCTCACTAGAGCAGTAAAATCGAGTTAGCACGTAATGTGCGATACTGTCACTCCATCCTCTAGTCAGGCATTGGTAATCTTTGCACATGAATTCCAGCGTGTATAACGACAAAATACATGCAGTATGCGACTTGGCATCACAACCATCTTTCTCTCTTTTTCTCTTCTTTTGCTCCACTGCCTTTCTTCTCCTCTATTCACCAGGACGATTGGCTGGCAGCCAGCAAATAGATAAAAATATGTACGAATGCATTGATCAGGCCATTCTTTGCAACCTTCCCTCGTAGCGTATCTGACACAGTGATTCTGAATCAACAGCTCCATCCGGCAAGCGCAGATGATGAATTGCATCGCCGTGGGACCTGATACCCACGTCATATAATGCTTCCTTTTCCAACCGTAGGTAGCAAGGACCATAGGCAACCTCCTTCCAGGACTCAACAGCTTCATCGCTGAGCTCAAGATCCCATGTACCACGCCATGTAAGTGTCGCTATCGCACTTGCAGTATGTCGCTGATAAATTACCGCACAGGCTTGTCCTGGCTCACTGTTCCAGAGCGCCATGGTCTGGAGCTGCGGCATCTTGAGCGCAACCGAATTAGCGTTTTGCAACAGTGTATAAATATCTTGGAGAGGGGCTGTCCGGGCCAGTGTGGATGACGTGAGTGTCAACGACTGCAGGAGATTCCAGGTACATGGCAGCTGCTGGCATGAAGTGAAGAACTGCTGGGCGTCGATCATGTATGAAATAGAAAGGCGCTCTAGATGTTGGCTTTTGGCGGCAAACGCTCTGGTAAGGTGGAGTTTTGTAGCTGAGGGAGTTTCCACACGTTGGTTCAAATGTGGCGTGGCGTTATCAACTGCTAATTCAAGTTGGTTGTTGAAGTCCTTAAAGATAGATAATCTCCTAACGGAGTTTGGAACGCTTTCCAGGACCCAGGTGAACATTACTATTAAGATGTCAGAAAAAACCAAAATACATGTTTGATGTAGGTGGAAGGGTGGGGGTGGGTCTTCAATCTTATACCAGATCCGATATAAGACAATCTCAACAGAACGAGTACCGGCCCTCTACATTTCTAGGCACAAAAGCGTGTAGTGAAGAAAGGGCTCAACGTACTATATGCACGCAGGATCTGGTAATTGCGCCGGACAACCCACGACTCGTGGACTATACTTTCTAGCCGAGGGAGTTTCTCCCACAAGGCCTTTAGTACGTCGGGAGAAAGCTCATGTCGAAGTTGTCGACGTATGCAGAAGCCTGTAACAGCATGAACGGCGAGGATGTTTTGAGGGACGTTCCAGGGAAGCAGGGAGAAGAGGCGCAAAACGGCGGGCCTGCCAGGAGTCTCGAGCTGCTGACCATTCACCCAACCGTGTTTTGGGTCGTGCCATCTAATGGCTTTCTCCTCTTGCGTCCAGTCTCTTGTGTCTTCATGTCCAGGCCCAAAACAGTAGTTTTTGAACCAGTGTTGTGAGTCACTCGGTGAAGATGCGCTCAGTTCGAGTGTCAACCGACCCGTAGGCTGCCAGGTACTTAGGATAGAAAAGAGCTTTATGATAGCCCTCTTAAACATGGTAGATCTATCACGGGACGCAATGGCGGGTCGTTTACAATTGGTGCAGGCGTATCGAGGAAGAGCGATATTGAAACAGATGTGCTTGACAAGAGGCCTTTGTCGGATAACGAGGGTTTCCAGTTTTTTTAGACAGGATGGCTGCAATGACAGTCGGGAAAAATTCCTGGGTTCAAGAATGACCTGCCATTCCTTACAGGCGGCTGCGCATTGAGCCCAGCCAGGATGTTTCTGACCTGAGATTTCGTCGAAGATTGAGAGACGGATATCTGCAGGCAACGAGGGCCAGGGAAAGGCGATGCCATCGTGTCTCTCCGTCATTTCTGAGATAGAAATTTCTTTGGCAGTAGTTATGGTAGGAGGAATCGCGCACGTTCGAATTTTCGGGTTTTGGTGGTGGGATTGATGATGGAGATGCGCAGGGCGCTCCTTTTATAGTCAACGCACAGGTGTCCCGGTTCCGCTGCGATTAAGACACCTACTGACTTCAGTTATATGATTGCCTCGACTTCGACCGTGTTTGGCTATAAGGAATATCGCATGGTGGTCAATGATCTTTGACTCGCATCTATGAGCGATTCCATATCTTGGTAGCCATCCACTTCACCCTATGGTACTGCGATGATGCAGAGCGAAACGAACCACAATTTTCATAACATCGACGACCTGAACGAAAAGATAATCTCACAGATGAGAGATGTCGCAAGTATAATATACTGGTGGTCAATGATTATCCTCAGTTGTCCAGTCCACACGCCACGTTTTTAGTGCAGAGGACGCTCACGGGCAGCAAGAGCTCGTCTACGGCGCAAAAGAGAACCAATTCTTGTATCTATTCTATGCGACACGATTCCTCCGCGCGCTGCCGGATATCAGGTTCCACGGACTACTAGCGAAGACCAGGTGTTCTATGTTTTTTGTTGCTCCTGAGACGAATACAATGAGCCAAGTGTAAGCGCATCTGTTGTGTTTCTGATTGCTATCTTCAGAAAATATCGTTCGCGTGATTGTTGGGGGAGGATAGCGTCTGAGAGTACGCGATAATTGTGGCTTGATCGTGATATTAAAACTTTGGTCCTCCATGATGGACTGTAGAAAGCAAGTCTCTTGTCCCCTCTTGTGACTAGACTTGGGTATCGTCCAATCGTCTGCTCACGTCTCGACACCCTCCTATCTGCGTCCTTACGCAACCCCGATCGTCGAGGTTGCGTGCACTGATCTGGCCAACTCCCGTCTTGATTCAAATCGCGTCCACCGTATTTTACACTCTCAACTGACGTCCTCGTCCTCCTCGTCCCTCTTCCTTTCCCGCTCGTCCTCCTGCTCCTTCAGATGCATGGCCTCGACCAGCTCACTGCCCTCCATACCCACCTCTTCTCCATTGCTGCCGTCTGTCGGCTGCTTCTCTCTTATGGCCTTCTGGGCTTCCACTCTCTCGCGGACCAGCTTTGCAATTGCGTTGTCTGTCTGCACATTGAGTCCCTTCATCTTCTGCTCCAAATCCCTCTTCAAGTCCCAATTTGGCTTTTTGGGCTGCAACTTGAACAGGTCCAGTCCCTTGTCCTCTGCGGTTTCTGCTTCTTGTTGCGCCTTTGTCTCGAGCGCCAGCTGCTCTGCCTTGTATTCCAGTGTGTTTGTGGGGTCGGCGATTGGTGTATTGTCAAAGCCCAATTTGACATTTCGCGTCGTCGCATCGAAGTTTCGGCCGGAGAGGTATGTGGCTGCTACTGATGTTTCCTCTTCTTCTGTGCGTGTGAGAGCTTGCGACGTCTCGGCCTGGAGCTGGGTGGATGGCGAGTCGGCAGCTTCTGGCGCGTCTGATATTTGTTCTTGTTTCCGTTTCAGCGACTTGAGTTGTGCGAGGCGCGACTTCCGGTCGTTGGCGGCTGCGGATAGCTTTTCGTGCGAAGACATGGTGAGAGCTTTGCGGTTGCGCCGGGCAGGAGTGTGCTTGCGTGCAGGGTCGGGACGTGTCCAAAGATGGTCTATGATGTGATGCTGTGCACAAATTTCCTCTGAGAATGCGCGGAGGGAATAGAGAGTGTGCTGGGTGGTTGCTGAAGTGGTCGTGGTTGCCGTGTGGCTGCGGAGAACAGCTCGGGAGTCCAAGATCTTCTCCGGTTAGCGCTTCTGACCAAACACGCACCTTCTCAAGTTTTCGTGCTCCTCGCCATCTTCACCAGCTGCTTGCAATTGACACGTCATGGCTCCGTGAAGACGACAGCACCTGCATCTTCTCATGCCCCGCTTTCGCGTTCCCAATGCTAGCCTCATCGCCAGCGCCGACTTTCCCATCCTGCCGTTCCTCGCTCCGAGAGTCTTCGCCCAGTCATCGACGACGAAAGCACACAGCCAACAGCATGGAAGGCCTAGCACAACACGGGACAAAGAGAAGGATAGATCAAAAAGCTTAGAGGAACACAATAGGGTGGAAGATCAGGACCTCATCTCGAGCCCCCGAAAGACAATTGTACCAACATGTCGCAAGCGACCGACACAAGACGCTCCTGCTGCGGGGCTCCTACGGACGTCTGGCCATTGGAACAAAAGAACTGACGGTCCTGTTTCTGTTAATCGCCTCTATGCGGATATATCGACTTTCACTCGCCAGTATGCCCGCTCATACGTAACGACCACATCCAGCAACAAAGGCGTAGCGGATGAGAAGACGCTCTCGCGACCTCGAGCTCGTCGGGCACAGTCCAATCGCACTCGTCCTCCCTCGTCCTTCGTTCAACGCACACCTCTGCGAGCCGAGAGACATTCGAAACAACTCGCCTTGGAACGTGCGCGACTCGACAACTACGTCTCTAGACTACCTGCCGGGTTTTCACGTGCAAGGCGCGACCAAGATGGCCGATACAGGTCCCTTCGACGCCGCGTGGCAAACCTCGTCAGCTGGAACCAGACGCACCTTGATCTGACTGACACTTCTGCAAAAGAGAATGGGCTTCAATACGCGTTTGCGGCACTGGATCGCCCCGTCTACGCATCTTTGCGGAGAAACACACGTAGCGTCGTTATAGAACACGACCCACGATGTGCGCGATTGAGTTGGACGCTCTTTGCTGGAGACACCGAATCAAGTCCGCGCCAAGTATCGGACGGGTGGAAGGCTCTCGACATCTCGACGCGGAAAGCCTACGCTCACAAGTTGCTCATTTATCTCCTCGATCGTAAGCCTGGCCGCGCTTTATACTTCATACAAGCTTTGGTTAACGATACACGTACCTGGAGCCGGAAGCGAGAAGCTATTGCCGACGCTCTCAGTCATCTTTCCAAACTTCATCGACACCGATTGTATCAGGATCAGAGTTGGGGTACTGACCTAGAAGCACGCAAGCGCGAATTCGTCCCGGCCTTCTTGCACGTCTTTGTCAAGACGTTATCTAGCAAGCCCGATCTCTGTTCTCAAGACTTACTGTACAATCTTGTCGAGCTGGCCAAGATAGAGGATCTGAAGAAAGTGTTCGATTGCTTCGTGGAACACAAGGTACGCGTTGACTACGATACAGTGCTACACTATGCCACTGCATTTGGGCAGGCTGGTGAAGTGCAGTACGCGTTGAAATGCCTCGAGGCATTGAAAAGCCGACATTCAGAGAAGTCGTGGGAGTCTGTTGTGGCGCGTCAAAGACTTCGCTGGGTGTGCGCTGTCATACTGCGAAGGAGCATGGCTGCAACCAAAGACTTTCACCACACTCCATATATCGTCGCTGCCTTTGTAAACATGGGTATCCAGATGGACTTACTTCTTTACAATGTCGTCATACACAACGCAATGGAAGCTGGAGATCATGCCACGGCTTTCAAGGTGTACAACACCTTCGAAAATAATGACCTACAGCCAGACAAATACACATTCGGGATAATGCTCCATGGATGTACCATGCAAAATGATCCAGCCTTTTTCCAAAGATTTGCACAGTATTGCGAAGAGGTAGCACAAGATATCCAGGACTCTTGGCTAGCAACGGAGTGTCTCTACTATCAGTATGTACGCTACAGAGTTGATGGAAATGTCGAACAGACCTCGGCCATGCTATGGCACTCTTATTCCAGACTTTTCACGACAGCGCCTCTGCAACCATTCGTTGGCTACGGAACCGCAAGCCTAGGGAACGCCGTAATGTCACAAGATTCATCTACGCCAGAGTCTGTGCGCATTTCTCCTTCACATGTAACGCTATACATCATGCTGCAGACAGAGATTCAATCGGCCTTGGCAGTTAGCAACATGCGAGTCTACAACTTATATCTCAAATTCAAGTCGGTCGTGCAAGAGGGGGGTCATCCGGCGTTCAATGAAATGGCTCGACAGCCGCAAATCTGGAACGCCTTCCTCTACGCCTTTTGTCAAAAACAGCAATTCGCAAACGCGTCTCAGCTCATCCAAGACATGACGAATGGCCCAGCAAAGCCCAATGTCTACAGCTGGAATATCTTTATGCAGGCTTTCTTCAAGACAGGCCAGATACAAGCGGCAGAACGAATTTTCGAGATTATGCGCGACAGGGGCACTGATCCTTCCAAGTACACCTGGGGAGTCATGATGCGAGGATATGCAAATGCTCAGCTTGTCGACCAGATCGACGATATCTTACCACATCTTGACGCCGAGGACGAGTCGGATCCTGATTTACTGCGATTCCTAGCGAAAGTAGTCGATCGGAGAAAGTTGATGACTATATTGGAGAAAAGCAGGCTGCAGAAAGAGGCGATTGCGCTAGGGAGAGCGGAGCAAGAAGCTGAAGCAGAGCGATACTGGTGGCAGCGGGCGCTCGAAGCTGTCGAAGTAGCACCCACAAACGATGGTACTTCAGTCCAGTCCGGTCCGACTGGCTCTTCAGTTGAACCTTCAACTTCTCCAACCGAAGAGCGTTCGGGCGCGACTGGCTCTTCTGTTGTTGAAACCACCGTCTCTCCGACCAAAGAACAGTTGGGCGTACATCAAGACCGAGCCAGCAATCTCGAGACTGCAACGGAGCCTCCTCGGGTGCCTCATAGCCAGCCAAAAGCACCGCGCACCAATCTGCAAGACCCTGAAGTCCAATACAGGAAGCTCCAAGAACGACTGGGTCTTGTCCAGCCTGCCCCTCCCATGGTTGATGATGTCGCACTCAAGCCGACCAAGAACTCCCAAGCGGCGCCAGTCTTCAAGAGTATGATAGACTTGAGCAAGTCTCAACCCAGGGTCACGGAGCCTGGTAAAGCTGCTAGTATGCGGAAGAGAGCTAGATTCAATCTCGCCAAACCCAAGGGTAGAGGTGATTTGAGATGATGCGGCTTTGGGAAGGTTGTGTCTGTAGTTCCAATTGTGTGTATGTAATCTGCAAGCCTACCGACGGAGTTATTCATTATGAGCTACATCCTGCTTGATATCCACGCACACGTATTCATGCTCATGTCTACGATACACTGCAAATACGATTACTCATACAGCACACAGTATGTAGACCTCGCCGTCCTTCTACTATTATTACACACGCCAAGCAGACTGGCCTTCTTTTTTCCCTCATAATTGTGACGCGCAACCAGTCAGAAGTCTGGAACAAGGACGGGTAGCTCATATTTCTAGTCAACCCGCTGTTGAACCAAACTCCACCATCGAACCCCGCAATGACACCAGAGAACATGCGTACTCTGACCGACAAGCCCGGGGACGCCGAGGGATATTCTCGTTCTCCGGAAAGCATAAGGATGAACTCCTCACCCGAATGTGAAAAATCTTGGGAAAGAAGGGAGGCAACCGTGACGACCCATGTTTTACTACTTACAAAGGCTGCATCACACAAACATCTCAATTAACAAACTGTTTGGTACGGTTCGGCAGGATGTTGACCGCGGGGTCGGGGCAAGATCTACGTTGCATGTACAGCCTCGCAAGCATGCAGCATGTATGCATGCTACGTTACGTAGCTACTGCTGACTACTGTATACTAGCGGACGCGTTGGGAGCGAACCGGAGTCTCTCAACATTACTTGCCGGCCGCTGCCAGCTAGTGGTCTAGGTCTAGATCAAAACAGACCTGCTGTCGGGCCGCGTACACCCCAAGCACATGAGTGGCTGGGCGAGGACAGATAACGACTTTCTTTGTTATGCAGTAGAATAGGGTCAGATCGAGTACGATGTATAATCGTAGAAGCGATTTGGGAATATCCAGAATCGATGAACATGATGGATATAATATTCCCCATCGGGTAGTGTTGGTTGAAACACGGAGAAGTGAGCAAAAGACTTGTGTAAAGTTTGTTGTCAATCTATTTTCCTCTCTGCCTATGTAGATAGAGACCTTCAACGTCATCTGTGGGCCCGAACATGTAAAAGAAAAAGAGTTTGCCCAAGTAATTGGCGTACGTGTTAAATGGTAAAAAAGATGGTGATGGAGAAAAGGCGTTGGCTAATTACAAGAGTACTATATTGGTCGCGTGAGAAAGCGTCAATCCTCGAGATTCCAGCATCAATGTGATAGAGAAAGGTGACAAGACAAGGAAAAAAGCTGCCAGCATGCATCATCCCACACAGATCCAAGAGAATCAAAAAGGTCCCACCTCTTGAATCCTTGCCGACAAATCGACGTGTAGTGAGATATGCATACTGCGCTGGTCCAGACTCAAAAACGCTCGTGCTTTTGTTTGTTGTGCCCATCGATCAATGTCTCAGCAGTGTAAGCTTCCGCATCTTCCGAAAAAGACTCCCCGTTGTGTGGAGTGGGGCATGCGGAAGGGTTTTCCGGCATCCACGCGGGCAAACTTGCATGTGCATGCAACAACAGTACAACTAACAAACGCGAAGATCGATACGATGCAAAATGAATTGATGGCCACCCGATGAACGCCTCCGTTTGGATATATGTCGAATGAGAGCTAAAGGAGATGGGTAAAGATAGAGTCGCAATATACAGATAGCGATGATGTAAAAATACGATGACAACAAGGGCGCCGACTAGAAGTTTTGCGCGATTCCAGAGTTGCCTTGTTGAGGGAAGACACTGGGATTCTCGATCCTCGTGTTCCGCCGGGCTGATACGTCTCTTATGATGGGCTGTTGTTGGGCAGCGTATGGATCGTTGGCGGCATATGGCCCGTTCTGGTAGTAGTCTTGGTTGTTGTAGTACTCCTGTGGGTGACCATTGGCCATGCCAGGGTAGTCGCCAGAGTTGTCAGAGTGGTTGGCTGCTGAGTATGACGACGAAGCGTTGGAAGGCCCGCGGTGCACACCGGCCTGGTTGTTGGCAGAGTTGGCAGCGGCAGCACCGTTGACGACACCGAGGGCGCCGATACCGTCCGAGTCCATGGTCTGGCGACGGCCGTCTACAAGCGGGTCGTTGGAGTGGGCGTCAGAGTAGGCACCGTGTGTGGGAGAGTGTGGGCTAGTGTATCCGCCGGGGTTGCTGTTGCTGTCCGAGTAGGTCATGCCAGAGGTGAGGGTGGTGGACATCTTGCGGTTGGAGCTGGTGGTGGTGTTGCCCCAGCCTCGGTAACCGCTGTCGTCTTCGGCCATGGCCAATCCACCAACCGCAGGAAGGGTAGGGTCGTGGTTAGGGTTGAAGCCATACTCCTCGACTTCTTTCCTGCGTTCGTCCTCGGCGCTCTGGCGCTGCTTGCGTTTGCGCCAGAAGAAGATGCCGGCTAGGACTAGCAGAGCAACGACAACAACGGGAATGACGACAGCAATGGCAGTCTTACCGCCAGTGCTGAGACCGCCATCGTTCTCCTTTTGTGCATTCTGCAATTGGGTGGAGTCGGTGTTGGAAGGGTCGGCGGCACCTGTTCCGGAGGGAGACGCGCTGTTGGTTGGTGCTGCAGTGGGAGAATCTGGAGTAAAAGTCCGAATGACAGTGACAACTGATGGAGACTCTCCAGCTGCCGTGGGGGTCACGGTGGAGAGGATGACCTGGGTCGTTGCAGGAGCCGACGAGGCAGTGACGACGCTTGTAGCGTCGAAGCTTGGTGCAGCGCTGGTCGTGGCAGCAGGAGGAGGAGCCTGGGTGGATGATTGCGCTGGCGGTGGTGCGCTCGACGGCGCTGGGGCAGGAGCTGCCGATGTTGATGGGGCTGGAGCCGCTGATGAAGCCGGCGGCGGTGCCTGGCTCGACTGGGCGGGCGGGTCACTGGTTGGGGCGGCGCTGGATGCGGGAGGAGCGCTCGAGGCGGGTGGAGGAGGCTCTGAGGAGGGCGCGGCCGCTGAAGGCGTGTTAGAAGCCGGCGCAGGACTTGAAGGAGAGTCTGCAGGCGGGCTGGACGAGGCGGCGGGAGCAGAAGGCTCCGTAGGCGCAGGCGCTGCGGACGGTGTTACAGACGGCGAAGGAAGATCTGACGAGGGCGGATCTGAGGATGGGGCAGAGGCAGGAGGAGCAGACGCAGACGTAGCAGCGGGCGCGGACGAGGCAGCGGGTGCAGAGGAGGGAGAAAGAATGGAAGTAGACAACGTACTCTCGGTCACATTGCTGGACATGATGGCGACAATGGCAGCCAGCAGCTGACGGGCCTGGCAAGGAGCGACTGAGGCGACGACGACGGCGACGCGAAGACGGATAAGAGGTGCCGCGCGAGGGAGGTCGGACAGTCAGCAAGGGGAGAGGTTCGCTGGAGATGAGGAAGTTAGAGTTCCGTGGTACCGCTGGCGGGCTGTAGCAGGCGCGGCGATCTCGTGTCTCCGCCGTGGGTCCGCAGTGATGATGTATCGACGGAGGCTCTTGGGTTGCCAATCGACGGCGGGCGAGGTTGTGCACGAAGGTTAGTGGACCTGCACGGCAGCGGACAGGCGACCCCAGCCAGCACCTGTTGATAGAGCTGCCGAACCGAAAGCGCCCAACAACCACAAGCGCGCTGCTTTGCTGCTTTACCCTGCCGCCCGTGCCAATTGGGGGGGATTTGCCGTCTGGCGTCTGATTGCGATCGGCCGCTGGCTCTTGTGAAACAATACCGTCGCAGCTCGCACGCAGCGACAGACGCGACGGGCCTGGCAGCTTTTCACCACGCCCACGCCAAGGCCTGATGCCGCTCCTGGTGTTGCATCCAGCAGCGACTGGCTTGGAGCCTCGCACGGAAAAGCGGGTGTCTAATGCAGCTTCTAATGCACCCTCGCTGACTAGCCGCGGTCCCAAAGGGGGAGCTCATAACTGCTGAGCCGGCTAGCGACGAAAGCGGCATGGGCGTGGCTGTGTGCGTCTGGAGTCTGAAATGCGAAATCTGGCACAGCGGCCCCTTGAGATCGCCTGCTCCCTTTGTGCTGCATGCAAAACACCGAATTGCCTGCGTTGCACAGCGCCGCGATAATGCGCCTTTCCTCGCTGCCATGGCCGGTGCATGCCGTCATCCGCCAGGCCCTGGGCTGAAATTTCTCCACCACCCCAGTCGCAATAACATCATCCGCTCGTGTTCTGAGCGAGCTTCCTGTTCTTCGCAGCCCGTGCGCCCGTCATTGGCTCCGTGGCGTGCCACTCTATATTAAGACGGCCAGAGTACCCTCGGCACACAACCTCCCGTCTGCTCTACTGTACGGACAGCGCACTGTGGCTTCGCAACTGCTGCAGCTACTGCTATCTTACGAGGCAGCACGTCGTAAACACCACCACTAGATGCGCGCTTTTTATCAGCTGTCTTCGTATCTCGTCATCTGCTTTTGTCGCTGCCGAGCGCAGGGTTCGTCTCTCCACCTGCGCGCTCACTAGTGACAAACAAATTCTCACCGAACTATCTTGTGAAAACAACCAATTCTCGTGTGATTAGACACCATTACCCTGTCGCAGTTCACTCCACACTGTCATGCTTAGTGTACCATCACCTGCGCCTTCCCCTTACTGCTAATGCTGCACCGCTTCATTCTTCACTAGATTGCTGAAGCCACCTCTATCACTCGTCCACTCTCTGACTGCGGAACGCCAGAAGCTTGATCACTAGCGTACCAGAGCATCGTCTGCGAACTAGCTAGAGCACGCCCGGAATTATGGCCTTGCGCCCTTGCAGCTTATCCTTACCAAACTTCTTCTCGTACCACCGCTTGCCCTGCAACGCGCGCGGAAGCATGGTAGAAATCTCGTTGAGAAGAAACGTGCGTGCAGGCACACACTGCCAGCCCCCAATCATCCACCACCCTGCCCACTCAATCCACTCGCACAGGTAATGCGCGTGCAGCGAGTACTTGAACAGGCCGTTCTTCGGTATCATGTATACCTTGTCCACATTTTCCACGGCCTTGCCCTGCTCAGCGGCTGCCTTGCGTTGCTTGCGGTCTGCTGATCTCCGGATCTCGCGCAGGTCGTCGTCGTGGAACATGTTCGCCAAAAGTCCCCAGCACCAAATTACGAGCCCTAGAAACATGTACTCTTGTCGCGCTGCCCACTCGTCTCGTGATGTTGGTCCGTATCCCGCGAGGTAGCCGCCAATGGAGATGGCGTTGAACATTTGGAACCCAAATGCCATGATCCAAACAAATGGGTGCATTGGCGACATGCTGGGATTGAGAAAGAGGGGTGAGATAACTGCGCGGTAGAGGTAGTGAAAGACCTGGAGTCTGATTAGCACAGTTTCTGTAGAGCCTCCAATATACTCACAAAGCATCCAGCCATGGTCCAGTTGCCCAACGGTAGTTCTTCAAGCCCCAATTCTTTCGGGAGCGTAAACATGATGTACAGCAGGGTTATGAAGCCTGCCGACTCCATGGTCGCCCATCCTATCTTGCCATCGATGTTGAAGCGCGACTCAATCGACGTCTTGCCCTGTGGGTACCAGTCCAGAACCCATTGCGCTGCAGTAATCTTTGTTCACCAACAAGGTTAGTAACGACAGTATCAAATGGCACTGGGTCGCGGCACGGTGCCCAGCAATCTGTCGGGTGTATGCTTACAACAGGAAAGAACTGCCAGATATAGCAAATCAACTCCCAGTTCTCGCGCGACGGCGGCAGCCAGTTCTCCACAATCGCCATGCTTGTATGATGAGGTATGGCGACGCAGAATGAGATCTGACGACGCGTAGAGAGAATTGCTAATGGAAACCTGGTGATCAGGTGTGGATTAAATCACAAAACAATGATGTCACCAAACACTGTTACATCCGCGCCAAGCCGAAGCGCCCGGGCGTGTTTACGTTTTCTCGGTCGCGGTGCCTTTCCATCACGCTTCGGTCCGGATGATATGACCCGCTCAGACAGATCTACTAAGCGCGCCACCTTTCTGGAATTGGATCGCTGCAGGATACAAAGATCCCACCGCAGTGATGCAGCCTTCAGTGCAAATTGCCGGCATCATATCCATCAGACGTCGAAGTTTCTTCATCAAAAATCCGTCTCCTTAGCTCAATTGGGAGAGCGCCAGACTGAAGTCTCAGTCACTAAATCTGGAGGTATCGTGTTCGATCCACGAAGGGGACAACGTGCCTGAGTTCGCTCAGGATTCTTCGAACTTTCTTTTTGCGCTTGCGTGAACCTAGAAAGACCGCGTTGCGCAGGGAAGTGCATGCCCAGGTGCCCTGGAATCTTTCTGGCGTTGCCCCTTGACTTGCTTTTTTGCACGTGCACCATTGCTGTGTGACCCCTGTCGAACGAAACCACTGTGTATTGGAACAGGGTGAGCTGTCAGTCGGTGTGGATAGCGATCGGACGCGTTGGTGGTGGAATGGAAGGATTGTGGTCAGATAAAGAGAAAAGGATGATGAATAAAGGCTATGCTACGCTATGGTACTTGCTACTAAACAAATCAAAAACCAAGGGCCAATGCTTAAATCGTCAGAAGCGCGATGCTTACTCCGCTCCTCTCGCACCACTTGCGTGCATGTCCGCGTCAGTGACAGGCACACTCTCCCTCCGCAGCTGCTCTGGAGCTCTCGCTTCGTTGCCCTTCTTAATGCCTCTCCCTCCTGGGGTCAAGAATGTGTTGTCCAGGTTTGGTAGGTCCTCACCAGGAGTCGGAGACCAGTGCTTGCTCTTCCATGGTGTGACGTGGAGAATGTACATGGTGTCAATCTCCTCAAGAGTACGGCCGTGGGATTCGCAGAGGAAGAAATAGACTACGACTGCACCAGTGAAACAGCAGGCAGCGAAGACATAACCGTATCTGTAGTCGATGGCAGACGTAATGTAAGGTGTGACTGAGAGTGGTATTAGTACAGTCGCGGAAAGACGTGGATGAAGTAGTATTGACTTACAGAAGGAGATGAGGAAATTCCATGTCCAGTTGCTGGCCGTTGCGAGAGCCATTGCCTTTGCACGGTATCGGCTAGGATAGATTTCTCCGATCACAGCCCAGATGATTGGCCCCCATGTCATAGCATAACCAGCAATGAAGAGGCACGCAAATGTGATCATGGCATATCCAACGGGCTGGCTCGTAGTACCGTCGCCGTTATCCAAAGCGAAGTGTCCAAGCGATGCGAAGACGAGGAAGCACATGAACATCCACAAGCCTCCAGTGATCAATGCAGGTCTTCTTCCGAATCTCTCAACAATGTAGAGACCAGGGAATGTCATGCCAAAGTTGACTCCTCCCAGGATCATAGAAGTGACGAACGGGTCTTCAATACCGACGGATTGGAATATGGTAGTTCCATAGTAGAAGTAGCTACAAAGAAGTCAGTACAAGATGTGTGTCAATGTTCGGTATCGACTTACTAGTTAGCACCCGTGAGCTGCTGAAGGGCTTGCAGACCGACTCCAAGAAGCACACGATACGCCATACGTGGTCCTGTAAAGATCTCGTACCAAGGGTGGTGACCTCCTCCCGCTTGCTCAGCCTCCAACTTCTCCTGGATCTCCCGGACTTCGCGCTGGACCTCTGGGTGTTCCTGGGGGACACCGTACGTGATGGCGATGGTGTGTATCGCCGAGTCAACCTTGCCCTTGCGGTATTCCCATCGTGGAGATTCCTGCATAAAGAGAATTCCGAAGATCATGAGTGCTGACCAGATGAAACCAACACCCATTGGAATCTTCCATGATGCTGAGCTACCATCGGACTTGGTACCGTAGTTGATACAATAAGCCGTAAAGATACCGAGGGTGATGAAGAGCTGGTAACAGGAAACGAGTGCACCTCGGACGTAGCGAGGTGCAGTCTCGGATTGGTACATGGGCGTAAGGACCGAAAGTGCTCCTACACCCAAGCCTGCGACCCAACGACCAAGGGAGATCTGGTACCATATGTTCGTTGTAGTAATTTGTACGATGACTCCGACGCAAAAGATGATGTTCCAGAAGACGATGGAGTATTTGCGACCGAATTTGTCGGCGATAGGGGCCGCGATTAGAGCACCCATTAGGGTACCGATAGACAGCAGTGCAACAATCAAGCCAGACTTCCAGTTGCTGAAAGCGCGCTCGCCTGTTTCAGGGTCCGTCTGATCCGCGAATTTGTTCAAGAAATCGGGCATCTCCAAGAACCCAGAGATTTGACCAGTGTCGTATCCAAAGATGAACTAGGGGCTGTTAGCTGAATACCTGCGCATTCGTTCATTTGATACGTACACCACCCATCGACACAATAATCGCCATGGCAATAATGCGCATTCGGAAGATTTCTTTGACACCGCCCTTCAACATCTGCGGCTTCTTCTCCGGATCCTGATCCATCATCGTGGAGGATGCAGGCGAGGCATGTGAATGCCCACGGAATCGATCGAGTATCGCCATAGCTGGTGGAAGAGAAGAGGAGTGCCGATCGAGTGTGGAGGAGAGTATCAAAAGAACTCTGGGTCGTGGGGTCTCCAGGTCCCTATAAAGCGCCCACGATTGCTCCGCTTTTGGGCACTTGGAGACCCCAATGCCGTCATAACGGCATGATTAACCGTAAGTCTTCACCGCGTTCACCATGACTACTGCGCAGTCTAGCAAAATCCAAAGGCATCCCGTGGTCGTGCGCCGTGCGGTTGCCGACGTCATGGTTTGCGTGATCCAGGGCGGCCACTAAACTGCATCGCCATCGACGACCCTGGGCAATCAAATGCTTGATACAGTCAAGCTATCGGCAAGCGCTGCGGTCCTAGTGGCTGCGGGCACACTCCGGGAGCAATCTTAGAGCCTCCAAAGCTTGGCCTATGCTCTTTCCCCCGGACATCAACGTCGCAGAACGTCATCTTCACTTGGACATGTGGGGTAGCGCAAGAGCCGTTGTGTGTCAGTTGAGTTGTTGTTTGGCTATCGTCCCATCGGAGCCGGGGTGTGCCGATATGTCAGCGGAGGCTCGGACTTGGCTGTGTCGTGGGAATGATGGTAGGTGAGGATGATGACAATGCGCCGTAAGAACTACAGCCAGCGCTGGCTTGGCAACCGGCGCGACGATCATTCAATAATAAATACCAAGCAACCTAACTCGTCACCTTGATATTTTAAATCCTCATCACAGGATACAGGCAGGAGTACGCATACCACGATACGCATCGGACGAACGTTTACGGAGCGGATCTTGTCGGCGTTGTTCTCCATTTTTTCTTTTCTACGGCCCTTCGATACATGCGTACTGTGGGTCACGATCGCCACACCACAGGGCTCCCACTGCCGTTAAGAGCCTCCGGATTTGAAGAATTTGAAAGTACCCAAGTACCGGTACCTAAGCACCTACGTCATCTCGCTTGGTCACCCCTGGGCATGTTGTTCACGTTTCTAGAGTTCTAGCCTCTGCGGCCCAGCTACCGGATCTGGACCTCGATATCTGAAGTTCGAGAATTGCGTTCTGCCGTAAGCTACTGCGTTGATGACAATAGCTGTGAACTTCGTACGGGAGTGCGCATGTCCAGTGCATCAAGAGCGACGACCGATCATCGGAAATTGTACAGTCTATAGAGAGCGCTGTTCCAACATTGTTAGGAGCGACTGGGGAATGTTGAAGGTCTTGGGGTCAATGGTTTCGTGTAACACACGCATACTTTCAACGACAGCCTGAGCACTCGTTTTTCCATGAGTAACAAAAGTACATAAACTGTCCGCTGTAGTCGTTCCTTCTTCTTTCACGTTGACGCTAAAGTATACATACACCCTTCGCATCGACAGACAGAAACCTGCGCGCCAATCGTACCTGTCATTTCTACCGATTCCATCAATAACATCAGCTGAGTTGTGACCAGACTGTCGAGTGGCGAAGTGACCTCACCTCCGTGCACGAACCCGTTGCAAACCAAAATCGTCATCTCCTGCTGAGAAGAACACCTCGTCTGTGCGATACACTGTTGAGAGCGGGTACACGATCCGTGCCTCTCCAGTTCCTGACGTGGCGTGAGCCAACCACTTCCTATCTACCCACACAACAAACGAAAACTGTCCCGATACGGCAACTGTACTGAATGAGTGTTGATCGTTGGTAAGAGACACGGGTACGGCTTCCGATTAATTAGAATTCTACCCGGTTAGACATCTGTGGGTAGCGTACCCGAGACATGGTTTCTTCTCCAGCTCGATCTAGTTGGAGTCAGTTATCCAACTGTACGACTACCTTTCTCACCAACGCCATTTGCGACTACAAAAAACTGTTGCTGTCATTATTCTTACTATATACATCCGTTCGAGGGGAAAGATCTATTCTCGCGGATATAAGAACCGGGTATAGCGCCGCCTACCGATCAAACCTGGGAAGCTATATATGATACCAGCCCGTGCATCCGTATTGGCACATTCTAGTCCTGGTCGTACAGGTCTTGAGTGCGTACCACAATAGGCAATTTCGCAGTTCGGACCGACAGGCGTCGAAACTAGGCGTCAGACACGGCTACATTTGCCGGCGAGATACGCTTCATGTAGTGTACCAAGGACTCTATCGGCGTTACTGTGACGCTACAGTGGCTAGTTACAACAAGGAAGGGAAAGAGAACGACGGAGTTGATGAGTCTGTACGGGCTTGAAGTTCATCGTTGGATACCGTGGTATATATGCAAAGATTGCAATTTTATTACAGCTATATGAGCACCGTCCATTCCGACTTCAGACCAAGGAAAGACTACTGTTACCTAGTGGCCCCAACAAGGAGTCGAGACATCCAGACATCGCGGTCGACGATCCTCAGCATCCGGGAGGAAAGCATAGAAAGCACATGTGATACGAACGCCTTGATTTTCCTTTGAGACCTACCCGTACCCACCCAGAGAAAGATGCAAGTAAGTAGTATTGAGGCACCGTCGCAATGCTAAAGGTCATTTCGTGAAGCGTTAATTAGGGTTCGTCGTGTTGTTGAAGGTGCCCGACATGCCTCGATTGGGCATGGCAGGAGCGTTGTTAGCAATCCCTGATGACGGTACTCGCGTCATAGAGGGTAGCGCAAACGGTGGGGCCGGTGCAGGAGCTGGAGGCTTTCGAGGTAGATGTGAAGGTGTACCATACTTTGCGATGCTGCTTTGGGATGAACCCGGGTCACCAGACTGAGAAGCAGTTCGGTTCATGGATACGGCTGAGTTGTTTCCCTGCATACTTTGAGGCGACCCAAACGGCGGTGTGGAGACAGCGGAAGGGTTAGGTCTTGACATCTGTCCAGGCATAGAAGCCTGGGCAGACATTTGGTATCCACCATAGCCGTTCATCTGAGGCTGTCCCTGCATCATGTTTTGTTGCATTCCAAAGGGCATGTTACGTCCACCGGGCACAAAAGCTTGGGTTTGCGGGTTGAACTGACCCCGGTTATAACTTCCAGGAAGAGGGTGCTGGTTGCGGTTGGGCTTTCCGTTGTACGCATTTGAGGCGAACTGTCCATATGGGTAGCCAGGCATAGGTGCCTGGTGAGGTGCGGACATTGGCCGGTTGCCGGGACCATTTTGGGCACCATATGCGCCTTGACCCATATGGAATGATGGCTGCTGGTTTGGTTGAGACCAGCCTGAGTTCATAGGCATATGTTGAGGTTGCTGATAGGTATCTTGGTAAGACGCCATCTGTGGATTGGCCATCTTTGGGGTGACCTGGGAGGGCATACCAGCGTTCTGGAACGATGACATACCCCGCTGGAAGTCCGTTGATAGATCATACCCATTCGGCATCTGTCCATAATTAGGGTACGTCATCATCGACCCATTGGGAGCCTGGTACTGCTGACCAGCCCAGCCATACTGTGACTGCGCTTCCGGGGGCATCATGCCCGGATACGGGTTGCTGTATGTTGCCGGAGGCGATGCGCCAGGGTTCATAGTCGCATACGGCGCGTTCTGGGCAGGTGCTGGGTAGCCGTTGTAGTAGACCGCATTGTCTCCAGTATATGTAGCCACAGGGTACTGTTGCGGATAGTAAACATTGAAGCGGGACCGAGCCTGGAAGTCGTCGTCGTCGTAGTTACGCTGCTTCTTGAGTTTCTTCTTCCCGGCAGCTGAACTTGATCGTGAGATGTCCTTCCCTTTTTCTTTGTCCTCTCCAGATCCGTTGGCTTCGGCCGTGCCGGGCTCTTCACTTTCCGCACTACCAAATATGCGCTGACGAGCCTCACGATATCGCGCCTCTCGCTCCTCTCTGGATAGAGCGGCTTTGTCTTTGTTGCCTTCACCATCGTTGCTGCCCTCGCTGCCACCCATTTCAGAGGTCGTCTTCGAGGCATTCTGCGAGTTAGCCCCAGTGTTTGTACCTGATTTGCCATCGTCGCGACGCATGATCTTCCGAGCAGGGAGCTCTACGGGAGGTGTATTGGTGCCCTTGGCGGGATCTACCATCTGTGAAACGGGGGGAGGACTACTAGTCGTAAGCAACAGAGCACGCGAAGCTTGATGAATACATACATTCTACAGTAAGGGGTACGTGTAATTTTTACACCCGTCATGGTGTTGTCAACTACATGGCCGAGCAAGTAGTAGTCGGCAAGACGATGAGCAAGCATCCTGTAAAATGTATTACAGTTCGGCAGACACAATTCGTTTTCACTGCGTACCGTTAGTAGGAAGTTCTGGCAGATCCGCCACGCATGACATACCGAGAGTCTTTGATGAAATCAATGAAGTCTTGTTCTATCTTCACAACGAACAGCCGATCACGTGGAGACCGTAGCGCCTCGAGCAACTTCTCGTCTGGAATGGCGGGCATGTTTGGAACACCATTCAGTGAAGGCATGCCGTTGACAAGAGGCTGTGGCATGGGCCCCGCGCCGTTCAGCGACTGGTTAGGGTCGTACAATGTTTGCGGACCATTGGGTAGCGTCGGAAACCGACCTGCGGGAACCCCTCGATGGGGTTGAGGATTCATCACAGCTATTTCATGTAACTGGTCCCGAAAGGCACGCGCAGCGCCATGATCAGACCCCTGTCTGGAGTCTGCAACGACCGAGTCAGGCGGGGACGTGACGTCCTCTTCCTCGACTGCCCTGAGGCTAGCACTGTCATCCGGGCGTAAGGACTCCTTCTCGTCCAGTGCAAATGTTGTCGCAGAAGCAACGCTCTTTCCATCAATGCTGGGAGGTTTCCCAGATCCATCTGATGAAGATAGCTGAGTGCTGCTGTCCTCGGTGACAGACACCTTTACCACAGCCGCAGACTGAGGCCTGTCGGGGACATCTCCTTTTGCATCCGTGGAGCGTGTTTCTGAAAGCTCAGCATGACCTGTCTGTTGCGCGGGCTGCGATATGGCATTTTCAGCGCTGCTGCTCGCATCGATATCCTCTCGCCTTTCCGCAAGTATTTTGGGTGCTACTTCGCCATGCATGGGTGTGGCGCGCGCCTTCTGGGCGACTGGGGGTATTTTGGGTGTCGCGACAGGCGGTCTCGCTTTCGGAGCGGAATCCTTCGACATCTGAGGCTTTATGGCGGAAGCCGCGACCTAGCGCTGTTAGCACACCGCCCATGGAAATTGCTTGTTGAAATCCTACCTTGGCGAACGACAGAGGCCTTGGAGGCGCTTGTTCTGTGGAAACCGGTGTCGCAGATGCCATGGCTGTGAGGCGATGTTTGGTACGGTAGAAGACTAGATAGGTGGTAGGTTGCGACGTAGATGGCCTATGCGCAGTGCGCGGTAGGTGCCCAAACGCGGGGACGGCGAAACGGGCTTTCAGGCAGTCTCGTAGCAGTAAGGCTGCTGAATGAAGCGACAGACGCCTGCTGGTGTAGCCGAAAGAATCACCAAGCTCAACGCCGTACGTGGGTCGTCGTGGACGAGAATGAAGGTGGTGTTAACCGAAGTGATGGACGTAATTTTTTTCAGGAAATAGGGTGCTCAAGGAAAGTCGCGATAACCGGAGCCAGAAAGCTGGACATGTTGGTGTGCCGACATTCGTGGGAAAAGTGTAGAGGTGTATGGGTTTGCTGGGAGCCAAGGTGAAGTAGCCTTGACGACAGGCCTGCAACGACGTAGTTTGGACGTCTAGCGTGTAAGAAGCTGCCAAGCACCCAGGTGTAGGGCGCGAGACAAGAGACGACGGGTGAATTGGGTCGTCGACGGGGAGCAGTACAGGGCGGGCGGGGACCGGGCTGGTATGCGGGGTGCAGCGCAAGGCGAGTGAAGGATAGAGAAGCGATGATGGAAGCCGCCCGTGGGCGGGCTTAGTCATGCCGCTCCGCCCAATTCTCCGGCCAAGCTGAAGCTGCGCCTTACCGCATGCGACCAAGGCCCGTCGCGTTTCCTCGCCGAAAGTGACAGAAGAAGATTGAACTTGGCGAGGCTTGATTGCGTCTTTACCGGCTGCTGCTCTGACGCAAGAGTCGCGTCGTGCTCCTTTCCCTCCATTCCCACCAGCAATACCAGAGGACTTGGCCAACAAAAACACCCTCTGGATTCGACTTGTACCGCATCCAAGTCCGCCATGTTCCGCCGCCCGGGTGCAGGCCGCTCCAAGGCTTCCGCAGATACTCTCTGCCAGAAGTGCTTGAAGAGAGGACACTACAGCTACGAGTGCAAGGCGCCCGCGCAGGAACGCCCGTACAAGTCTCGGCCTTCTAGGACACAGCAACTACTCAACCCCAAACTGCAGCCTAAACTCACCACCGAGGTACCCGAGGACCTGCTGCGCAAGAAGGGCGTCGCCGATGAGATTTTGAAGAAGAAGGAAGAGGATCGCAAGCGCGCGCGCTCACTCTCTACGTCGTCTGCCGACTCTGTCTCCACCATCTCGACCAACCGCTCCCGTTCCCGCTCGCGATCTCCCCCACGACACAAGCACAACGGACGAAGACATCATGGGGACCACGACAAAGCGCTGCGGAAGCGTAGCAGGCGCTCGGTCTCTATGGACTCGCGCTCTTCACGCGCATCCGACACTGCAGACAGGAACACACGGCGGCGCATGAGCTCCTTCAGTCCTGGTGAGCGAGGCCGCCGAAGAACCAGATCCAAGTCAAGATCCAGGTCAGCGCGCATGCAGATATCACATGAGAATGCCAGGGGAAGAGCGCCGCGAAGCATGAGTGATAACGACAGGTCGCGGAGCAGGAGTGCAAGAAGAGACAGGCGGCGACCAGCTCGACGGTCAGTCTCAAGATCGCGGTCGGGGAGCGCGGATCCCATGGATACGTCAGACGAGCGCAACCCACCAAACGGAGCCCCAAGAGGCCAGCCAAGCGTCTCGCATTCAGTACATCGTGAGCCTTCCAGGTCACTCTCGCCATACCATAGCAGTCGCGATCGCAGCCCGAGTCCCTACTCCAAGCGCAAGCCTGTACGCCGATCGCGTAGCCCACACGAGGCAAGAAATGGAGGACGGGCCCGTGACAGTCCGCGTGGACCGGCAAGAAACCGTTTCGACGATCGGGCAACCGTCGCGAATAGCAGAGTTGCGCCGCCGCCAGCGCAAGCACCCCCACCCTCACAAAGAGAGCGCAGCCTGAGCCCATACAGCAAGCGTTTGGCCTTGACCAAAGCCATGCAGTCAGGGTAGACAGAACAGGGATTTTGTTATTTGGGCAAATGGCCAAAACTGTATACCGGCACTTGAAAACTTGCATTGAAAGTAGACGGTGGGCAAATGACAGTCGTAGCACAATGGGTCATAATGGGCAATCAAATTCGGAGGCACGCCATCCTAGGGAAAAACTGAACAGCCTGGAGCCTACGTTGACGTGAGGTCACCTCCTTTGCAAGGTTTTGGGTCAATGTAGTCTGCAGACCTGTTCAGTTTTTCCCTTGTATGAGGTGCAGGCGCTATATTGGCTTCTGTGGGTTGGGGGTCTGGGACTGGACCAATTCTAAGCATTGTGGGAAGGCGTTTCTCAATAATTTAATTGCCAAACGAATAGAGTCAAATAAGCTTTTGCATTGTTCTTCTCGATTCTTGATACGCCTCTTCTTTCTTTTTGTTCAAATGACTTTTGTAGGATACCAATTCCTTCTCTTATCACCTGATCACCATCCCAGTTCTGTGCAAACTTCGTCCCATGTCTTGACATGCCATCTGCCATATCAACTCCCCCCCTTCAAATGTCAATAAAAGAGCTGCTCATGGTTAATTACCAGACGATTACTAACAACATACCGAATTCTAACCGTAGCCCTTCGTCGATGAAAGGCTACGGGTTGTATGAACGATGCCTCAATTGCGTCACCGAGGATTCTCAGTTGAATCCGAAGACCCACTGGCGTATCGAGATAGGATCGCGATCAGACGAGTCCTGCGTGATGTTCTCTTCCATGTAGTTGACGACTGCGGAGGGCGACTGTCCGTATACCCACTTGAAAGCATTTTCAATTATTCCGAGGTCATCATCCCCATAACTATCGTAAATGAGGAATCTCGCTGCGAAATCGTTCCGAGTCTGTTGATGTTGGATATATTGTCCAAACGTGATGTTGCAGCGTTCCCGGATTTTTCCAAAGTCTGCCATGGCCTTCAGGTAAAATCTCCCGAAAGCGAGCGCTTGGCGGCTCATCAAGTCAGCGCGCTGTATCTGTCCGAGGATATTGCTGTAGGCGGCCTCAATAATGTTGTGTACCAGTTCCGAATCCGTCAAGCTTTCTAGACAGTGCAGGGTGATATTGGCGCATATGTACAGCTTCATGGCGCAGTCCACGATGAAGGCCAAGAGCACTGTATCAGGCTTGTTGAATCTGCCATGCTCGATTAGCCCCAGTGACCATAGGGTCTCTTCAGACGAAAACCATGGTGTACCGTAGGGTCCTGGTCGTGGCATGAAGGTGTTGATTGAGGGTACGTTAGGGGCGCAACATAGGGACTGCACCCTCGTACCATCTCTGGAAGACCTCCGGGCTTGCTGATTAGAAGTTCCGAACACCATGGCGTGATGACCCGCTCCTTCCTGGGCCGATTGCATGTGGAAGCTGGATTGGTGTCGACCTGCGAAGAACTGACCTGGCTGAGGATCTGTGTAGAAAGACATACTGAACGATTCTTAAGGAAAGACGACAGTACCCTTGCGATATCGGAAAGCCTTTATACATGCTATCGATTATTATCTGTTCACTTGCATCATTGGTATTATGGTTCGACTAGTGATTTTTCTTGGGGTGCATGGAGAACCTTGGTTGACGCGAGCAAGACACGCAATACTCTAAGAAGATACTGGAACATGATGGCCCTTTGTACAAATCAAGATGTGATATGAAGTATCTCCCGCGGAGTGTACATAATGATGATGAGTTGTGTTGTTGGCCAAACCCGCCCGAGGTCATGACGCGAAGACGGACGGGAATTGCGAGCTAGATAAGCCGCTAGCGCGCCAAGCAAATTATTTGTGCCATTCAATTTTCTCCGCGAAGCTCCTGCTCTTCTTTTCTTCACATATTGTCAACGGTCTCCAATAACCCTAAGGTCCTTCCTTTACAAATGGATTTGCCTTTTCCAGAGCAGACCCAGAAGAAATGCACAGCCGTTCTAATCCTGCAACTCGTCCACGTCGACTTCGGTCGGTATTGGGGTTGCGGGTTCGCTTTAGGCCAACATACTTCGTTGCGCACCAATCTCAGGGGTCTTGAGACCCTGATGTCGACGCCGCCGTGATGGAGAGATGTAGAATTCATGGCGGAGATGATTCCCTGATGATTATTATGCGTGGCGCTGGGGGCTATATGCGTTGACCCGTCACCGGTATCTAGGTCCGCCCCCATCTACTGGTAACCATAAGCTGCATGGAGCTGGAAAAGGAATCAACCTTTCGTGGTGATTGGTTTGCTGCTGAAGTTCGTTGTCGTGCGGATCTAGACTGTTGGGGTCAATGGCTACGAGTAATGCTGGAACACCCAGCTGAAAGACTCCCCGCGCCTCCACCCTGTGTCACTCCACAAGAAGCGAGATACGCAGCTTCGCATTGGCGGACAAGAGAGCGGCTGAGAAGCGGCTTCGGATTCAGCCTGAGTACGACGCCAGACCACTGGTTCCAATAACGGCATTTTCTTAACCTGTTGCTTTGATTCGGTCGTCCATGCCACACGCGGTATTCGTCGCAGCAGGGCACACTTGGCAGGTCGGCGCCGCATTTTCGCTGACTCTAACCCAGACCTATGTCTTTCTTCGGTCAGACGCCTCTGTCGGGGCCTGCAGATCACTCGTGTTTCCTATGCTGTGACTTCATTGGCGACCTGCGTCCCACCGCTGCTTGTATGGCTGACAAGAGGGTCGCCTAGCAATATTACGATGCAGTCAGATCGGTAAACCGGATTGCATCCCAACGAAGTGCGCCGCGAACGACAATCGCGGACCTTCCACCTACACGCTCCTGGTGCCTTCTGTGAAGCACAATCACAGGCCTACACATCTCCACTCTAACGTCTGCGGCCCGCCCCTCTTTCTACGGCATCCTACAGCTGTCATTGCTTTGAAATACAGACTTCTCGCATTTCCTGCGTCTCACGTGTGCATGTTCAGGAACGTCATGAATGCATATCATGGCCTTCAATCTTCCAGGCGTGTTTGTTCTACTTAGCCTAATCACCCAGTCATCATCACAGCAGGATGATCCCGTCAAAGGATTCTGTCGACGATGGGGCCACTCAACGGCGCAGGTCGACTCAAGGCTTTACATCGATGGCGGTATGATAGGACAAGTCCCTTTCAGATCAAACTACTCAAGTAAGTGAAGGGTGAAGAATTCCTAGACTCTTTTTCAGCTGTCTAACTATCGACCTTTAGATGATTGGCTTTTGTTCAGTGATTTGAACACTTCGACCGTCGATGCGGGAATGCCAATGCAGTCCGCATACTCAAAGCCCGGTCATATACCTACTGTTTCAGGCGGCTATACTTGGGCAGATGAAACGAACAAATGCTTCTATCAATTCGGTGGAGAGTTTGCCCCAGGCACCAGCCCCATGGACTTCAGCATGTGGACCTACGATGTTCTTCTCAACCAATGGAATACTACTGAAACAATTGGCGAAAAGAACCCGCAACGAGTATCGTATGGCGCAGGAACGCAAGTCGAAAGTCGTGGGCTGGGATTCTACTTTGGCGGCTGGCTTAGCAACAAAACAACACCCGGTTGGACTGGACCCCCAATGGCTACGACCGGTCTGATGCGATTTGACATGTCTACCGGCGACTTGCAGAATACGACCGGTCCAGATGATATTGGGAGAGCTGAAGGACAACTAGTATTTCTACCTGTCTCAGATAGCGGCGTGCTTGTTTATTTCGGTGGCATCGAAGACTCCTACCGCAACGGTAGCTTTGACGCAGTAGGTGCAGATGGAACCCCAGCTAAGTCTCCGTGCTAACTAGTCGTATCAGGCAAACATGAGTGTATGTCATCGAGAGAGCTGTTATGTCTGGCACAGCTAATCCATCTAGACCATACATGTCTACGACATGGCTTCATCGAAATGGTATACACAGACTGCCTCCGGCGATATACCTGACACCCGGAGGCAATTCTGTGCTGATGTCACCTGGCCCGATGACCAGTCGTCTTTCAACATGTAAGAAAATCTTTCTGGTCGTACAGCTGTAGAACATCTGGAGCCGGCTCTGGAGATCGTCGATATACAAACAAAAGAAAGGTCATCAGAGCCCAAGATTTTTCAAGATTGCTCAGAATCTAAGAAGTCGCTGGGATACGCTACGCTGCCACTGTTGCATTATCGTCTATAAACTTACTATACAAAGTGTGCTACGTTGATCGAGTTGTGCTGACGCGCAACAGATACCTATATGGTGGATACGGCTTCGAAAAAGCAGCAGCGTACGACGACGTCTACATCTTATCGCTTCCATCATTCACATGGATCAAGGTCTTCAGCAGTGATGATGTTCCCTCTCAAGTTGGTCACGGCGGTTGTAGCGCAAACGTCGTCAACCATGCGCAGATGTTAGTCATAGGCGGCTGGTTTCCCCTCTACGACAAATGCGATGCACCCGAGGGACAAGGACAACACAACATGGTTCTAGGATACAACGGTGGGGACTCGAAGCTTTGGGACAAGTTTAGCCCTCAGCTAGACGACTACGTAGTACCTTCACCTATTATTGCCGCAGTTGGAGGCGGGTACGTCTTTACGGTCCATATCAAAAGTTGTCACAGCTAATAAGAACAGGCCTACCGGAGGTGCTACAAAGACTTCGCCAGCAACCTGGGGCCATCCAGATCTCGCTACTTACTATACACTCAAACCTACTTTCACAGCAAGATCGGCAACTCGGTCTCTTCCCTCAGCTACAGAGTCAGCATCTGGTGGAAGCTCAAAGAAGTCAAACGTAGCAGCCATCGCTGGCGGCACAGTTGGAGGACTGGTGGCACTAATTGTCCTTCTGTGTCTTATACTCTTCTGCTTACACCGGCGAAAGAAGTCTTTGAAGAAGAAAGAGGCCGAGACTCCATCTAGTCTCCCACCTGCTGAACTTGCCACCACGGTTCCCCATGAAATGGCCGACACAGATGCTAGCAAGTATGTTTCCATGCACGACCAAGCAGGTTCTATCGCCCTTGCTCATTATCCTGGTCATGTTCAACAACACTCACACTCCGCTAGCCACGAATACAACTCGCCCTACTCGGCTCAAGGCCCTCCCTCGTACGGTCACGCTCCCCCATACATATCTCCTGTTGAAGGCGGGCACACAGGTCGGTCACCACCTGGAGAGCAATTCTTTACCGACGACGTTCGCAACTCTCCGCCAGGTCCTTGGAGCACCCAGGTTCAGTATCCTCATTCTGCACTGAGCCAAGACGGTCAACATTCGTATCCCACTCCAACCACAGCACGACAGTCTCCGAGTGATGCGCCTCAACAGCAGGTTCCAATCTACTACCCACGACCCAGCGATCCATCGACGCGTGCGCAATACTCTCCACCTTTGTTCCCCGACAACCAAGGAAGTCCGACAGGGACTCAATATAGTGGCGACGAACAACCCCGCAACGTCAGCACTACGCACACTCCAGCGCATTTCTATGCTCAGGCACCAACACATGGATACCCCGGGAGAGACAATAGGAGACCCATACAGGGTAGATTTGTGGAGGAGGGACATATGTGAGATGAATACATTTGTGAGCTATTTACGAGTATGTAGAAGGAGCATATTCGAATCCTGGTATATAGCTATCATCTCTCAGCAGTGGATAATCTGATTTTTTCAACGGAGCTGTTACAACACCCTTCTGCCAGGCTACAGTTAGAACATGCGGAATCCGGAGCCTACTCTGCCATGGAGAAGTCTAATATCCATTAACGTATCGTGCATACGCAACTAGATTTGGATACGGTAACATCCCGGGCCATGTTCTCCTTGGAAAGAGTGCTTCCACTGCCGCCATATCTTCGCTTGTCCAGTTCACTACAAGATCGTCCCATGCTCTCTCATCGAGGACCTTGTCGCACTGTGCTAAATGGAAAAGGGCGAGTGCGGAATCGAGCTTAGTTATTTCCCATTCGATGGGCCAGATGTCTGGGATGTCGTCTTCGCGAGCTACTGGCACATCTTCGATGGAGAGCAGGTCTATGCTGGTAGCCTGCTTCTGCGTGTTTGGGAGGCGATCAGTCATTCTCAGCGATATATGGCTACTAGGATAGATACAAGTAATGCAATAGCGAAGAGGTCAGGAAGACAGGAATTTTGCCGGTAATGTATCGCTCAAAGTCATCCAATCCATCACGACGGACATGTTGTGAACGTCGTGAAGTTGTCAGTTTTCGATCGAACTTGCACATTAGCGTGACGACATATTGGACTCCTAGGAAAGGTCTGCGAATATTCAAACGTGAAGCTGTACAATTCTGGCTCGAGTGAGTGTTGAGGTCTGACAGATATGTGAGAGTTGGGGATTCAATACTAGCGCGTTAACACGTGTGATCGCGCTTCAGTTCCGCCGACGCTCACACGTCACACACACGTTTGGTCGAATGCGAGGACACATGTCCTCAGCGACACCACAGCCCTCGCCGACTCGCCCATGATAACGCGACACCCACAATGTTCAACGTGCGCTCGATTGTGCTGCTGGTCGTGTCCTACGTCGTCATCCCGCGCCTGACGTTTCTCCCCCAGAATGTCCACTCGATCCTCATCATCTTCGGGCCCTTCCTCATACCCCGCGTCCTCGACTGGGTCAACCTCGCGCGCGCAACCGGACGAAGCGTACCAATACGGCCGACGCCCCCGAGAGTCCAGCAGGCGCTGAATTTGCTTTTCGCGAGCGCTGTCGCGTGCCTCATCCTCTCCTTGTCGCGCTTCGCACCGGACAACATATTTCTCAAGACACAGAGCCACATACGAACCGAGACGAGTGTCTTGTTTGCGCGGCTACGGCACCTCCGGCCGCTTACAGAAGAGGACGATGCCTTGCGGACAAAGTTCACCTCGAGTGTGCGCAACAAACTGCTGTACCTGGCATATGGCCCGGACACGCTGTTGAACTGTGTCTGGTGCACCACAGCCAACGGAAACGACCAGCAAAACCACTTCTTGTACTCGCTCCCCAAGATCGTCACATCGCACATATTTCAACTAGGGGTTCTTGGTCTCGCGACGTCATCGCTTGTGGGAAGTGAAGGCTCGCGGTTCCGCACACACGCAACGATTGTGGGACTGCTCATGATGGTGGTGGAAGTGTGGTACATGGGCACGTACGACATCACGCTCAACAAGCGCGCACAGTATGTGCAAGATATCGATTCGGCCTACTGGCGTGTCCGCTTTCTACGCTACGTCACCTTCGCAGTGGTAGACATGGCTTTCGCATTTGTCCTCTGGGCTACAAGCACGAACCGCTGGCTCGCCAAGCCTGTTTCCATCGCCGAACGCATCGAAGCAACCACACGAACGTCCGAAGACACCTTCAACAAGATGCGCGCGCTTGCTCTACTCACAAACTCGGTGAACCGCGATCCAGCGTTGCGAGGCGTGCGCGAGGAATACTGGAGAACGGAGGGCAAGGTTACAGCGGAAGTCGTGCAGGACGAACTTGTAACGGAACAAATCAATGCTGCAATTAGCAGGATGGACTTCAGCACGCTTGAAGGACGAGTTGGCGAGGTTGCGGATGGCATCATGAAGGGCATCGATAGCTTGAGGGCAAGCCAGACATTGGCGGCGAGTCAGGTCAGCGATCCGTCGTCATCTCCGGCATCGTGAAGTTCACTTTGCGACGGATAGAGGTGGTGGCGGGCTATGTACGGACATACAGAAGTACGTGCAGGCATCGTGACGGGACTTCGGTAGATAGCGCCATTGAAAAGACTGCAATCGGCATGGCCGTCGTAGAATATGATACCCTGTTGTTTTGAACAGGTCACTTGAGCATTTTTTCCCTGCGGTGAAGTTCCCCATCGCTTGTACCGCTGATTACCGAGCTACTTCGCCCTCTCCCACAAGACTCCAACTTCATGCTTCTGGAAGTTCAGTCCGACATCGCAGATACTACGCATCATCACTCGTACTACCCCGACATTTGAACAGGCCCGATATTGCACCGCTATGTTATACAATCCCCAATCTCCATGTCCGGGGATCGGACGCGCGAACTGGTCGCGGATACTAGCGGTAGGTACAAGGATACCGCAGGCTCGGCACACACGCCCTACGCCCGCCATGCGCATCCTTAGTCCTCAGGTACGCTAACGTCACGACCCCGGTTTCGACGGCTTCTGGAAGACGCGTCTTTCGGCGTTCTCTTCGACGGCAAATTGCTTGTGTGATGTCCAACCAACGAGAAAGACGTTTGATGTCATAGAAGGAAGAGGCAAACGGGCGCAATCAGTCTCCAGACTGGTTTCTCTGGAGAGAGGGTCTAAATCGGCTGCAAGTGGAACCCTTTATCTTTGCATTCTTGAAGGGAACACACTAGACCGCCGCCGTAATCCGCAGGCGGCTGGGCAGACATTACATCGATGGATCGTTCGGGTAGGTGGGTTTGCTCCCGCGCGTGTGATAGGGACGCGTGTGACTCTTGACCGAATTTTTTCAAGGCCTTTGTATAAGAGCACGTCAGGGTACCCGTCTTCTCATTCCACATTGAACTACTTACTTCCCCTTCCATACAGAAGCAATCGTAGATTCTGTGTCCACCCGTTGCTATCTCAATTGACAGCTTAACGACCACTCGATCTTACACACAGCAATCATGGCACCCAGCGCCGTCACACCCCCGAACCATATCGAGACTGTTACCGAACTCACCCAAGACGGCATCAAATCTGCGCTTCTCAAGAACGCCCCAGCACAAATCGACTCTGCATCGCTCACAAACTCCATCACTGCCACACCACCAAACGAGCCCGCAAGCAAAAGCCAAGATATCGTCGACGCACCTCTCGCTGAACTCGATGCCTCCAAGGTTTCTTGCACATACACCAGCACCCCGCGCTCCGTTCCCGCTGTAGGCTCAGCAGAGATGGCCAGCCAGAAGGTCTGCACCGACCACATGGTGCAAGCTCAATGGACTGTCGAGTCCGGCTGGGCAGCACCTGAGCTCAAGCCCTACGGCCCGCTCTCTCTCGCACCCACAGCCTCATGCCTGCACTACGCAACAGAATGTTTCGAAGGCATGAAGCTGTACCGCGGATACGACGGCAAACTTCGTCTTTTCCGCCCAGACCTGAACTGCCGCCGCATGCTCATGTCCACGAACCGTATCGCTCTCCCCGCATTCGATCCTGAGGAACTCCTCAAGCTCATTGTCAAGCTTTGCGCGACCGATGGTGCCAAATGGCTCCCCAAGGACCGACCTGGACAGTTCCTCTACATTCGTCCCACCATGATTGCTTCCGACCCCGCTCTGGGTGTTGAGCGACCGAAAGAGGCTCTTCTGTTCGTCATCCTATGCTGCTTCGCACCCATGGGCGACATGAGCGGTGGTATCAAGTTGCTCGCCTCCCAAGACGACATGTGCCGCGCATGGCCCGGCGGTTTCGGCTACGCCAAAGTTGGTGCAAACTACGGTCCTTCGCTGGTTGCCCAAGGCGAAGCGAGAAAGCGGGGATACCACCAGATCCTCTGGCTCTTCGGCGACGACTGCACCATCACCGAGGCAGGCGCGAGCAACTTCTTCGTTGTGTGGAAGACCAAGGAAGGAAAGCTACAGCTTGTCACTGCCGACCTTAACGAGCGTATTGTCCTCGACGGTGTCACAAGGAGGTCTATCCTAGAACTCGCCCGCTCAAGACTCACTTCTTCCTCCCCTTCAGCTGATCTGGAGACTCTCGAAGTTGTTGAGCGCAAGTTCAACGTCTTTGAGATTGAGGAGGCGGCCAAGGAAGGCCGTCTTGTCGAGGCTTTCGCGGCTGGTACTGCGTGGTTCGTCGCTCCTATCAGCCAGATCCACTTCCGAGGAAAGGATATCGAGGTCCCTATGGTCAAGGGCGACTCTGGCGCGTACGCGAGCTACTTCAAGAACTCCCTCAAGGGCATCATGTGGGGTAGCGACGGTATGGAGGGACACGAGTGGGGCCGTGTTGTCGACGAGGAGTAGATGTGTTGACACAAGTGGTGTCAGGGTTGCATGTGCATGGAAAAATGGCGTTTTGTTTCTTCCGGTGGTCAGCCATATCTTTTCGGTATTGAACAAAAGCGAGGAGCATGGGGACTCTTTGGTTGTACGTGCGTGTCATTTGCTTGCAATAAGGGTTGCTGAAAATATAGAGCCTAGATGATCGATCCATATTCAAATTCTACAAGATATCACTTACATCATGCCACGTCAACCTTAGAACAAACTTAACATCCTAGAGCCTACATTGACGTTAGATTGCCTACTTTGCATGTTTTATGGTGCTGTAGTCCGCAGACCTGTTTAGAATTTTCCCTGTATAAGATGATGCTCACTTCTCAATCCTGCTATTCGTATCACACTTTCCTGTACAAGTCATGAGGTATAGACCTATCACTTGAATACCGAGACATTGAAGCACCGATTACCACAACAATAGAACGAACATCACGACACACATCACTCACGAACGCAGCTCAATATATCTAGCCAATCGCCAACACATCGTATCCCCGATTAAAGATTATCCTATTCACAACTACACGAACCACAAGTCCATCTCTTGAACATGCTACTCTACAACAGACCAGCGAACATGGCAACAATGGCCGCACCGGCAGGTACACCGAAAGAGCTACCGGCACCCTCGAAGCTGCTGGCAGTCGCGCTGGGCGCAGACTCGGACTCGGATCCAGTGCCAGTGGCGCTGGTCATGGCGCTGGTGGCACTGGCAGCAGCGTGGGATTGTGTGGCAGCGACGCTGGCAACGGAAGCCATGGAGGAGGAGGCAGCGGCGCGGAGGGGCTCGGCGGCACCGCAGTAGGAGGTTACGGTGTTCTGGACGGGAGGCTTCTCGAGGGAGTCTACAGTAATGGGTTAGATCATCTACCAGCTCTTATCTTGTTTAGTGGAGGGACTCACCAGGGCAGTTGTTGTAGCAGACGAGAACGTCTCTGTAGACGTCGCAGAGGCAGATGAAGTCGTTACCGTTCTTGTTGCAGTCATCGATACGACCTTGGTAGCCCTGGACACAGGTGTCGACAATGTTCTGGGCGTCGCACTTGTCCTGCGCAGCAACGAAGCTGGCAGTGGCGGCAAAGGCAATAGCGGTGATGAAACGCATCTTGATATTCGACGATTGGATTCGGAAGTGTGAAGTAGGTATAGATATCGAGGAAGTCGGTTCAAATTAAAAGGGTATTAAGCTGTAAAACCGTTGATGCCCAAAGCGAATGGTGGGTATCGTAGTCTGAGTAGTGAATATCACCGAGAAAGGTAGGAGGACGGATAGACTTCGAGGAGTGCGACGAGAGAGAAAGAAGAGGAAGAGAAGAGACAGCTACGACAGGGAGTAAAAGAAGCCCATGATTTAAACTTTCCACCCCTCGGGAAACCCGCAATCCCTAATCCCCTCTTGTCAAACACCAAACAAAACCAATAACCTTAATCCCCTTTCCCCGGAAGTACCAAGACTGAGAGTCAAGGCCAAAATAAAAAAGCATCAGTGCTTCCCCTTGCCGCGCATCTCCTCAAGACACGGGGCTAACGCCGTGTCGCTTAGTGTGTGCCAGGCTCGGAAGATAATAGCGGAAGAGAGGTGGTTTAGCGCGCCGGACGCTGTCTCCTCCCTCCCAAAACTAAAATTAGGGATTTCAATGCACCAAGAGCGTATTTTTTTGCCTCTTGTCTGCTGTATCCACTATTGTTTCCTTCGCTCTCTGGAGGTAGGTGGGTAGGACGCAGCTGAGCTGGCACATGCAAGCACAGCATTGCCCGGCAACCTGCGTGGGCGTGTGGTGGTGCAAGGAGTGAAGACGACGCCGGAGGAAAGCCACGACAGAAGCAGCTTGCATTTCGCTTGTCGAAGCTACCCGAGTCAGGATGTTAATTGGCCAGCGGGCATGATGAACGCCAGGGTGCTGGTCACTTCACGAACCAGCGACGGGGATCAAAGCCGTTGCAAAGGGGATGGGCGCCAAGAAGAGGCTATAATACGGCCGTCGGAACTGCGCCCCTTCCTCTATGGCTCGATGCTTGCAGCTAGCTAACGATCTATGGCGCATCTCCGGACTTTGCGAGATCTTAACATGGGCAACTATACATCGTGAACCCACATCTCATGACATGTTGCTATGCATTCCGTGCCCATAACTCGGCTTCTGCCGAAGACGCTGCGGTTCTTCGTTGTATGCTAGCGTCGATGGAATTGTCATCTAACAAACAGCCTCATCGTGGTGACTGATCGGCAAGCACGGGCGTTCGCTCCCCAAATCTCGCTATCCACGCGCTTGAGGCCCGTGGCTGGCACATGTAGATGAGCTCCCGATGAGTTTGGAAATTACATTGAAAGAACATGTGCCATGCCGCGGTGGACTGATATATGTTCCTCCGGATTACCTCCACGAAAGGCCATCAGACTGCTCAGATTCATGTGAACGATCACGTCACCAAAAAAGTATGGACTGAAACCTAGCACACACCAATTCAACATACATCAGACATATCAAAACATCACGTAGACCCCTTTCATACATCATCATCTTCGATTGACGCAGCGCTCATATAAGAAAAGCGCTATCCTACTTCCAATCCTCTCAACCCCAAAACGCCACATGCGCACGTGCAAGCAATGCAAATATGTCCCACGCATACACTGGAGGTGAGCCAGATTAGAGACAAGTTCTGAAAACCACAAGTATCATATACCATCCCAAGGAGCGTGCTCTCGCCATATACTAATGATGCTCCTTTCCTTTCGCAGATTTTGTACAAGGACGACAACGCCATGTAGTAGTCTTCCACACTTCCTCGACCGCAACCGCAGTCAACGCGCACGGCTTCTCCTGGACAGCAATGTGTTTATTCTTGTCCGAAACCGACGGTTTCCTCAACAGCAATTGTAAGTTTCTGGTTGAGTGCTTCGAACGTTTTGTACGGTGGTAAATCGAGACGGTTGAAACTGAGCACTTTGTTAGTGATTGACGCGCGTATTGACTTGGATGGATATCATACCATGTATGTGATTTTGGCAATTGGTTGGGCTCACCAGCCTTCTCGATCGTGAATCTTCTCGGTCCATCACTACCTTGCAGATCCTTGAATCCGTTGACAGGGATACGTGATGTACCAGTAGCGAATTGTAGGAGACGGGACTTCTGCTCAGCGTCCCAACTGCGAATGCACTTCCAGAAGTTCTGGATGACCTCGTCGTTCTCGGTGTAGCCACGGTAGTCGGTGTGCTTCTTCCAGTCATCGACATCGATATCCGCAATACCACCGATGAGCAGTTCGAGCTCACGTTCGTCAAAGACGTTCACAAGATCCGCAGGGATGAGTTCGTGGAATCCGGTGATAAAAGCCTGGAATTGCTCTTCAACTCGTTTCTGAATGCGCCATTCGGTAATGAGCCTAAGCGGTTAGCACGACTCTGGAACAGAGCAAGATCAGGGTTACATACTCAACGTATTCGTGTTTGTTCTCGTTAGTCACCTCGATGTCATCACCTCCGGGCTTCAGCTCAATGCTGACGGTTTCACCGAAACGTTCGTCGTCGGTTGCAAAGGTCAGCTCTAGAGCGTCTGTGATATCATTGTTCCTACATTTTGTTAGCTCATGTCAACTTGAGACCAGATCTCGAACTTACAACATCCATTCCAAGTTGCGATGGAAGTCCGCATCGACACCCTCCATGTCCTGGAGTGCGACCTTCTTCCTCAAGATCATCTTGTAGAAAGCTCCAATGAAGAAGGCATCCAAGAAACGGCGGTGGAAAATGGCCAAACCAACAACACGACCAATGAACTTGAAATAGTTCAAATGTTCGGGGTTAATGCCGGAATGAGGGTTGATCTGAAGAGTGTAGTTGTCGTGCGCAGAGTATTCGAACAAGCAATAGAAGGGGTTGAACATCTCGTGGGAAAGCAGGAAGAAGAATTCTCGAGAAAGACCTCCGTAGTCCAGACCGTCTTCACCATCGAACTTGATCATTAGTCGCTTCTTGAGATCGGCAGCACTCTGGCGCATAATCTCGTGGTACGAGTCTTCGAAAATATGCGTTCGGCGCACCTTGACGTGACATTGGCCACTGACGATGCGCAGTGCAGGTTGCGACCTGAAGTAGATGAGCTTGCGACGGAAGTCGCGCTTGTACTGAGGTACGTTCTGGTCCAACGAAGAAGGCAGTCTCGGATCGTCCCAAGTGGTGGTCTTCGTGTTGTGGTCCACAAAGTAAACTCTGGCCGTGTTGGTGAGGCGCATTTCCCATCCAGATGGTAGTGGTCCCAGTTGAGAGACGGGCTGTTGTTGGATTGTGCTTCCGTTCGCGGCCTGACCACCGTACATCCTAATGTACTGTTGTCGGCGCGGATCCACCCATGTTGTCGTTCGCGTGTTGTGATCAACAAAGTATGGCCGGCCCTCGGGGGTATGCCGCTGCTCCCAACCAGACGGGAGCTCTCCTGTTCCAGCAGTAGTCGCTCCAGTCGCCATCATGCTTGCGGCGTTGGCTGAGCCAGCGGGCGGCGATGGCTGGCGCTCGGTGAGGGTAGGTGAGTTGGCTCCCGTTCGGTCTTCGGGCAACATGCGGTTCTGATGTCGCATGCGCTCCTGTTGAGTCTGCGCAGCTACATCTCGGCGCTGGTCTGCTTCGTTGAAGCCTGCGCCTGGCCTGATCCAGGTGGTCTGCCTGGTGTTGTGGTCGACGTAGTAGGTTCGCCCTAGGTGGTCCTCACGGCGCTCCCAGCCATTCGGTAGTCTTCCTTGCGCATCCTCAAAGGCGCTGTATGCACCGCCGCTGTTGCGAGCGGGGTTTGCTCCATTTGGTGCGGGACCAGGTCCAGCGGGCGGGCCGGTTGGCGTGCCTGCTGGAGGCGCTTGACTGAGACGCTGGGCAGCGGGTTGGCCTGCGACTGATGGCCGTTGCTGGCCGGGATATACGTCAGGAGGGTGGAGGTTCGTCGTCGATTGTTGTGGAGTTGGCACAGCGCCAGCAGGAGCCCCGTTTACGGATGGGTGCGGGGATGCGGTCGGGCGGGTGGCGTTCTGGCCGCCTTGGCTGATGGGCGCGGTGAGGTTAGTAGAGAGGTTGAGGATAAGCTTGCCGTGTACGACCATGTTGTCGTTGGACTTTTTGAGATCGCGCGTAAGCATCTCTGAGGGTTTGTTAGCATATGGCGCAGGAGCGGCATGGATCAGGCCTACCATCCCCGCCCGCGTCGAGGTCTATCACCGACCCTATGCGGACATTTATGACGCCCAGGAAGCCCTGATCCTTCTTCTTGAACTTCTTCTGGTCAAAGATCTGAACCGCGAGGACGCTCTCTTCGTTCACTTTCCTGTGTCGTGTGTTAGCGTCATGCGAAAGCGTGGGAGGCGAGGGGCGGGCCCGGGGCAGCGTACATGTCGAAGCTCTCGTTCCAGTAGGGGTTCAGCGTCTTCTTGATGACGCTCGTGGTGCGCGTCTGCTCGCCATTGATCGTGGCCACGGCGAAGGGGTCCGGAAATCCTGCAGCACATGCATGAGCGACGTGACGCCATGGGCCTGGCTGGGGGCATACATACGGAACACATCGCGCTTGTAGAGCCCATCGGCGGCGATGACTGCATCGTGTCAGTGTCGTCTCGGGGGTCACGGGAGGTCAGACGTACTGGTGATGCGCAGGTTGGGCTGGCCGGCGCCGTCCATGATGCGCGGATATGCAGCGCACGAGCAGGGCGCGCAGGTGCGGGAGGGCGGGAGCTGGAGGCGGCGGTCGAGGGGCGGCTCTCAGAGCTCGCGGTGGTATGGGGGGGCCTCTTCGCGGAGGGCCGTCGTGGTGGTGATGTATGGCGTCTCTGGGCTGCGGCGGAGCGACGAGGGTGCTGCAGTACAGGTACTGGAGGAGGCTGTGCGGTGCCAGGGCGGCCGTGCGCAGTCTACAAAGGCGCGGCGGGCGTTCACGGTCCTGCCCGAAGAGCTCCCGGCCTGCGATGGCAGCTGCTTATACAATCCTTTGCAATCGCTGCCAGTCGCTATCCCGCCTCTGTCTCTGCTGTCCAGGCCCGGCGGCTAGGGTGTTGAGCGCTGCGGCGTGAACGATGCGATTGCGCGAGGATGCCTTGTGCTGCCTTGGCGCTTGCCCCGCCTGGTGGGAGACCGATGCGAACTGCTGACAACTGGAGCCGAACGACTCGCGATATATGCTTTCCTCTGAGAATCTGGTTCAGAGTGGCAGTAACAGGACTCCTGGCAGGTGTCCTCCTTGTCTGGATGGCGAACGCGTGTCTGTCAGGATTGCGTTTGCCCTCGAGACGCATGGCATCGATGATGTCAAACCCGCCCGACCTCCCTGTCACCGCCCGCTAGCATATCCATGGACCGAAATAACAGCGTATCCCTCGACCACATCTTTGCTACCACATATGGTGCTGGAACCGTCTCCAGTCCCATCTACGTTTTCTTGGTCTTGCCCGTACATGTTTCGAGCTTCTGGGCGCTCGCTGCGACGCCTCAGCTGCACCCTATCACCCGACCTCGCCTCAAACACACTGTAAACCACCAGTCAAACACCAAGACTATCATTCGTCTAGACGCGAGCCACATGCAAGGCCACACATTCCTGGGTAAACGGCACCGCCACACGTATGGTGCAGCCCAAATCACGTCCCGCCTGTTCCGTATTGCCGTATCTTCAGGCCGAGTGGGTACTGCCGTCAGTTCACTGTAATGCTGCACCGCCACATGTGCCCGTCTAAACATGACTTTCAAGTTTCAGAATGAACTTTTTTCGCTGTACTCCTAATCTAGTGCGAACCATCCACCTGCTCCAATGCAACCATATGCTGAAATCTAATCTCTATCACGCCAAACTCCACGCTCATCGTCTTATTCTCTAAAACTATCCCCAATCTCAATCTTCTGCATACCCAGCAGCGCCCGTAGTTTGAGGTACGTCTCGTATCCACTCAATTGCATTTCGACTCGCATGTGTCTCGTCCACGCGCCCAGCCAGCTAAGGAAGTTGCTCGGCCAAAACACGCTGCCGTTGAGGTTGTCCAGACTCTCCTCGTAAACCGTACGACTAGCATACCGGGCTAGAATGAGAAAAGTGCGCATGGGGCCTTGGCGTGTATGTAGACCTTCGTCCAAAGAGCGCGCTTGAGGAATAGTCAGTATGGAAGTCTGATGGAGAATAGCGGCACGACTTACTCAGATCGTTCGTCTTCAAAATCAACAGAATCACCCTCGGAACCTGTCCAAGCAGCTCAATAAGGCTCTCAATCAAACCGTCTCCTAAAGCATCTCCAATGACTTTCTTCTCTTCACTGGTCCTGCTCGTCATCACGCCACCTGTGCCACTCTCCTTCTTCGCCAGCACGGTATAGTCTCTTCCTGTGATTGCCGACGCGAATAGAGGGAAATGCTCTTCTTTGATCCCTGCTACCTCATAGGCGTACTTGCGCATACCAGCTTCGTCAGCGTCCAAGACGGCGAGCCAAAGCTTTGCGTAGTTGCGTCGCAGGGGCAAGGGAATGTCGCGATAGAGACCGTGATCGTATAGAATAACATCAAAGTTGGCTTTGCCTCCGCGAGCGGGGTTGTGCCGAATGGCGATGTTTCCGCCGTGAGGGTCGCAATGGAGTGGTGCATCTCTGCCGAAGATCATCTCGTTGAAGATCCTAGCCAGTGCTGCCGACACTTCATCCCTATCAATGCCATGTTCATCCAAGCTCTTGAGGTCGTCTGTCCGAAATCCGGACACGTATTCCATAACCAGCAGTCGGCGCTTGGCCCAGAGAACTTTAGGTATGACGACGGGCACATCGCGGACGTGGGAGAAGTACTCACGTGCGCGCATAGCGTTCTTCCCTTCAAGGGCGAAGTCGAGTTCTTGTGGGAGAGAGAGTTGCATTTCGTCGGATAGCCAGGTCAAATCGTATTCGGGAAACCAGCGCTTAAGCGTGGTGAAGGAGAAGCTTGTCAAGGCCAGGTCGAGTTTGGCCCATTCGTCTAGCGCTGGATGTTGTACCTTGACGGCGACCTTCTGGCCAGTCTCACGGACCGTTGCGCGGTGCACTTGGGCCAGCGAGGCCGCGCCTATGGGCCGTTCCTCAAACTCTGAGAAGAAGTCTGAGAGTTCCAGACCCGTGTCTCGCCGGCACATATCCTGTATGGATTCGAAGGAGGATATCGGGCATTGGTCTTGTAGCGGTATAAAGGTATCGCACCATTCGTTCGGCAAGAGGTAGTTCATGCTGCTCAGATGTTGTCCCAGCTTTATGAAGATGGAGCCGTTCTTCTCCAGCGTGTGGAGGGTACGTTTGGCGCATCGCAGGTGGCAGGCTTTGAGTTGCTCGTTGTAGTCGGGCTCATCGTCACGCTTGAGTATGTCGCGATAGCTGTGGGAACAGGTATATTAGCTATCGAGTGTTCAATTGGAGTGCACCAGGCACATACTCTCTTATGTTGAGTACCAGCGTCGCAACCACCCTGTAGCTGCGCTGCGCTGCCACATAGGCGTGTTTAGCATCGTCGTTTACTGTGACGACAGCTGCACCGATTGCGACTCCACCTCCAGCTATCAGCAGTCGTCTCCTTCTCTTGCTGCCCTTTGAGCCCCTCCCCGCAGCTTTGGCCGTGGCATTGGCTGCCTCATTGGCCTGGCTTGCAAACGTCCTCTGCGCTCCAAGCCGGGTCGAGAATGCATTGTACCCGGTCGACGTGTTTCGCTGTTGCCATAGGCCCTGTCGCTGCGGCGTCGTGTGTCGTTGGGACCGTATACAAGCTCGGCAAGTCCACGTCCTTCGGAGGAGCGGACTAGTAAGGGCGCTCAGAGTCGACATTATGTGTATACCATGGTCGGCAGGGTCCAGGCACTGCAGAGAGTAGGGCGCTCAGACAGAGATGCGAAAGCGAACGACAAGCGGCAACAGACCATGCGCTTCTAGCCACAAATGTCGTCGTTCGACATTTTTCGATGGAGGCGTCGCGCGAATCGGAACCGGGACGCCACACCCTTGTCGGTTTGCGGCGACCATCGACACTGCCGAGCCCCATCACATGCTAAACCACCTTGCCCAGACACGGTACTGCTTGAACAATCTCACTTGCATATCGAATTTGCTAACATAACGCGCGCCTTTAAGACATATTCGGCATTCACAACCAGCTGCACCGGATAAGAGACGCCGTCTAACAGTTACCACTCGTTAATGAAAGCATCATGACACCATTCCCTCTACTGGTATAGTAATTCCCCCGCGAGTTATCCAGTCTATTGCGCAACGCCTGAACTGCATCACCATTATCCGTTCACCCATGTGCCCACAACCGAACCACCAAGCTGACCATCATCCCGTACCCCTGTCTACATGTCGACCGTTTCGTTGAAGCAGAGTACGCCGTTGCCCTTGAGATAGCCATCGACTCCGTCGGGTGTGTTCTGTCGACGCGGATTTGCCACATGGAGGCTCGCGGGTTGGGCGGCATCTTCGGCTGGGGAATCGGTGATGTCCGTAACGAGGACAAGGCCGGCTGTTTTGATCGATTCGATCAGGGCAGGAGCGAGTGACTAGTCATTGTTAGAACCAGGGACTGCGTAATGAGTCGTAATTCACTCACCAGTAAACGTGAACTGCAAATCAGGCCCATGAAGTTGTTGTCTCTAGCGATCTGCACGGCCTCCTTTACAGACGTTGTCGTGCGGCCGCTGCTCTGAATGATGTTTGTATTTCCAGAAGGCGACTGCGAAGTATCGGCTCCGAGCTCGTTGCAGAGGAGAACTGGATCTATCTCAATGTTAGCATCTGTTGCATTCATTGTTCTATGATTGAACTCACAGTTGGGCTGCTTCCAGTTGATGACCGTGCATATGTCCTGGTTGAAGGAGCTGAACAGCACACTCCTCAGTGTCCCGTCTATCTCGCCCGCGCCTTGCTCTCTCAATCGACGTGCATGTTCAAAGACTACAGATAAGATCTTGTCTGCGAAAGTGTTCATGTCGTGCGTGGGGCCGAGTTTGAGGCGTTCTTCTTCAAGCCGGGATGGGAAGAGAACGTGCAGCTCCACATGAATGTGAGCCGGAAGTGCCGACAAGGCATCTTTCAGCGTGATGAACGAAGATGCCATGATTTGATATATGTTTGGTATGTTGACCGAACCATTGTTGCCGAGTTCCGCAGCAAGCTGGTCGGCGGCCGTGGTTGTTTGCGCGACGCCGATCGCAGCGAATTGCGCATACGTAAGGATGTTGACCGGAACTTCTAGCCCGTGATGATTGACCTTCCATCTCGGATGTAGTACCGGTATACCATCTGCAGTCAGTTGGACGAACAGGCGTACGTATTCACCAGACAGGCTGGACCCGGTGATGAGTGTGTGCGGCTGTGAGTCCAGTTGACTAGTAGCTTTCCAGTAAGTTGCAAAGTGTGTAATCTCGAGCGGAATTCCATGGAACGGCTTGACCACCTGGAAGTCGAAGGTGACTCTGCCAATGGCTCGTAGTCTTGGGTCAAACAGTTCGAGATGCCATCGGCCGGTGCTTTTCGAACGCTCCGTAAATACTTTTGAAGAAGCCACACTGCGAGCGATAACCTTTGATCCTATTGTAGGGTACACGTCGAAGTCGATAGAGAAGGTATCGAGGTTCTCGATCTGGAAAGAGATGACCTTGAACTCATCTTGTATGGGTAGCAGAATATTGCGTGGTATAAGATCGGAACTCTTCGAAGAGATGGTAAGCCTTGCAGCAGGATACTTCGATTCGTCATAGAATCGAATGGCATCTTTGCCCACCTTCTCGAAGTTGATGACTACGAACGTCTTCGTGTCCAGGAAGTTGTGGCCATATCTTCGGAAGGGTATGATCGGTGGTGGTAGGATGAACTCGGGAATGCCGTCAGGATCACCTTCAATATCCATGGCTGTAGGCATTGAGCTGGATAGCTGAGAGGATATTTGAGGCGAGGCCTGTTTCTGTGTCATGAGCCCAACACCGCGTCCAACAGAAGCAAGCAGCTGCATGCACTCTAGATGCCCTTCCCATGTCGCGTAGTACATGGCAGAAAGACCCTTCTCATCCACAATGTCTACGTCGACTTGACATTGAAGTAGCGTCTTAAGACACTCCACATGACCCTCGCTTGCAGCGTGAAAGAGTGGCGTCCATTGATAGAGTTTGTCTGGTTGGTCGAGGTCGGCGCCGTATTTCCGTAGCATCAGCAAGGCTTCTGGCGTCTTGCCCGATCGTGCCACCAAGTGTTGAGGGAACAGCCCTTCCGCATCCGAAAGCATCTCTGCTGACCTTTGCAGAAGAAGTTCCAGGATCTCTAGCGATGCATATTGGCATGCGAGATTGAGCGGCACATGCTCTCCAGGACCCAGACGCGTAAGATCTGCACCTCGCGAAAGGAGTATCTCCACGCAAGCGAGCTTTGAGTGCACGATGGCATGTATCAGGGGCGTGAAGCTGTCCTGATCCCGGAAGTTCACTGTTTCTGGAGCAGCGTTTATGAGTTCCTGAACCAGCTCCACGTACCCATGCATACAAGCGTAATGCAATGGTATCCTGCCGTACACGTCCGTCGCGTGCACATCCACGTTACTCGATAGGCCAAGTTTAAGTACTTCGATCCTTCCACTGATGGCCGACTTATGGAGACAATTTCGCTCGTTGATTTCATCCTCCTGTTGGAGATTTACCAGATTCGAATCGAGCAAAATCCTCAGTGCAGACTCTGGCGCTTCGGCAACGGTGCTGAGAAACGCTCTAGAGATGTGGTCGCTTGCATCGGGGAGGGTCGACAGACGAGCGAGGCACTCTTCTATCTTGCCTTGGTTCGCGGTGTTGATGGCTTGCACAAATTGGTTGTCGAGCTCGAGTTTCGCTTCGAAAGCAGGTTCGGAGACGCGCGGTTCGACCGTGGGATGAGGGGCTTGTACTCCTTCGCCTTCAGCCCATCCTGAAAAATCAAGGAGCGCCTGGGTTGCTTGGTCGGACAGCGTGCTGATGACTTCTCGGTTGAAGCATGGTTGGACTTCGACGGCGCGCGCGAGGTAAAGCTGCTTTTCCCTTGACTGGTATGGAGTCAGCCAATGTCGGTGATGCGCAGGTGATGGTAACGGACTTTGGACGTTTTGTCCCACTAGGCAATGTTAGCAGGCCGTTGACGACAGAGAGTGGGTGCATCAAACCTTCTTGAGGATCTTTGAAAAGGCTGTTTCGTTCACTTCCACGAATTGCTAAGTCAGGTTAGTGGGGGCAGCCCCGAGTGCGTGCGGACCAATCACCTCAAGTTTGTTAAGATCCATGCTAAACTGCTTTAGCCCCTCCTCGAGGGCAACATATCGCGAGGATGTCTTGGAGACAGACTGCGGGTGTTGTTGCATGACTCTCTTCTTATCGAGAAGCGTGGTCAAGCGCAGACGCAACTGCGACAACGGTGAGCGCTGAGCACCCCACACACAATGAGTTGAACATACCTCTGCCTCTTTCTGTAGGTAGAACGTGTTGACCTTTTCGAGCTCACGTTCCTGCGCATCATGTAAGAATCTATGTATATGTCGCTGGCACAAAGACCTACCACTCGGAAGAAGAAAGTGGCCTTGTTTGCCTGCAGAGACGATTGCGGATCCAGGGATTCATGTTGAAAACCCTCGCTCTGTGGAGGTATCACTGGTGTAGCGCTAAGTTTCTTGATGAGCTACGGAATTCATGATCAGTAAAGCCTCGATAGCAGGGAAAGCATAAGGACCTTCTTGAGTGCTTTGTAGTCGACAAAGCTGGCGGCGTATTCTGGAATTTCCAGTTGCCGTTTCTGGATGTGCTTTCCGAACTTCCTGGAAAAGCGTGCTGAGTCAGTAGTGTCTTCTTTGGAAGCAAGACTCGTCGATGAGGCTGTCTTTTTCAAAACCACCAGTGGGCGGGGTTGAAGGGTCTCCATATGATGGGGAGACGTACATGATGCTAGTAGCAAGAAGAAACTCAAAAGTGTTGTTCTCGAAGCCTCGCGGCTATGCGCATACGATGATGCACAAGCGATGGATCCAGTTCCGGGTTGCGTTGCAGATCCAACCATACAGGACCCACGATGTCAGGTGTGTGGTCTTCGGCCGCCGCCTATTCGGCAGTGGAGACAGGAGAAAAGCTCAAGACGTGATGAGGCTTGCTGGTGACAGCCCAAAGAACGGCCGTGCGTGGTTGGTAGGGAAGTCGAGAAGTGAAGTCACTCACGATGCAGCTGGCGGTACCCTGCAGTGGACCGCTCAATCCATAGACTCGCTTGGGCCTGGTCAGACAGCGCGTTAGCAGGTATTTGGAAGATGCCGAACGAGGGGCCTGGCTTGAGAACGCCACCGACGACTCATTGTAGGAGGGCCACGAGATTGTGCATACGCTGGCAGAAGGGCAGAATGCCCATGTCGTTCACACGACTGGAGAGCGCGGGCGAATCAGCGGGCGTATAGCCGCCACGAGGTTCAGCAACTGCTCACAGACGGATGTCGTTAGGTCGGTCGCATGGGGCAGGGGAGGTGTCGCATGCGGATATTCTGCCGAACAGTAGTCCCGTCGCGCTGTCTGCCCAATTGACGCGTCCGACGTTGTAGTGGCAGCGCCGCCGGGTTACGTAAGGGCCAGCTGTGGCTCCTGCTAGCTCAGCTAGGTAGCTCAACCGCAGAGGATTGCATCCGGGCACCTGATCGCGACTGCCGATGCACACGCCGCTCATCATGTTCGCACGCGCGCCCTGCTACAGCCATTATCGAGGCTCATCGGCATGTGGGTCTGTATATACGGGAAGGCAAGATTCTCCGCGATAGAGCCATGTATTCCGGCAGGTCTCGTCATACTGCATGCTGCTACCTATCTCACATCCAACCTACAGTGGGACGGCCAGGGAGTGAGCTCATACATACATGCGCAATAGCCGCAGGGCAGGACCAAGGAGACAAAAGTGGCAGATGATTCAATACTTGAGCTTTATTCTCCACTCTCAATACGACGTTGCCTCGACGCCTACAGCGCTCCCATCAGTTTTAGTCTGTGAGCCAAGCCAGGCTACGTCCATGCCAGCTAGGTAATCATGTATCAAATGAACAAGTAACAGGTCTATAGGGTATTAGACCAAAACGAACCCATTTTCCCACCCTCGCAAGTTTGCCGATACGACTGACTCTACGCTTCCCATCCAACGCAGCGTCGCGACCGTCTCTTCAGTCACCATAACCACTGATACTCACAAGCCATACATGTCCCATCCATTGAGAAGATCGTCGGAGCGTTTGTTTTCTGCAGACTCGTGGGGAGCGCGTGCGCTATCATAGGGCGTGCGCGTAGCCACATTTGCGTTCAACTCGACGTCAAGTCACAACTCATCATCATCCATCTCCGAAGGCTTCAGCAGACCACCGACCTTCATAGCTCGTTCACGCTCTTGCTCCTTCGCGGTCTTGGCAGCCTGTTCACGCTCCTCGGCAAACAACTCAGCATTGTCGCCAGAGAACTCCTTCAGGGAGATCAGGAAGTCGCGCAGAATGACCTTGAAACGGTTCAGGTCGGAGTTGGTCGCAAACAGTCCATCGATGAAGGATGCAATTTGGGCACTGAATTTGATTAGCATGGGTCATACAAGCTAATGGATAGAACTTACGTCTGGAGGTTGGGGAAGGCAGTCGCCAGCAGGTTGCCGACAAAGTTCCGCAGGAACTCTCGGTTCGGGGTGCCTGCCTGAGCCATATCTGGCGACGTGTATATGGGACCCTGCAGCTTCTCTGAGTCGACAAGCCAGAACATTTTAGCCAGCAGCATCGACTGGGACTTGAAACCGGCTTTGTGATCGCTATCAGTGACCACGAAGAATACATCCTGAAGAATGGTCGTGAAGAATGTTTGGAAGAAGGAGTTGCAGGTTTGCTGGTCTGTTTCGGACATGTTGGAAACCAGCTCGAAGCACATGGACAGACCGGCGCTCTCAACCTCACGGTTGTCGTGCTTGCTTGCCCACATGCAGGAGTCAATAACAAACTTGAATGATCGGGCATCGAGTCGAAGCAGAGCCGGGAAGCAGCGGAGGTTGATGGTGCGTAGAAGCTTGAAGAACTCGACACGGTGTTCGGGGTATTCCGAAAAGTCCTTGTTGATCATGTCCAAGGTGCATTCGAAGACGCTGTCCATGATGTTGATGATCTGATCCTCCATCATACTCTGCGATAAGGTTAGCATATGTTTTGATAGTGGCTGAGCGAGTCCGACCATGTGCTTGCTCAGATTGGGGCGCCAACGTACATGTAGCTTGTTGATAATCGTCGTCATGACATTCAGCACTTCGGCCTCGCGAGCATCGGGAACATTGTTTTTGTAGTCAATCAAGACAGCTTCTAGCAGCTTCGGCACAATGTTATTGTGGATCATCTCCAAGTCGTCGGCCTTCTCAACGTATGTGTTGATAAGTTTCAGAATCTCCTTCTTGATCGTACGAAGGCCGCGGACCTTGGGCATCTTTGTTGCAACGTTACCCTCTCGCTGGACAGCTTCGTCGATAAGCTGTGAGCTCGCGCGGTACATTGTCAACATGTCGAAGTATATCCGGCCGATCTGGGGGTAGAAGTAGGGTCCAATTGAACCACATGCTGCGACATTAGTCTTCATAATGTTACCAACAATCTTGATGACTTCTGAATCTTGGAGGCAAGCGGGGTTTTGGTTAGCTTGGGCGATAATGTTGTCCCATGCGGAGTTTGGCAGGGACATCAGATCGGCGATCAGGCGCTCCTGCATGCTCTTCTGTCCTTGTGCGCTAATCATGTAACCGCAGGCTTCGTAGAAAGTGTGGACTTGCTGGGGTGAGAGGTCGGCGGTGATCTTTCTCAGGTTGCGAACGATCTCGTCGATGAAGGGCTCGGTCTCTCCGGGCTGAAGAGCAACAAAGTGTCGTCGGCACTTGTTCGCGATCTTGATGAACGTATCGCAAGCCATGTCCTGTACACCCTCGTGGGTCTCGTGCATGAACTCGAATAACTTGTTGACGACTGTCTTGAGGAACTTCCAGTGGGCCTTGAGGAATCGAGGATATTGACCGACAATATACATGATGTTACTGGCGACAACGGCTTTGTTGTCCTTTCCTCGCTTCATCTCAGTCAAACCGAGTAGATCCTTAATGACGGTGACCAAGAAGCGCTTCTCTGTCTCCTCGTTCATGGCACCAGAGATGGAACCGATGGCCCAGCAGAGGGTATTGCAGTTAGCCCATGACCACTCTGAGCCGTCGACTTGGCGGGCCAGCTTCTCCGACATGATTTGCTCGGTGTCGTTAACGTCCAAGTGGGTAAGGAAGACGAGGCACTCGCGAGTGGACTTGTACAGCTGGATCGTGTCGCTCTCCTTCACGAATTCACGGACGATCTCACCTTCATCGTTCTCGACGATGAGGACTTCCTCGGGCCTCACCATCTTCTCAATCATGACTGTTCGGAGGTTGGACAAAATCTCGGTATACTTGTTCTTCCGTAGAGGGTAGTTGGCCAACTCGCGACCGCCGTTGCCGGGGATGCCCATGTTCAGGAGAGGATTCATGTCCGTTATGGGAAGCGCCTGCATCTCATCGTAGAGCTCCGAGACGAGCTTGGTCCAGTATTCCAGGCAGATCTTGAAAACCTCGCGATCGTCGATTTGGCTTATGCGAATAAGGTAGAAATGGCCATGCGTGAGGAAGTCCCTGTTCATTAGGTTTTCGATGACGTTCAGGTGCATGGTGAAGAAATTTGTCAGGAAAAGCGCGAGATTCAGAACGAACTCCTGGTCCCGACCATTGCTTGAAGAGTATGTGCTCTTCAGGTCCAGGGAAAGAGGTATGATCTTCGAGATGGCCGTCAATGTCTCGGTGAACATAGAAACAAGCTTATCGTCGTATGCAGGTTCTGTGTGTAGACCGGCGATTTCAGTCAAGCACTTCAGGGTGATGTTGCGAAAATCGGGGACTTCGAGGAATCGGCTTCGCAGGGTCTCGATCAGGCTTTGGCCGCTTGGAGGTGTCTCGAAGATGTAGCCGAGAGGGATCCAGTTGAGGAAGCGCAATAAGGTTTCGAGTGTCGCCTTAATCAGAGACGCCTCGGTGGCTGTCCGCAGAACCTCTGAGCAGAGCTGGTAGATGGCCGTGAACTCGTCGCACATGCTCTGCTTCAGTTCCTTTCGCTTGACCGAAGTCATCTGCTCCTCGGAGTAATCAAAGACTTCCTCAGACAAAAGTCGCAGGATGACCATGTTGTTCTCGCATATTCCTAAGCTGCTGTGGCAGGACGATATGATCTCGTTGATGAAGGTCGGCCAGTTGTGGGGCCACTCCTGCTTCAGGACGGAGACGAGGACGAGGTTGAGCTTGTTTAGGAGGGTGCGCTCGTTGCGGAGGCTTTCGTCGTTGTTGGACAGCGAGATGATCAAGTTGACGATGAAGTTTCGGATACCTGACTGGGTTAGCAGCGCTCGGAAGACGGAGTGTTCTGTGGCATACCCTGACACTGGTCTCGAGGCAGCACCTTCCATCTAGTCATGATGACATTGTCGAGAACCTGGAGTCCGAGATCTGCCGACTGTTAGCAACGAGGACCACCAGCCTTGTAGCACGTCGCTGCACTCACACTTCGTCTGCGGGTACTGCGCATCGGATAGGATCTTGTCAACAAGAAGCCATGCATCTGGGTTCTCTTTGAACTATGCGAGGGTTAGCGGGACAAGCCTACAGCGATGGTGATTGCAGACGCCTACCTGGTTCAGCGTAGCCTGAGCTTGCTTTTGCTATAGTGGGCGACATGTTAGCCGTGTTCTCATGGGACGCCTTGGCCGGGGTCGCATAGATACGTACTTGCTCACCGCGGCCCTCGTAGAAGGCGCGCACTGTGGCGTCGAGCTCTTCAATTGACAGAGACATGGCGGGCTGCAGCGCGGCGGGAAAAGCTCCCAATCAGCCTTGTGATATCGTCTATGTCCCCAAGAAGCTCAAGCGTGGGCTCAGCTTCTTGCAGCGGTTGCGTATGGGCGCGTGGGGCGTGGGCGGAGGGCGGGCGCGCAAAGGTTCGCTGCCTTGCAGAAGTTGTGTACAGACAAAGGTGGGGCACTTGGGCGGCGGAGAGATTGTGCGGGCACGCTTGCCGAGCTGCTGCTGAGGCTACTGGTAGTCGGGCGTTGCTAGACCTGAATCGGGTCCGTCTTCCTGGCTGCTCGCAGTGGTGGGGGTGGGAGGCGCTGACGTTGTTGCAGAGGCACGGGTTTCGCGGTGAAGTCGCGTTTGTCAACTGGAACTACCCGTGCCGAGAGGCAAGCACTAGTGCTCAGGGCTCCACACGCGATCGACTGATACCCTGCATCCTTCCTCCTCACATCGACACTTCCGCCGCATTGTCGATGCATGCAGATGCCTTTTTGCATTTATCTAGACACGATCACTATATTTGACTCTGAGAATTTCACCATGGCGACCAAGACTACCCACTCTGCGATAACAGCACCATTTACACCCGAACAAAGCAGTCTCTGAAGATGTTATACGGCTTCACATAACTTGATGTTTTCATTATCATCAAGACACACATCTGTCATGATTCGATCGAGCGACCAAGTGGCCGATGGTGGTCTCAATCAGACTATTGGACAGCTTGGTCACAGCTGGACGCCTTACCAGGCAGCCCGTCGGATATATGCGAGACATCTGATGGCTTGCATTTGCGCCAGATGCAACCTTGCGTCGACGCAAGATATTGAAAGGCCTGTACGAAATACATCAGAACGCAGTATCAAGCTAGAAACAATGGAGTGATCCATCAAGGGGCTCCTTGCATGATGCGTGCCTTGCCGCCTGTTCGCTACAAAGCTGCCTGTCGTTTCGCAGCAGGTTCGCTTGTGGCACAGCATATCATTGACAGGTTTTGTTCGGCTACTTCTTCAAACTGTAATTCACATTTTCCGGCAATGCAGAGCTAAGAAATGATCGAGAGCCATGGATTCACACCAAAATAATGCTAACCACCGTAAGTCTAACCAAATTCGCGTCGCTGAGCATGACCTAACCTCAGCATGACCTGGGCAGCTTACCACAGCATCCAAGTCCCCAACGATGCTCCTTTCAGACTCGGTGTCTCACCTGGGAAAGGATGGGGTGTATTTGCCACGCGAAAGATCCTCAAAGGAGAAAAGATTCTACAAGAAAAGCCTCTCTTCGTCATCCGGAAGCCCCATCGGATGATTGAGGAAAGAGATGTGTTTGCCGCCTACTGCGCACTATCGAAGAAAGAGAAAGCCCAGTTCCTCAGTGTTCGAGACAATGGCGACGGCATCTTTCCAACCATGGAGAGAGCTTTCGCAGAAAACTCGTTCACTATCCCCGCACAACCTGGCATGGCGCATGGATTCTTCCTTCTGCATTCACGATTCAACCATTCTTGCCTTCCCAACTGCAAAATTCCAGATGACGCTCAACCTGACGACTCCATTACCAGCTACGCCACCTGTGACATCAAAGCCGGCGCCGAGATACTCTTTTGTTACGAAACAGACTTTGATTACAGAACTAGGGACGACCGTCACCGTATACTACGCTTTGAGTGTGTCTGCCGAGCGTGTGACAGAACTTCAGACTTCCACGTTCTCAGCGAAATGCGACGCATCCTCATGAGAGGTCTCGATTACCTCAATACTGGTCACGATATAGATGACTCACTCCACGGCTCTAGGACTAGACCGATCATCGCTGATGCTGGGTTGAGAAAGGTAGCGGAAACGCACAGTATCTCGTTGTCTTTCAGGTTCATATACAACCTGCTGATGATGGCGCTATGTGAACAGGAGGGCCTGTTAGATGAGTTTGTCGAAAAGCGCATGTTACCAGGTATTGTGCAACTAGCTCAGTTATTTCGCACTGAGAGCAACAGAGAGATGGCTATGAAGGCTCTAAAGCAGGACAAATGGACAGAGAGATTTGTTGTTTCGTCGTATATGTGGGGATCGCGCGATGCAGCGGACATCGCTTTTGCACAACACTATCGCTTGCTGGCTAGTCGTAGTAAAAAATAATTCTTCAGTATGTGGAATCGTTTGATTACCCAGGTGCAGATACAGCCTCTCCATGAGCCTACAAGCGACTTCACTCCTTGATCCTCCCGTCCTTGACCATCTCCCGAATAGCATCAATACTGCTCTCGACCGCTTTCTTTGCCATCTGTCACTTCGTCAGCAACCAATCGAACCCCAGCACATGTCATGCGCGCAATCTTGACAAAAAGAGTAAGTACTTACACCCTTGAACTTCTGAATCTCCTTCTCCGCCTCCGGAGTCCCCTCCTGCACATGCGGCACAACAAACTCAAACATGTACGTCATGTTCAAGTCTTCGATCTCGCCAGACGGACCATCAGAGACGATGTTGCGAATATGCGTCCCATCCTCCTGCTCAAAATCGACCTTCAAACATCATCAGCCAAAAACGTCGACTTTACGAACGATTTGTACTTACCCAACTCGGCCAGTAGCTCCTGACAACCTCCTTGGCCTGGTCCTTGGGCCCCATTCCCTTCTTGAACTTGACATCCCGGGTTACTACACCATCTTTTTCTTCGAGTACGTCGCAACTCTCAATCACAGGGACGAATTCTTGGGCGAACCGGATCTTGCGCTGTAGGCCGGCCCAGATTTGTGCTTGGTTGAGTACCGGGGTTGCGCCGGCGGGATTGATACGGGACGTATATGCTATGTTGAAGTTCACCATGTTTGCGGTTGTTCTCCAGGGTGAGGAATGGCTATGTGGTGTGATAGTTGGGTTGTGAAAGTTGGTGGTTCGCGTGTCACAGGCGGGGGTAAGACGAGTGTCTGACGTCAACTGGGGATGATTGATGAAGGTCGAGATTATGCAAATTGCATGTTGGAAGTCGCTCTGTATGCTTTATCTATATTCTCTGCTAAGGAATTATTGGAGCAACTAACATGCCGAGCAGTATCCAAGGCTTTGGTAAGCACCTAATGTTCGGCTCCCCCCAGGGCCGAGCTACGTAGAGCCGCTTATGCAAGGTACTTTCTGGGAAAGCGCGAGAAGCCGAACATGGCCTGCATGTGGCAGCTTACTACTATACTATCAAGCTTAACTCCTGTGCGCAGTAGTGAACAAGTTGGCGTCATCTACGTAGGTAGACAATGTCTGCGTTGCTGTCAGTTATGGTAAGACTTTGTCCATCGCAAGCATTTCATATCGAATGTATCACTCATTTTGGCAACAGGCAATTGAAGTGGTTCAAGTCTCCAAGTCCATCAAACGTGGCGGGGCATGATCTGTCATTGAGGTATCATTTCACCAGCCTTTCGCTCTAGATATCCATAGTAGCTACTCAGCACAACCCGCCGGAACGCCATGCTTTTGATATGCACATCATCCTTCCCCCTTGTTCGCGGGATTCCTCTAAGCATCCTCAACAATCTGGGTGTGGAGACCCTTGGGGTCCTTGACGTTGACGGCCTGGACGTAGGAGTAGAGCTTCTCCTTGGCGCCCTCCTCGTCGTTACGCTTACGGGAGATGCGGACACGGAGACGGAAAGGAACGCCCTTGATACCGGACTCCCAGACCTTCTTGTTGAGCTGGGGGTCTAGACGGACGTCGTTGGTGCCCTACATCGAGACAGTTAGCCTGAGTTTGTACAAATGGCGGCACCATGACAGCACGCGCACGTAGCGCGCGTGCCATGGGCCGGTGGTTCTTCCATAGCACATACCATAGCCTGCTTAGCGAAAGCGCGGATCTCCTTGACAGCCTTGGGGGCCCTCTTCTTGAAGCTTACGCCGTGAACCTATACCCAATGTATTAGCCTTATGTTCTCTTCAGTCTTCCGCCCAATGCCTGCGTGGCCAAGGGTAGGTGCTCAAGCCAGTGTGATCGGCCTGGTCGAGCACCCACCCAAGGTTCCGCGAGACCATCTGTGGACTTCACAAAACTGAATCAACATACGCGCTTGTGGAGGTGGATGGTGTATTCGCGGGCGACGACATCGGCGATGGCGCTGCGGCCGGTCTTTCCGGCAGACTTCTTGCCGGCGGACTTGGTGGTTGGGGCCATTTCTGGAGGGAGAATATGTTAGCAAATGCTCAGTACAGCAATCAGCTGGGATCGCGATTCGCGACTGTTGCGCAAATCGACTGTTTTGAGCACAGATTGGGAGCGCAATACATACTGACAGAGGTTCTCGCTGCGGGGGTTAGTCGACGATGAGGATGCGAGTTTGAGGCTTGGAGGTCGAAAAGTAACGATATTCGAAAATCGGATGCCACCAGTGTGCCCGCTTACTTAGCGCGCTGAGCACGGACCATAGCGCACGTGAGTCGAGGCTCGTGCAAGCCCTGGAGTAACTGGAACACCATGGTGCGTTTGGCTCAATAACAAAGTGTTTCTATTTGGGTATCTGTTGCTTTATAAAATGGCTTTTCGTGAATTTTTAGGTTGTTAACCAGGCCCGCACCAAAGCAATATTCGTAGAACATCCTTTTGCCTTCCCAGAACGCCCGCTCCGCAAACTCCTTACACATGACCTGGCAGGTCGAATTCCTTACCGCGCTTTTTGGTAACATCAAGATCATCCTCATCGTCGTCTTCATCTTCATGGTGTTCGCTTTCATCGCTGCTACTCTCCTCGTCTTCGTCGTCCTCATCGTCTTCATCGCCGGCAACGAAGCGATTCAGCCGCCCACCATCTTCACCCCAGAACTGCAACCCTTCGGGATCACGATCTTGCGAGAGATCTAATGTCGGAATTTCTTCGAACAAAGCCGGATTCAAATCGTTCCTGAAGCGCACGAGCGACTGCGTGAACCGCTCAAGAACGTACTGCGGGAGTGACGGTTCCTTAACCGTGGTACCATCTGTCGCGGGACGTTCAGCGCGGTCGTCGTTGCTGAGATCGATGAAGGGCACATCTTCAGCTCGGATATCTCCCGTGGGGTTGAGATAAGCGTCGAAGGATTGGCGCACGCGTTCAAGCATTTGCTGTGCAGCATCAGGCATTTGAGGCATCTGAGGCATTTGTGGAAATTGCGGTATCTGTGGGAAGTTTGGCAGCGGTGGGAACTGCGGTAGAGATGGAAATTGTGGCATCTGAGGCATCTGCGGCATGCGCGGTCTGCCAGGAAACTGCGGCATCTGGAAAGGGAAAGAGGGCAGCTGACCTGGTAGCCATGTCTCTTCAGGCTCATCTGGTTGGAAATAGTACCGAGGCGAACGAAGTGGTGCTTGGGAGGAGGGCGAGCTGACGCTCACAGGCGATCTCGAGCCTGAATCAAGGTCGGCGTCTAGTATCGCATTGGCAGCTTCTTCACTCTCTGGCCCGTTCAGAATGCGGAGCTCATTGGTGTTGTACGAGTCGCATGTACCGCATTGGTTGCCAAGCCAGTGATATTTGACAGAAGATTTTGCTGAACAGTCGTTGCACTGGACGACTGCCCGTGTGTTTGCGAACTGCTCTGGCATAGGCTGACCCTCGATTGCTTGAGTCAACTTCTGCCACTGCAGATCCATACACACAGCACTCTTTTTGCAAATTGGGCATTTGTACGCAGTCTGCATGTAGAGGTTGTAGCATCCTTTGTGGAGATAGTGGCCGCAAGGCATTGACACGACAGCAGTAGACGAAGTGAAGAGATGATCGCCGCAGATTGGACAATCGCCCTCGGTAGCACGCGGGAGGCACTTGTGCGAGGTCGCGTGAGAGATGGATATGCAAACATTGCAACTCTGCACACAATCAGTCTAGTCCAAAGTGCGTCTAAAGCAGGACGTACCTTGCAGTGATAGAAGTCTTTGCCCAGACCTTCTCCTCGCCGGCAGATACCACAGTCTGGGCAGTGGTAGATCTTCTTCTTGCTGTTGTTGTCCCAGAGCTTACAAATGTCACAATAGTAGCATGCGGCTTCCGTCTCACAGTTCTTGCACACCTCGGCTGCTGGTTGGGGCGTACCGCATGCCATACACAGCATGTTCTGTGTCAGCTTCCTGTTCAGGTTGTGGTCCTCGACTGCATCGTGGCAGTGTCGGCACGTGTACCAGCGGCGGCATTCGAAGCATTGCACTTTGACATTGCGCTTGTAATGCTGGCAGCCGAGCACAAGCTCCCCTTCGGCGCTGTCCTCCTCGTCGTCTTCGCCGTGCTCTGCGCCGTGGTCGTGATGGGGCCGATACGTGGGGTTCGTGTCGCCCTCGCGCAGATTGTACGAGATCTCGGGGGTCACGTCTGTGGTGGACGAGTAGGGCGATGACGCATGGACATCGGAGAAGAGGGACTGGCCGGAAGTCGGGGTAAAGGGGCGGTCGTGTGAGATGAAGCTCGCGGGGGACGTCGGGCGCATGTGGTTGTACTTCTCCGTCATGAGGTTGTGGATCATGCGGGCGCGCTCCTGGTCGGAGATGCTCAGGGCGCGGATCTCGTGGATGCGCTCGCGGAGATGGGCCATGCCATCGTCAGCGGGGAGCAGCTCAGCCATGGCGCTGGCATGCTGGCTGGGGGTGCTGGCGGGACGGAGCGACGAGGGCGACGGCGCAGTCGAGCGGGACGAGTCGAAGTCGAGGTGACGGAACTGATCAGCGAGGGTGCGGGATGGATTCGCAGACATGTCGACTGGGGTGTCTATTGGCAGATCGTCATGGCTCTGCTCCTCGTCAACAACCGCGCTGCGAGGCCGCTGCGAGAACGACGAGTAACGTCGGAACCCGTCGCCCAGCACTGTGGGCCGGCCGTGAGGTGCTTCGGTGATGTTTCTTTCACGTGCGCTCACGGAGCCCGCGTCCGTTTCGTGCTCCCGCCGTGGCACTGCCGCAGACGCAGAGTCGTGATTGTCACATGCCAGAGACCGAGCTCCGTCATGGCTCGCCTCGCCAACGCCTGAGAAGCGGCGTGCATGGCGCACAACGGGCTCGATAATAAAGGACGAGAAGAGACTCATTGGGTCATGGTGCTCGTTAGGGAGGTGTGGGAGAGGAGAGGCGTCGTCTCAGGACGCGCAGAGGCCCTCAGGCGCTGCTCGCACTGTGCTTCTCTTGACCACGTTTCTGTGGCTCAGTTCTGGTCATGCTCTCGAAACGCCACACTTGCCACGAGAGAACCTTGGAAAGCCTGCTGCCTGTCTATTTTCGGGCCTGCCTCACTCCGGTCCGAATACGCCGTACGCTCGTTATCGCTTTTCGTCTTGTCTTGCGAGCTCGACATGGCCGATCCCGCACCCGCAAGCATTGCCGAAATAGGCCCACAGCAAAACACTCTTAATCGCTGCCACAGACACGATCGCACTGTTATCACGATCACATCCGAGGCCCACACTGGATCCCTTCGCCGTCACAGTCCCACAGGGCGTGGTGCGGCGGATCCCCCTAGCCCCGTTACCACACGCTATCGTCAGCGTCCTCAGTCCACCCGGAAGAGCTGGAAGGCATCGTACCTGAATACGCCAAACTCAAAATCACACCACGCAGAGGTCACGGCAGCCCGTGTCAATGGACATCTCGACTAGATGTATGGTTTGTTTTTGTACGGCAACGTTTTCACCGTCCGGCAATGCATCCGTGGTCGATTCTCCACGCGACAAGCCCTTCTCACGTCTGACCTCACAAGCGTTGGTGTCGTAAGGCCACCGACTCACTAAGCAGAGTACCGTATACCAGAAAGATTCCACTTCATGTCTCCCAATTGAGCAGGTTCTGAGATTATCCGTCGATCATAGCAGAAATCCATGGAAATTACAGAGGACGGTTTGGCGTTCCGGTGCCTTGTGAGCCACGCATGACGGCGCCACAGTGGCAATCCGCATCCTTCGACACCTGGGCCGCTCCACCTACTCCTATACCCGCTCTGTACTACACACCATTTGTCGTGGCGACTTCCTGACAAGGCAGTTTAGATGAAAAACTATGGATTGCGGCGGACTTTTCGCGGTCGCTAAAAGGACCGATGCCATCCATCGCCCTCTACCACCCGCAGCACCACGATACAAAGACATACTTCGCCCGTTAACGCCTGACTCAACTTAAAGAGTTTTCAGTCGCGCATGCACGACCACGCCGTATAGAGCAAGTTTTGGAGAAAACATTGATTACTGTTGCGAAACCTGGGTGTAGAGACGAGCCATTGCAGCCTCGATGTCAACAATTCCACGGTACGACAGCGGCATGACGCATCTCGCAGTCATGTCGCCGACCTGCCTCCCATGGAACGGTACTTCACGATACTACCATAATGAGCAGATTCCACAGTATCCATTGATTGCAGTCGCCATATCGTGGGTGAGTGAGTAGACGGCGTGAGGTGTTGACATGTCTTGTTGTTCACGCTAAGACATCCACACCAGACAAGCTTCCGCAATAATACCCTGGATCGTCCCGCCAGCCCCTGAGATACCCGCAAAAGGCAATATTGTCGCATACTGTCGAAAGCTGTATGCGATCCACGGTTGAGTTCGTTTCGAGGCGTCTTCTTCCCGTCCGTTACCCGTGGGTCATATCGCCAGGTCAGGTAAATCGTTGGGAAGCCTTGATTGCAGTCACGATTTCCTGGATGACTATGCGGGGCGGTGCCAACAGCTATGACTCCTCTAGAGCACCAAATTTCCACATTACTATAAACAGCGCTGCCAGAAAAGGTATCTCAGAGTAAAGTGTTGAAGACAGCAGCACTTTCACGGTTCGCAATTAAGGCTAGATGTGCGCTATCGAAGTTTCCATTCACCCCTTAATCTCCTCTCTAGATCAGCTCGGCATCGTCTCCGTTCAAAACATAACGTTAGTCTTCTGGTATAACTTCTCTTTTGGGCCCGGCGTTGTTATGCACTTCTTTCAAGGTCACATCCTCCTATAGCGACTCTTCCCTTAGACGAATCTTCTTGTATTCGAGTACAGCAGCCATCGGTGGTGTCTTTGACCCATTTTGCTGTTTCCTTCTGATACTCTGTCTGTATCAGCAGACGTGCAACTTCCTCGCGGCAGTCTACCTATGCGGAGACAGCAGGACGTGATCGGCAAGAAATGTGAGAGGGAACATTCAGCCTCAGCTCGCTGCCGAAAGCTGGTTAGCGACCCAGCCGTCACAGTCAGCAGTGCAGGTGTCCCGTGAACAGAAACTTTGGTACTCATTAATCGTTCGTCAATCGTTACATACATCAAGCATCCTCTACCAAACAACAGCTCTCTTTCTTCTCGTCGTCGCAGTACCCTGCCTCACCGCACTCTCTCCCTTCAAATCACTCACACACTTCAAGTTGTTCGGCCTCGCCGTATCCCTAGCACTATATGTCCATTTACCTGGACTTCCGTTCACAGCTACCATAGTCCGCTTTATGGTACCGTTGAGAAGCAGCGTCATGACCTTGTTATCTCCGTTCTTCACATTGGAGGTACATGTCGCAGTGATGCTGCCGGATTGCTTCGACTCCCAGGTGTACGTGTCCAGGGTGACGGTGTCAGCCAAAGTGGGGTTGATTTTGACAGTGACGGTTGCCTTGCTGGTCTTTGTGGCGTCGGTCTTGGAGGTGACGGTGAGTTCGAAGGTAAAGGATGTCTCGGTTGTTACTTTTGGTGCTAGGAATGTGGCACTGGGGCTGTTGGCGTTGGTGATGCTAACGGTGGCCGAAGAAGGTGCGGTCTTGGTCCAGCTGAAGTTCAGATCAGTGTCTTTGAGACCCTCAGCGGTGTTGGAACCCAAGAGTGTTACACTAGTGCCGACGCGCAGAGCAGACGCAAAGCTTGCGACAGAGGCGATTGGGGCAGTCTGTGGTGTAGCTGGCTCATCTGGGCTGGGGTTGGGCGAAGGGGTAGCTGAGGGAGTAGCTGAAGGGGTTGCGTTGGGGTCTGGGATGTCTGCGGGACTGCAGATCTTGGATGGCGATGGCGGGCTGGGACCTGGGAACGGTGACAGAGGTCCGTACTGTTTGCCATCAAGGAAGTCACCCTGTACCAATCCACGGATATCGTTGAATGGGTAGGCTGGCGGGTTGGTTCCAGGCACATCGACCTCAGGGAAGATCCATTCGCTAACAGCTGCAATGAATTGACCAGCCTTGATACCGTCCTTAGTCTCCTTAACCGGTGTGTTGGTCGTAATGCGGTACTCGCGGGTGAAGGGAGCTTGAGCTGGCGAAGCAATGCGAGCCTCCCACTTGCAGCGAGTCTCTTGCTTTGGAGTTGCTGTACCGATGGGGCGATATGTTTCCTTGCCCGTGCAAGGGTCGACGTCAATAGCACTGATAGTGACTATAGCGCCGGAGCAGCTGGACAGGAAACCAATCACGCGAATATCGGCAAACTCCACATTTGGTGAGTTGTCAGGAACGCCAATGAGGAAGTCCTCAACGCGAATGTAGTTGGGTACACTCTCGCTAGCTTGTGTCGTGATGTGCAAGCTGATGCACACGATCGACGAGGCGAGGATTTCATTGCCACCAACTTTGAGACCAGAGTACTCAATGAAGTCGCCGACCTTGAACGGAACCATGCTGAGTGGATCTTGGGGCGTGAACGACTGACTGTTGGGCCGATTGGAGCTTGAGCACTTGGCGGTGTTTCCAGAGTATGGAATACACATAGGAAATCCCGAGAACGATGTTACCGAAGGACTAGCTGTGTCGGCGATCCAGTATTTCTGAGAGTTATACTGGGGTCCAAATAGGCCATCAGGGTCATTGATTCGGACAGTTGGACCACTGGCGATCTGAAGCGTACCGTCATCGTTGATTGCCGAGATATATCCTTGGCTGCCTTCGAGACCGAAGCGTTGGGCGACTGAAACCTGTCCAGCAATAACTTTACCGCCCACAATGTTACCAACGACGGTAGTCTCGAAGCCAAGGGCTCCTGCATCGCAGAGTTCCCGGAACGGTGCCCACACTACGGGGAACTGAACGATGAGATTCTGTGGCACTTCAATATTCCAATTGTTGACTGAGATTGAACCACCGGAATTGTACTCCGTGCTCTTAGCATTGCAACTGCATTATGTTAGCATCGAATTCATATCCGAACGTGACAGACGTACCCGTCCAGAGATCCAGTAACAGTGAACGGCTGGATGTTCGGAAGTTGAGCTACACCCGTTGAGGCCAGCGCAAGGAAAGAGGCGAGCCTTGATACGCGAGACATCTTTTATTGTCCAGTTCGATGAATTATGTTGGAGGTCTGGTGTGAATGTGATCAAGGTGGGGAGATGAGCTGGTTATATATGTGTCGTGGAGGCTACCTTCTCGCATCAAGTTGCAAGGTAGTCTTGCTTCTCGAAGTCGGACAGGGCGACATAGTACTAGTGCACTAAGATGGATACTCTGAGCTTGTTAGCCTCAGTATCATGGAGATAGTCAAGCGAGTACTGGCCTCGAAGCCTGCCTAACGCTCCAGCCAGATCACAGCTGCCTTTGTGACCAGTAACACATCGATGGCGGACGCCGTCGATATTTCCAAGACGTTCGGCAAGAGTGTAGTAACATGGGGCGGGCTGCCACAAGATGTTTTTTGCGGTGTAGTTCAAGGTGCCGGCGTACTGCTTGGACTTCCCCTTCTAGAAGGACAAGGATCCTTTTCTCTTTCTCAGAGATATGATAGGCTTCCATATGACCTCTCGCTAGTTTAGTCGCCGCAAGACTACCAGAGACTGATCTCGACCTTCTCAGCCCTGCGTGGGCCATCGTACCCACATGGGGAAACCTGGGGTGCGGAAGCGGCTGACAACTGCCAAGACGAAGCTTCTCGTATCCAGATGTACGACTACCAAGATCTGGGTCGCCGATGGCTTGGATCGGGGTCTAGCGACTTGAGCTGGGATCTCCGCTGCCGACAAATTGCCGCATCTCTTGAAGATAGTCGTGGTTTCCTGTACCACAGCTGCAGGAGTAATCTTGGAACTTCTCAGATTCGTAAGATCAGTTGTACGCGCGAAGACATCAGAGGTGATGCGAAACGTGAGCAAGGCGCGCGAAGTAACATGAACACAAAGTCAAGAAGTTGCTGACTGCATGCGCTGGCAAAGTCTTCAGCTACGAGCTTGTCGTGCCAAGAATGAGGCTTGCAGTGTGTGATCTGCATCATGGACTATTCTGGTGCCTGTTAAGCTTCACAGCCTGCAGATCTGACAAGACGCGAGAGAAGAAGTGCGAAAACCCCGACTTGCGCGACACGAAACGGGAAGAGAGAAGCGATGAAGTAAAAGCGTGGCTGATCCAGAGCTACTCAGCTGGGTCTTCCTCGACGACGTCTGGCTTGGCACTGCATGTGCGGAGGCAGGGGCGGAGCGCTCGTATTGGCGCTACCCCCATTACGGGTGCTCATGAGAAATATCAAATGCGCATTCGGATCAGTAGGGTTTCGTGGAGGCGACATCGCATTCCGCGGACTCACCGGACCAGAGGTGATCATGGACGGGAGGTGGTGAGGTTCCAGACTCCCGGAGTCGCTTAACCTTGGAAGCTAAGGTTATGCGCGCCATTCACGTGGCCTAGGGCTGGAAGCACTGACATGCATCCCTAGGACTTGCGAGTTCGCAGTGGCCACTGGAGCAGGAAGCGGCGCTCGTCAAAACTTCAGCCAGCCAGTCAGCCAGGCAGTCAATAGCTATCGTGCCATCACATGTTTGCACGATGAAGATCATCATTCTATACTATTTCATCGTGTCAAAGCGAAATGAAATCGTCTCTTGGAACTACGTACAGAGGAAGCGCCATAACCCTTGTAGCAGTCAGACAGCCTACCTAGGTACCATGGTAACGCCGGAGCGCCATGCTGCAGCCGTGATATACAGCAACAAATCGATGAGAAACATCAGAGGACATGCCCCTGAACGTACTTTGCCGTAAATGTGCGTAGAGAACGAATTCGAAGAGACGAAGTAAACAATCGTAAACCCACATTCATACTCAATCACCGAGAATGCTCTCCTCGTCACCATTAACTTCGGCATCCTCCTCGCCATTCGCAATTGGCTCCACACCGTTAGTCTGCTCGGCATCGCCATCAGCCATCTCTTCATCCTCAATCCCGTCACCAGGGATCTCCTGTTCGTGCTCCTGCTCTTCTTCCTCGTCGCTATCTAGCTCAACTACTTCTGCGCTCTTAGCCGATGTGGCATTCGGCTTCACCGACTTTGGTATCTTCTTAGTGACTTTGCGCTGTTTGGAGGCATCGAGATGATTCACAACCTCTCTAAAGTTTGGTGTGAGCTTCAATCTGTTACGCTCGAGACGCTTGCGCACTGCGCCTGAACCATCGCTGTCGAGGGCCCCGGCATGTATTGCATGTACAATGCGCGCGCCGAACCGGCAGAACTGATCGTCTACCAGAAGAGCGCGCACTTTCTTTTCGGATACACCATGCTCGTCCGCAGCGTCTTCTTCGTCACTCTCAGGCTCGTCGTCCGGATCGATAGGCTCGTCGTCGATGTCTGGCTCTTCTAAGCGCTTGTGGGTGAGCTTAGCTAGATAGTTCTCCCAGGCCGTAAGGATCTGGAGAATAAGTTTCGTAGTGTTACCATCGATGTCGCGACAGAGAGCTTCCCAGTCGTCGTTGGCTGCATTTGAACCGCGACCCTGCGTCTTCTTGGGCGTCTTCACCATCCTTTCCTTCTTGACCCTAAGGTTGCAAAACATGGTGTGGATGTCTAGGAAAAGGTTTGTCGCGTTTAGTCGTACTTCGGATGTGCCTTTTCGACCCTCCATAATTTTCATCAGTGATGTGACGCAGTTATCTCTTCGCTCGACCAAGGCCATGAGTTCGTCTTCAGGCATGCTGGTACCTTCTTCGACATGAATAGTGCAAGCCTTGCACTTCCACATGAAGTATCCGAACATTAAGTAGATTGCATGACTGACAAGAGTGTCGTCTGCCTCCTCAACTTCTCCGTCTGCCTCTTCGACCAGTACTCCGCGCTCGATTATCTGCAGTACTGCGTCGACAGGTGGCGTATTCAGGGCGGCTTTCTTCCCCTTGCCTTTCGACTTTGCAGGAGTAACAATCTGTTCGAGCAGAGTAGCGTTCGAGACAACTGCTAGTTGCGACATCTTCAGTACGACATTGGATAGCCCACGAAGAACATTCTCATCAAGATTACCTCGCACGGATAAATCCTTGTCTCGTCGAAGCGCGTCGAAGGTGTTGATCAGGTCATCCCAAAGCGCTTGCACCTTAAGATCCACGGTTTCTCGTAACTCTTCGCTCTCTTGAGCATGAAGTATAGACTTGATAGCTTCTCCAAGGACGCGCTCGTTGTGATGAGTGAGGAACTGTTTGTTGATGTCGTCAAGCAGTGTTATGAGAGCTGCATTCTGCCGTAACTCCTCAAATACGTCGAGGTTCAGCTCACGCTCCAACTGAAGACACAATGCTGCAGTTTCGGGTATAGCGCCAAACTTCTTCAGAAGCTGAGGAATGAGCAAGGAGAGTCGTCGAGCCATGTCTGACTGCTCTTCTTTATCGCTCTCGCGTTGCGTCTTGGTTTTCTTCTTATCCTTCTGCATGTCTGCGAAGCGCTGTAGCCGAATACGGACTGCAGCACTCAAAATGTCCAGGAGAACAGTCTCATGCTTCTCTTCGAGCCGACATGTTTGGCGAAGCATGATTTCGGGATCTTCGCTCTCGTCCTGCGCAGTCTGAGAATGGTCGTAGAGGAGATAGCCAGCTACAACCTCCCATGATCGGATTTCAGGAACAACGTCGTACAGCGCTTGAGCCGCGAGCGAGCAGCGGGTCTCAATACCGTTGGCAATCAGCTCCAATTCTGTGCCAGGAGACATGCGTTGGATCTGTGAAGGGAGCTCAACCTCGTCTTCGTCGTATGAGAGCAGCTGGTCGACGAGGCATTTCAATTTCAGCCATTCCAGTCGGGGGTTGTGGTATTCTTCCTCCTCTTCGTCGGCTGGCGCCAAGGCTTCATTGAGAGCTTCTTCGCCTCCCATATCTTCTACGGTGGCCTCATATGCGGCGTTAACGTTCTCAGCGAAGAAGCCTACCACAGCCTTGCGGACCTTTGCATCGGAGTCGAAGATGAGTTTACCGACGGAATCGATGTCATCAGGCTCCAGGAAGCCTGCCTCGCGAAGAATGTCGAGCAAGTCCACGGCTGCAGCACGCACATTGACCTCGGCGTCGTGCGTGGCCATCTCGACGATACGTGGTCGAAAGCGTTCCGTGAAGGTCTTCAGTCCAGCCAATTTACTCTCATCTTTGAAGAGCCGCGCGAGCTGGTGGAGAACCTCTATGCGTGTCGATGGATTTGGATCTGAGAGAACCCAGCCCAAGTAGCGGAGTTTCGTGCCATCGAAGAACTTGTCGGGGTATGCGATGATCCAGTCTGCCAGCGCTACCACGCTGTCGACTCTAATCTTAGGATCCACGTCGCGATAACGATGGACATAGACTGCGGCGAACCAATCATCCAGCTGCCCTCCCACGAACTCTAGCTTCTGGTTGTACTCTTCTATCTCGTGGTCCGCCGCGGAGACACGTGCTTTGTTGACTCTAGACTTCTTGGCTTCCGCTTCGCTTTGACGAACGCGCTTTGCTGTGTTCTCGACGAGATCGGCGGCAACGTGGGCTAGTGCAGTCGTGATGGCTAACGAAGCAACCGTGCTTGTGTGACGGAAAGGACGGTTGCCGGTCGAGGACATGGCGCCCAGCCACACCGAAATATTCTCGATAAGCTCTGCGCTCTCATACAGAAGGCCTGACTGCGCAGCGGTTTGTATGAGAGTGATGAAAAAGCCCTGTAGCGCGTTCCTGAAAGCGTTGCCTCCGCCGTCTTTGGCCTTGGCGATTAGTGGGTACTCTGTGACTTCGTACTGCGATGTGTTAACAAGTGAAGAGTCGTGTGCGAAGTACCGCAGCCTACCTGCTGGAATTCTTCTTGAATCTCGGCTACGCGGTTTGGCGCATTGTCTGGATCTGCTATGTCGTCTTCATTTATCCGCAGATCGCAGCCTGAAGCTTGCAGCACCAGGTTGACAATCTCAGCCACAGCTTTTGCTTCATGCTCGTTGAAGCGGGCGACCCATCGTGCAGCGACATCCTCGAGTCGGTCTCCGCTGGCAAACACATCGGCTGCCGCATGTTAGCTTGTGTGTGTTCCCGACGTACCCGCACACGTACCGTATAAGCCTTCAGTCTCATCGGGCAGCGCGCTCTTGCGCACAGGCGCCTTTCGCGGCCGCTTGGTAGCCGGTTTCTTGGTCGCATTACTGGCGGACCGAATCGCAAGACTGACACTCTCGCCGTTCGTCTTTGCCTTCTTGGATGCGGGTTTGCGCGCAGAGGCCTTGGCCTTGTTCCTGCGCCTGCGCTCTTTCAGTTCTTCCTCATCTGGCTCGTCTTCGCTGCTTTCCTCAGACTCGTCGTCAGACGGCGGCTCTGTCGCGTCGACTCCGCTGTCGTTGTCATCGCCGCGCTTGCGCTTCGTGCTGCCGGTTGGACTTGCGCCGGGCGCGAATCTGGCTGGTCGCTTGGATACGCGTCCGGATTTGCGTCGCGCGGCCGACGATGCGACTTGATCAGTCCCCGAGGGTGATTCGGTCGCGCTCATGTTTTTTGCGCGCGATTGGCTCGTTGATGATTGTCGAGGTGGAGGTGGAAGTGCGCGGCGCGATCGGTACAGTTGAGGCGGGGACGGTGATGGGAGACGCGTTGTATGTCCGAGCACTTTTAGTGCAAGGTTGCGCGCACGTGCGTCTGACACTACGCCATCGACGTGTCGCCTTAACGCTCCGTCTCATCTGTGTGCACTTGTTGCCGCCCCTTTGTCAGTCAAATGTGAGATTCCCAGATGCATGTGCTTCACTTGGCAGGGAAACGCTCTCGGTACGGGCAACCATCTATTGCCTTGTCGGACGAGGTCGATTGATCTATTATATACAGTGCTCATAGGGAAAATGTCAGTCCACAATTATTAACAACCGTTCAGGCAGCAGCCTTGACCGGCTCGCCTTCTTTGATGTCCAGCTTCTCAACACCCTCAACGGGCTCTGTCCCCCCGTTGGATGCGGTTGTGGTATTCTCGGCTGCTGCAGGCACTGCAGCCTCGCCCGCAGTCTTCTCTGCCGTCGCACTTCCAAGACTAGGCTCGTCTCCTCCCCACAGGTAGATCTCGCTCTCTCCTATGATCTTGCCAGCCTTCTCCCATCGCTCTTTCCTCTGTTGTCTCCGCTCCGTGGAGATCTTCTCAAGCGCGGGCCAATAGACGGAATGGTCGTACTTGAAGTCGACTTCACCGCCAGAGACTTTCATGAGCTGTGATGTGGGCACGTGGTTGGGTAGGGGCTCGTTCGACTTGATCTTGGACTTGGTGACGGGGTCGATAAAGGGGTTGATGAGCTTGAGGAAGGCATTGACATACCATGGGACTATTCGTGATGTCAGTAGCGCATGCGTGGGGCATTGGAGTGGTCCTTACGGTGTGTGAGCAATGCCCTACCAAGTCGCTCGGGGTAGTGGTTCTGCAAGATGTCAAGGACCTGTTTGGCGATGCCCATGCTAGGGGTGCCACCAGCTCCCGTGTTCCTGAAGTCGATCAACAGTGCCAGGCTCTCCTGGCCAGGCGGGTGCAAGTCTATGGTGCGCTCCAGCATGTAGACCAAGTGCTCTACCCGCTTGGGTGTCTCCTTGGTGTTCTGGTTCTGCGGCAGCAGGTACAGACACGGCCTTCCCTCGTTGTCGAAACCGAGCAAAACCTGCTTGCCGGTTTCGTTCTCCTCTGAGATGTACTCGGCAGTGAAGCGGTCGGTGCCGTACTCACGACGCCATGCCAGCGTCGAGCGCAGGCGCTGTATCGCTTGGGGAAGGTTCCACTTGGTGGCACGCAGGTATCGGAGGAGGCATTCGCGAGTGAGCCACATGCGCTCATCGTCGCTGATTGGTGAGGTCTCGGCAGTCTTTGCAGAGGTGATGGGCAGTGTTTCCCATGTGCGGACATCGGCGAGAAGCTCGTCGTATTTGGTTTGCTGCTCGGCGGTCAAGGCAGGGGCAGCGGCGGGCTTGCAGCCGGGTGCAGGCTCCGCAAAGGGGCCAATTGCAGACATTATGTTCAGGGTGTAGTTGATCAGCCCAAGTTGATCTCGTCTACCGTTCTTGTTCAAGTATCTTGGGTGAAGTCCTTGTTGCCGTGTTGGCGTTGGTGTCAGCCTTGGGCAACTTTTTGGGAAGCATGGCGGTCCCTGCATGCACGCCGATCGCCCTAGGCCGCCTACATGCTAGCCCCACCGACACGCGCGACGCGTCTTCGGAGTTCCTACGCGCAAAGTGCTCTTCCGGCCATCACCCAGAATACTCGCAGTCACACACAACATGGACGACCTTACGACCGAACTCACCGAGCGCTTCGAGCGCTACTGCGACACCAAGGATGACCAATTCCCCGCCGATGTCCTCGCTGAACTGCAGTCCATGTCACGGCTGTATTCTATCTCGCCCGAGGAGCTGGATTTCAAATGGCAGGCCTACAACATGAAGATGGGCGGAGAAGAGAGCAAGATGGACGTGAAGACGGCACGAGACTTTAAAAAGACGATACAAGATGCATTGGAGCGCGAGAGCAGAGGGAAGGCCCAGCAGAGAAACGAATTCAAGCGGGGCCAGCCAACACCACGAGCAAAGGGTGGGGACATGTATGATATGTATGTTTAAACAGCGGAAAGACATCTAGGAAATTGTCATTGACTGGACCCAGACTAGAAGGACTCGTGCCAGGTACCCCACGTCAAAGCACAACGAACGGCGCCAATGGCAGTACAGTAAAGCGCAAAGCCAACTTCCAGACACCGGGAGGCAAGGCCACCAAGGCTCACGAGATGAGTTCGCCCGGAGGATTTATGACACCGAAGGCTGAAGCCCCAGGTGGTCCGTATGTATACTGGGTGCACACCGCAGACATGCTCTAACGCCCACTCAGTGTCTTTGACTTCGCTTCCCGTACGAACGCAAACGACATCACCGAACAATTCATGCAAAGCGAAATTGCCATCCCGGAGCCGCCGTCAGAAGAACCGAAAGAACCTCGCATTAAACTCAAGGCGAATACGGACATGTCCAAGTTCTCATACCGCACCATGGCCATGAAGCTCTCTGAAGCGTCTGAAGTCTTGGATGATAGGATTGACGAGTTCCGTGACCTACTCAGGGACACAACGGGTCTGGACGAAAGCGCCTTCGGCAACCCCAATTACCCGTCACCGAGCGAGATCATTGCAGTCGGAAGAATTGCAAGCGACACAAGCGAAGGCAAACTCAACACGGCATCACTTGTCCTTGAAGGCTCGCGAAGACATGGCTCAGGCCGACGTGTACCGCTGAACGTAGAAGGGCTATCGTCGTATGACTTCTTTCCCGGCCAGATTGTTGCTCTGCGTGGTACCAACGCTTCGGGTGACTCATTCGTAGTGTCGGAAGTCCTATCACTTCCACTGCTGAATCCACCTGCTACAAGACCCGAAGAATTGGATGCCATCAACGCGAGATATCTCGACACGCCCGATTCCGATCCCGAGAATGTCCGACCTCTCACCATCATGATTGCGTCCGGACCTTACACGACCGACCAGAATCTCGACTTTGCCCCATTACTCACCTTCCTTGACAATGCTGCTGAAGCATACGCGGACTCTATCATCCTAGTGGGCCCGTTCCTCGACGCAGAACATCCTCAAATTCGGTCAGGAGACTTTGATGCTCCGCCAAATGTAAGCCCAGATCAGGCTACCATGACTGATCTGTTCAGACACCACGTCTCGAGCGCCATCCAAAGCTTCAACAAACGCGTACCAACATGTAATGTTCTTCTGGTCCCCAGCTTACGAGATGCGCATCACCACCATGCTGCGTTTCCGCAGGATAAGTTCATCAAAAAAGAGCTTAGCCTGGGCGCTGCAGGAAAGATGGTTCAATGTGTGACCAACCCGATGACTGTCAGCATGAATGAAATGACAGTGGGCATGTCGTCAATCGATATCTTGGATATGCTACGTAGGGAAGAGCTGGCAGGCGGCAAGGCACGAAGTACGAATATCTATGAACGGTGCGCTCGAAACGTCCTTGAGCAGCGGAGTTTCTTGCCCATTTTCCCGCCAACTGGAAGAGAAAAGCAGCAATTCATGCCCGCGCCAGTTGAGGAGAAGGTCATGAAGAATGAGGCACGGAACAGTGAGCGGAAAGAGGGTGAAGAGCTGGAGGAGGATCAGTTACCCAGCCCATTTCTTCCGTTGGGCACCATGCTCGACACTAGCTATCTCAAATTGGGCGAAATGCTGAATGTACGGCCTGACATACTCATAACTCCCAGCGTGCTTCAAGGCACAGTCAAGGTATGCTAAGATGGCTCGCCCACTAGAGAACGATATACTAACCCTGACCAGGTCGTGGAGTCTGTACTGGTCGTCAACCCTGGCACTTTAGCCAAACGGCGCGCGGCAGGGACATATGCCCGCGTCATAATACAACCAGCTGTCGTCAGTGACGCAGAAAGGGAGAAAGGGGTTGCAGTCGCGCACAAGCTCTGGGAACGGACGCGTGTTGACATTGTGAAGATATAGGCGTTGGATGTTTGTCATAGGTATACCCTGGAATTGAGCATCAGAGATGTGTCTGGCGTTCCCCCGTGGCAATGGGCATGAAACCATTACTATCAGGTGCAGCTCAGCGTGTGGTGTTCGTGATGATCATGTAGGAGGCAGTCGCAAACACTGGCTGTATACTAGGAAATAATTAAAGAAGATATCAAGCTGGTGCGCTGCAGTCAGTCTACGTTAGTATGAAACTCAACAGGAACAAGTCCTAAGGCCATGTAGGCTTCTACTATAGAGTTGGGATGGCAGGTGCATAGTTACCGTTGAGAAGTGCATGTTTGCCCTAGGCAGACGGCGAACACATGATGCCGCGTCACTTTTGCGACGCGACTAGTAGGTCGACAAACCGATGTTGCTCCATGTCACTTCGTCGCGCCTCCTTTGCGCATGCACTCCTGAACTTGGTTGGACCCGCACCTTAACCAAAGGTCACCATAGATTTTCTGCATTGCACATTCACTGCGAGCATTTTGCCCGCGCCTGTATTAGGAAGGCACTAGCTACCCGCGCACGTCAGCAATATCTACCAGTGAGAGCAAGCGGACTGGTGATGGTCTTTTGCGACCTGCTCCGTCGGTTTCTTTGCTGTAGCAGCAAGCGCACAGGTATTAAGGAGACGCACGAGCTTCCTTGTCGACCAGAGCAAAGTTCGCCTGTCCCCAGCATCCCAAGTCACAGTCCTCAACACCACGCTGAATCGCCTCAACGTCCACGCGACTCCCTCGACGGTACCCAAGAAGACTACTCCGCATCCTCCATGCCGCCCAAGCGCAAAAACACAGACAACGCCGCCGCTATGGACCGTCCAGAAAAGAAGACCAAGGCTCCCAAGAAAGGAGCAAAGGCAGCCCCCGAAGGTAAGTCAACGGTTTCCTCCTTTCATTCATAATTATCCGTCATTGGTTTGGCGGCGATGCATGTCAAGCTTGCAAGATGCAAGGCTAGCTTGTCGCCGCGGCCTTAATTCCGGGGCTTGGGTGCACGAGCAAGGGTTGAGTCGACTCGGCGGGGTCGGCCCTACAATTGCTGCCTCGTCGGTGCGTCACAGCTCGCCCAAGTATCGCCAACTCTGTCTATTGTCCACCACGGTTCGGCGACCAAGACGCGCACCCAATCTGTTAATTCACTTTGCGCGATTCTTTGTCTCTCAACACTGCACTCATTCCCTATCACCAAATTCTGCGCACCGACTTGCGCCCGCCCTCCACCCCTCCACCCCGCCGCTTCCTCACATCGAGCTCGCAGTCAATAGCTGGAGTTCGATACAAGGCGCTAATACAGTATGCCTACAGTATACACTGCTCAGCAGAAAGCTGCAATCCAGCAGTTCATCAGCTTTACTCAACTTGACAAGTCCACCGCGGTCAGGACACTCAAAAGCCATGGCTGGGATGCACAGAACGCCGTGAACGCGTAAGTACAGCTTTTTCTTTATTGTTCATATATACAGTACATATTTGTTGCATGCTTGTTATATCTACGCACGAATCCCGTCATCCATTCCAATCGACGCAGCGACCGACCGACCAACCACCCGACTGGCACCCGAACACAAGACGGACATACTTGCGGATACATATCTGGGAAGGGGCAACACGATACTTCTGGGAGCTGTGATAGTATCATGTCACGGACAAGGAAGCACGAGGGATCAAGTCGCGCAAGAAGCTGCAAGTCATGGTGACAGATCGAGTTCAAAGCAGCTGCGGTCTGCGGGCACATGCAGCTGTGACTTCCAAGAACACAACGCCATTGTAAAGCTCCTGCTCCTGCAGTCCAAAATGGTCTTACTTCCTCGCCTCCGAAACGCTGGCACATTAGCACGCCTTCTCCTGCGGCATTTTCTCGCCCACAACAAAGCCCCCGACACGCCTCCCTCGGTGCAGTCGTCCAAACACACGCCATATCCACTCGCCAGGTCAGCTCAGTCGTGCGCTATCCCCACAGCCGTCATGTTCGGTTCCTCACAGGACAGGGCTAGGCAGCTAGCCGGGCGTAACAGACGAGAACGCATCAGTTCCATCAGCTCATGCTCTAGCTCTCGGTCTATGAGCCTTTCAAGTCGAACTTCTCATCTGAGGGACTTCCAACCCGCCCAAGTACACGCAGTCAGCACAATCAACACCGCCGACGACGAACGCCTCTCTTCTGGCAAGACCGCTGCTTCCTCCGATTCCACCAAGTCCAGTATCGAGACCTACACAGTTCAGGGAGCTTTCCGACCGCATGCCGTACCACACCTGGTTGAGGGTTTGGACTGTTTACAGACGGAGCAACATCGAGTCCAAGCGGAACACCTAAGCCGCGTGCTACATAGCAGTCTCAGTCTTACCAACTTTACCAACGCACCAGAAAGTCAGTTCGCGCTAGCCCGTCATATCCGATACGGCAGTCTGGGAACAGACTCGGTCATCATACAACATCCGCGCAGTATCACAACTCCCCTTCCAAGTACATGCTTGCCGGAAACTATACTCGAGGAGCTGCTGGCGCTCTTGCACACTACCACAGTGCCTTCACTTCGCACCTCCGTCTCTGATCATCACCTAGGTTCAGAGCCGACTGTGTCGTTGCGCGGTGGTTCTGGCAACTACATCGGCTCTGGGGGCTACGGCAACGACTACAGCGAGCATGACATCTCAGGAAGACGCAGTCCCCAAGCTTCAGACACCCCAGGACAAGCTGCGCTCTGGGCTCTCGGGAGCCATTACTTGAAATGTATGGCTCCCATGGACTATGCTTCCTATGTGGACTCCTGCAAACAAGAGACTCTTTGGTTCGAGTCCATCGGGATCACCCAAATATGGCCGACAATCGCACAGGCCATTGAGCATTTGCCCATAACCGTAGGCGTAAACTACAACACGTTTATCCAATCACTATCACTTGCGAATCGGAGTGTGTTCGCCAAGCTCTTCAGCCTCCTCCCGTTGATCAACCACAAAACGATCCCAGCTCCCGCTTTCGAAAAATGGAAGTTGGCGCGTCTGGCCTTCTTCCATGGTCTGGGACGTGATGGCAGGACCAAATTCTGCCGCATCATCATCGAAAGAATAAAATTGGTGGCAGGGGCTGATGAAGTGCCCGTGCTGAGCGATGCCACGTCGTCACCTATCGACACAGTGCATCTGTTCGTTACTGCGAAACTGTTTGTGCAGCTCAATCCTCCCATATCACTGAAGAATTATCAGTATCACGTGTACCTTTACGATATGCCTGGACTACAAGTAACTCATGACGAGCTTTTCGTTGCAACGGCCAACTGGCAACTCATCAAATACATTGACAAAGACTGACAAGTCACGCAGTTACTACAGCAGCAGCAACAGCGGCGGTTCCCAAGGCTCATCTGCGATGAAGACCAATCTCAACAAGCTGTTCGATCGGTACCAAGAGGCTGGTGCACCAGACAAAGACATCGTCGGAGTAGAAGGCACGATGCAGTATTTCGATCATACTGGCGTCAATGCCGAGGGCCTAGATGCGTTGGCGGCTCTTGAAATCGTCCAGGCCCCTACCATGGGCGAGATGAGCCGCGATGGCTTCGTCAAGGGTTGGTTGGAGCGCCAGTAAGTGCCACTATTTTTCAGGTTGTCTTCGAGGTCGTTTAGAACCTAATGCAAATGCAGCTGTGATACCATCGACAAGCAGAAGTCGTATCTCAGGATTCTCAAGAGCGAGCTCTCGGGCAACAAAGACGTCTTCACCCGGGTGTACAAGTACACATTCACCATCGCCAAGACTGCGGACCAGAGGGCTGTTCCACTCGAGATGGCCACCGTGTACTGGGAGTTGCTCTTCAGTTCGCCCTTGTCTGCTGTTCAGTGGTCAAGTCCCAACACTCCGTGGCTTACTTGGTGGACTGAGTTCCTCAATACGTCGTGGAAGAAGAGCGTCAACAAGGACATGTGGAACGAGACACTCAAGTTCGCGCAGCTCTCGCTGGAAGATGAGACCATGGGCTTCTGGAACGAGGAGTCTTCATGGCCGTCTGTCATTGACGACTTTGTCGAGTTCGTCAAGAAGGAGAAGCGGGGTGACACGGGAGAGCAGCCGATGGACGAAGACTACTATTGATCTGGGTCAAGACGGTCTATGAAACTAGCGGGGAGTTATGGTAGAGGACATGCTTTGCTGCTATAGCAGCTGCCGGCGTTTTGCTCATCAGAAGGCGGGTTTACTTGATGCATGTTACGAGATTCACGGGAGCATTCCATACCATGGCCAGATTTACAGCACTTTGAGCATCTTCTAGTAAATAGACTAGCTCAGCATGATACATCACCGTGCGCCATCTATTTTGTTTCGTTTGTGCTGGGTGATTACACACAGGAACAAGTGACCGTCGACAGCAACGCAGGGCAGGCGAAGAAACAAGATGCCGCTAAGTATAAGATGCGCGCAGGTCGTGCAGTCGAGTCCAAAGACATTTGCATTGCTGCCGCGGACACTGTACATAACCACTGTTCGTCGCGTCCGTTGTTGTTCGGCGAGGAAGGTTGGTGGTGGTCGCTGCGCTCTTGGTGTGGCTAGGGCCAGCGTAAGCGAGGTGCCACTAGCGTGTCCACTGAGCTGCGGCGCCTTCGCAAAATCCATCAACGCCAACTTTTGACGACACCACATCGACAACTAACCACACAGCAGTCAAAGTGCGTATACCGAGGCGGACTGCTGTTACTGTACTGACGATATCCCAGATGGTCGCCGCTAAGAAGCATGTCCCGATCGTCAAGAAGCGTACGCCGAATCTGCCTCCATGACCTCGAAAACTCGCGACTGACGTATCCGTTTACAGACCGCAAGCGCTTCAACCGCCACCAGTCGGACCGCTTTATGTGTAAGAGACACCGGAGCTGGAAGTGAAGGAATTGGCATCTGACACTGGACAGGCGTCGACCCCTCATGGCGCAAGCCTAAGGGTATCGACAACCGCGTCCGCAGGCGGTTCAAGGGCCAGGCTGCTATGCCCAAGGTACGGACTACCAACTACCCGGACGGAAGAAGAATCTTGTCACCGAGAGGACACTGAGCGGACACGGAATGCTTGATGGACCAGGGCTGACGGAACGCCTCACAGATCGGATACGGCTCCAACAGGAAGACCCGCCACATGATGCCCAGCGGCCACAAGGCTTTCGTCGTCAACAACGGTATGCTACCCATCGAGTTCGACACCACCCCAGGATCCCGCTAACGGATGCAGTCTCCGATGTTGACCTCCTCCTCATGCACAACCAGACCTTCGCCGCAGAGTACGTTCGCCAGCTTCCGTTCCACCATCCTACATACTAATGAATCCTTCAGGATCGCCCACGCTGTATCAGCACGAAAGCGCATCGAAATCATCGCCAGGGCGAAGCAGATCGGTGTCAAGGTTACCAACGGCAAGGCCCGCGTCAAGACCGAGTCGTAGATGCGTGCGGATTTTCACTTTGGGGCGGGGCATACAAGGCGTCTCTCTGATTAGTTACGATCTCAATGGGAAGGCTTTTCATCCTCTTCGGCTCACGGTACCCTTCGATACGGTATGGGGAGAGGCATGCACTTCAAAAAGCATTGCGACATGTTACTGCGGAATGACCAAAGATATCAAGGGACAGGAGCAGTAGGAATGCAATGAAAAAACGAGCCAAATCAGGATCTCCTCGATGACGTATGATGTGATGCTTTTTGATCTTAGACTAACTGCAGAGCCGCTTTGATTTCGCAACCCAAACTGCCGGCCGCGCAGAACAAACGTATGTGTTGCGGTATCGTCCGTAGAGTGCCTTGGATGCTGCATGTACTCTGCGCCAAGCATCGAATGCGCATCAATCAGGCTGATCTTCTTCACATGCCACAGATCAGGTCATGGCTATCGAGATCACGACTAAAGCTTGCGGTAAAATATGCCGCGCCGCTTGTTGCTCAGTCTTGCGAGCTGTACTTCTTTCAGCTAATGGTACTGCATCCATGGTGTTGAGTGGGTTGCAATATTCAGCTAGACTTTTATCGCAGAAGCCTTTTACCGGCGACCAGTATACCTTGACGTCGACTTCGCATTCATGTCATCGACAAGCAACATCGAACCTGCATGCTAGCACTATGCAGATGCCTCTTGGATGAAATACTACCGGTTATTTTGGTCAATTGCTTGAGCTGCCTAAGCATCAACATCGCTGACGGGCACGTTTCCGCATGCGCACACCAACTCAGCGCGTCGCCTGCTCGGAAGATACGCAGCCGCAAGCCATGTCCACTCCTCAACCTACTCACCGCCATCAGATTGATGAGTGAACTCGACGCACATTGATAAGGAGTCTGATAGTAAAGCCGTATGACCAGCCGTACGAGTCACAAAGGGGCAGCGCAAGAGCCATGGTTGCTTCTTGGCGCCGTCGCACGTACGCTGGGTGCAGCCGCGTAGAAGCAAGTGAGGCGCCGCGTGGGCTCAAAGGAAGGCCGGTATTTGTCGCGTGGCAGAGGGCGTCGTAGGCAGGGTTTTGGCTGTCTATTTGCTTGTCTGGCATGGGTGTGGAGATGGAATGTTTCACGAAGTTGGAGAATCGGAGCGAATGTTGCAAGTACGGGGAAGGCGATCTGAGGAAGGTTGAATTGCGCAGGCTGGCGCTTACTCTGCTTTGACGCACGCATCAGATTGTCGAAACATGCAAGCTGCTTAGAAGAGAGCTCTTTGTTGCTTCAGGCGACCCGGGGCTCCGAGTCCGTTGTTTTGTCATGGTTCCTGGTGCTGGTGCTGGTTCCATCGACGGCGGACATGTTGAGCGCCTCGCTACCGGCTACGCTTACGGAACTTCCGCGCACGATCTAGCAACGCCTGTCGGTCCACTCAGTCCCTTTCGCATCCGCACACCTCAACCCAGCATCACACCGCTCTGAAGCTGCCCTCAGTCTGTGCCTGCCCTTGCAATTTCACCCTCCCAGGCGACTGCTGGACAATCGACCTGGCTGCGTCGCGTTATCTGGCATTATCTGTCCACGAGTGGCTGGCACCCCAGGTGATTGGCCCAGGGCGGCACTCTATCAACGCATGTGGGCTGCTGCGAGGGAGGCACGAATGCGGAGCCTGGCATGCCACCACGACAATCAGCGGATCCGTGGGCGCGCGACAGGAAAGAACCGGGAACGTGTACCGCTGAGAAGAGCTGATTGAGGCAGTGTGTCATGACGAATTTCTGATGAGGCCCGTTTTACTGAGGGTCCGATACGCTCGGGGGCGGCGTGCGAGGACTCGGTGCTCACGTTGGCATTGGCCTTAGATGTCTGACTATTGCTCCCCGGTACATGGTCCACACTTGTACCCACGGTAGGTCGAAGCGCATCCCAATTTCCTTCCGTCAGCCTGGGAAAGATTTTCAGACCCAGCACTAAATTAGCTCCCGTCTTTTAAATATTTCGACACCCCAGCGTCTTTGTTTCGAGATTCCTCCTTTCACGCGCACTCAGTGAACCACGCTCGTCGAAGGCTTGCCTCGCTCCTCATAGCGACACAGTCGTGCACCTGCACGCAGTGACCGGCGGTCTTCGGCTAGTCACTTTCACAACACACTCCTGAAGTACCGGATTTCCATACCTCGTCTACCAACTCGCCTCTGTTCAAGCGGAACCTCGCAGCATCCAACCTTGCCACTGACGATCACGACCACGTGCTTTACCCGACGGCAGACTCTGCTTCAAGAACTTTCCGGAGTACTTGCCACCCCCGGAATCTCAGACCCACCACCACTGCCGACTGTCCCCGGAGGACATCACCGACAGTGACCAGAGGAGTTTTATCAAACGTTATTCGAAAACCATCGACATGGCGCCCAACCTCTTCATAGCCACTCAAAAGGCCTTTGCGCCCCACAAGTGGTTCAAGTCGAACAAGGCAGAGCAGTCATCCAAGGTCGTTGAAGAGTGGACCAGCCCAGTACCCGGCCAGTACGAGAGTATCCCCGGACGAGGCTGGTTTCTGATCGCAACTCTCAAGGACGATTCCAAGCCAGAAGGCCACCCCAGTTCATACATCAAGTCATCAACTGGCAGAGTGTACGTTCCCCTGGACCGTCCTGTTCCCCTGAAATACTCCCATGCCATTGGTCGTTATTTCCTAGAGCCCGAGTTCAACAAGCGCAAGAAGACTGTCATGATCAAGAACGACAAAGGCAAAGAAGTACAAGCCGGCTTCTTCCGGGTCGACGACGTGGCTTGGGTCAAGTGCTGGGACGAACACGACACCTTCATTCCTGGGAACGCAAATGGCGCCGCGGGCTATCAACGTTGGGTCTTCGATCAGCAAACACAGCAGTTCCGTCACATGATCAAGCGCGACGATCCCAACTATGTTCGGTCCCGAAAGAACTCTCCCGCTCGCGATGCCGACAACCGCAGCCAAGAGTCAGTAAGCACTGAGTATCGCACTAGCCGTCCTGGTAGCACCAAGAACGGCTTCAGCGTTGCTAGCACAAGGGCCAACAGCTTCCGCTACCAGCCTCCGACTCCTACATCAAACCCGACTAGCCAACGCCCTTCAAGACAGAGCAGCCCCAAGCGCAGCGACAGCATACCTCTTGAAGAAGCCAAGATCGCCCTCAGACGTTTGGCTAGGGAACACGAGGAAGCCGCAGCTGCGTTAGCTCGATCTCGCATGAAGCGCACCGACTCCAAAGGTCGCGTGGAGCAGATTGAGCGCGGCCGTGTTTCCGAACGGGTCGGTAACTAAAAGTGTTTTACATTGGGCGTTCGGCACAGCAAAATGATGGCGCCCGGCTATCCTGCGACATGGAGCTTGGCATTTAACACGTGGTGGTACCGACTTCACGGTGCTACGACTCCCCTTTACAATCTTGTAATCTTTCTAGAGTCATGATTTCCTTTTCACGGCCTAAGGTTCAACGTGTTTAGTTCATTAGCGATCATCGGTCCTTGTACGGCTGAAGGCCGGGTGGAGTTCAGTTTAGGTTTCGTTTTAGACTTTTGGCGCTTCACTTCTTCTTCTTCTGTACGGCGCATTACTACAAGGGCATCATGCACGGTATACCCAGATATGGTTTAAGCCCTTCGCGGCTCTGTTGTCAAGCTTCATAGACATTGTTTTGTAGGTACAACGTGGCGAATGTATCATCTCCTCATGCGTTCGCAATGCTGTTTGCGCCTTTCATCCACGTCATTAGACATTCGCAGCTGTTGTATACCCCTTGTTAGCTGTTGGTTCCTACGTGTAGAACAGTATCATAATCTTTGCGCGTGCTGTGTGCTGAGCGCATTCACCTTCGCCTCTTTCTTTAGTATACCAGCATTAAATCTAGCTATTCTGTCACGGCGACGACACTTCAATACTGCGAGTCGCTTCACGCATACCGCGCAACTTCACGCAGAATTATTTCCTTGAAGCAACTGTCACGTCTCCAGCTCTTTTCCTTTACATAAAGTACCCTGTTTCCGCAATTTGTCCTTGTACCCTTCTATTGTCACGACATCGATTTTGGTCTCTTGACAACTACCATATCAGCATTCCCGCATATCATCATCTGCTAAATCCAGGCCCTTCCGCAACGAAGCAAGCCTCCTACATTTCTCTGAGAATCAAGATACGACTACTGCTGGAAGTCTTCTGTACGAAGATGCCGCGATCATCGAGAACAGCAGGTGCGGACCATCATCGCCGACTCCGTTACACGCCTGGCGATAATGATCGCGAAAATCATGTCGCTATAGGCCACCAAGCGCACTCTACTGTTCATCCACATATTGTCGAAACAGAAATTCGACACCTAAGCCACGATCTTGCCCTCGCTTTTTCCCAGATAGAGGTGCTCGAAGGAGAGCTCGGCTTGGCTGATCAAGAGATCAGGTTGTTGAGAGAGGAGAATGCCATGTTGCGAGAGAATAACGCAACGCTGAAGGACTGCTTGGACGGCCGAGACGATGCCGAGCGCGAGGTGATAACGGAAATGGGGCTCCGTCTTGAACATCTACATGAGGAGTTACAGGGCCTGGATGCCATTCTGCAAGCAGTCATGGATGCTGTGGGCGTGACGGACGACAACGAATCGTCTGGGATCTACTTCGAGGGGGACTGGGAAGACATGGCGAGTTTGTGGCGGGAAGGTCACAATGAAGGGATTGCAAACCATGCAAGGAGCGATCGGGCACCTGTTGGTCAGCATCGAGCTGAGATCAGACTTCCGCACGAGTCGATGACTGAGACGAACGCTTCTGGTTCGTCACGCCACTTCGAGCGCAGCAATGCGCCCAGCCCGGAAGGAAGACGTTCACAGCAAACTTGTCCAGATACGTTGCGACAGATCGAAACGGAAATGGCTATCCTCCGACTCCAGGATCGTATGGAAAGAACCGAGACTGGGATGAGAGCCTTGACAAGCCGATGCGATGCGCAAGATCAATGGCATGATCTACTCGTTGAGATGTTGCATGAACAAGAGATCATCTTGGCGGATATACTAAGTACTATCTATGAGGCGCAAGAGGAGTATTACGACGATTATGACGACGACGACGATGACGACGACGACGACGAGCCATACTGTACGTGCGGTGAGCGTGGAGATGATCTTGATGGTGAAGATATGAGTGCAACATTAAGAGGTGGAATGGGTGGGAGAGACGAAGACGAAGAGTTCGTGTATGATTATGGTGGGTACACAAATTGGGATCAAATGGACGCTTCGTCGCAACAGGAGGGTATGGATGGAAGCCAGAGTAGTGGTCGCGATAAAGAGATCATCCGGGAATTACGACAGCAGGTTGAGCTCTTGAAAGAGCAGGTGCGTGCGCTCATGGAGACGGCGCACCGGGACAGTGTTTCTCGATCGAGAGACCGCCAAGAGGAGAAAGAGGATGAACCAAGTATGCGTGGTGGAAGTGGAGAAGAGGAGGTTCATCAGGATGGCAGTCGCAATCATGCTGATACCAGCAGCTTCCCTACTCTCACCCGAGCCTCACCACACTTGCTCTGTCAGCGAGCCGCAACTCGGGTCGGCGATTCCACCATCCACTATATCCTCGTATACCTACCTCCAGGTTTCGTCATTCACGGAACCAACAAGCCCGAGCTTGTCTTCCACAGCGCCGCGACAATCTACTATTTCCCAACAGGAGAAACAGAAGACTTCGTAAAACGAGAAGCCTGGAGGCAAAAGGCTTGTGGAAGTGGGCACTGGCAAGAAGTCGCGATCCACAAAATACAGTCAAAGCAGGTGTTCAAGAGCGCGATCGCAAGCTGGTGGGAGACCATGGGACTAAGCTGGAATGTCCTGACGGGTGGGGACTGGAACTTTGACGGTGATGAAGGTGATATGTATATGGTCAACGACAATAACCTCTTTCTCACGAATCGCACAAGAGAAGTAGCCGGCGCGCAAATCCGGGGCGGAAGTGGTTACGAGACGGACCCATCATTCCAGAACGAGAGTGCAGCGAACGATTCTAGCAGTGTGTTTGAGCAGCTAATGCAAGAGGCCGCGGCATTATGTGTGGGCCCTCCAATCTCTCAACGTGGAGATTTTTGGATGACTCTGGCCAATGTACTACAAACACGCAACTGCTTTCTCGAACGGGAACTCGAGAACTTCAAGGAGCTAAATCACAGTCTCATACAGGATCTACATTGGCAGATGGATGTACAAGTGGAGATGGAAGAGCGGGTTGAGGCCGCACTGGTAGAAAAGAACGCGATCGCTGAAGACCTGGAGGTTCTCAAGGCCCGCTTGATGCATTTAATCGAGAGTGATACATCTCGTACGGTACGCGCGGATGATAAGGAAGACGGAGTCTTGATTGACGAAATTCCTGTGGAATCGCCAGGCCTGGGAACGATGCGAGGCGGTAACGAAGATCCATCATCACCGGTGACATCTACGAAGAACACGACTCTACCAGCATTCCCCTCCGATCCTTCCCCTGCGTGTGCCACTATCAAAGCGAAGTCTTTCGACTTCCATCCAAAGGAATCCATCATCAACTTTGCTGGTGCCTCTCCGCACCTATACCAGTTTCCACACAGGTCGACACTGCCTGAAATCTGTCGCATCCTTGAAATTGATGACGGAGAAGAATCGCTCACCAACGACCCATACATCGCGCGCGTCTTGGAGATCATGAAGATCCGCGAAGAGATGGGTATAGAGTTGCCCGAGAACGTCAGCGATGAGCGTATCACAATTAGCATATGCGATGTTCCGAGTGACTGTCACTTGGATCGCGAAACAAAGATAGCTGCATGGAAGGTGAATGAGGAGGATGTGGACGTTCTCGGGAAGCTACTAACGAAGCTTGACATCGATCTAAAAACATCCAAGTCGTCTACCAATACCTCGGTCAGAACCGCGTCGAGCGAAGAAGAGCAAGACTACTACGAAGATATTGGTGATTTGATCAACTCGCTCAACGACGCAGTCAAAGACGACTTTGAGACCAGCTCACCGAAGTTCTGTACGTGTCAGATACATCCTGTAAATGACAGTGAGAGCTTCTCTGAGACGAAAGAGGTAAAGCAACACTGTTTGTTATCCGTTCGCGGCGGTGGTAGTGATTCTGAGTACTGGAACCATGATGCACATGGCAACCGAGAGTTCCCGCTACAAAATCCCAAGTTGCCTGCTGCACCAGGTGTCCCACCTATCACTCCGAAATCCTATGGTACGCTGGCACCAAATACTCCTAGCTTAAGTTCAAACGAGGCGATCATTACGGTAAAAAGTCCTTTGAGCATAAGACTAGGCCGCCTTATGTTCCCTGCCAAGTTCTTTCAACGGCACGAGGATAGCATCAGCCTCTTTGACTGGCAACGTACTAAGCGAATGAATCCTCAGTTCAGAGACAAGCGCTCCAGAAGTTACAAGTATACAAGAGGTGCTCAATGCGAAGTCTGGGCTATGCAGCTGGACGAACATCGAGAGCACTGCGACTATTGTCAAGCAATGTTCATTGAGGAAGACTACGCTAGAAGCAATGCTACATCTAAGTACCAAGACGACGCTTCAAAGCCGCCAATATTAGCTAGGAGATCTTCGGAGAACACCATCTGGCCTGGGATCTGCAATGAAACAACCCTCCGCACTGGTGACCACCCAGACTCCGGCTTGAGGGGCGGTGCCGGTCATGAAAGAGATCTGGAGCATGAAGGTGAGGAAAACGAAGACTGGCAATCCGAGTGGGAAGATCTAGCTGGCCAAACTCAATCCTCGGGTTATCAGCCTCGCACGTTCCGTAACTCCAGCACGCTTTCCACAAAGACAACGACTTCACCTCCTTCGCCCGTTGACCGGAACTTCCGGAAAGATTGCTGGCCTCAGTCATGGGATGTTTGTACCGCCGAAGAGTTCCTAAGGACGGAACATAGGAAGGTAGATCGCCGCGAAGTTCGTGCAGGTGAGTTCTCTAAACCACCATACAATACCCGGCGTAAGAGCCCTGACAGCCTGACGCCATCAAAGACCAGTAATCCCTTCCTACTGGAAATGCGAAGGTCGAGACATGACCCCATCCTTGAGAGGCCACTTACGAACTGCGACTCCCTGTCAATTAAAGATAGCGACAGTGTTTTAGAACTCAAGGCTGAAGCTTGGCTGGACAACCCTAGGCCAGCACCCGCAATCCCCTTCCAGCGCAGTTCCGCAGCGCTGCGGGACGACACCGTAGACTCACATCATGCTGATTCTATTGGTACAGGCGCATCTACATCTGGACCGCAGACCAATTCGGTATCTAAAGAGCTGTCATTCAGAAGTGATCGCCATGAGTTCTTCCCAGCCGGCGAATATCACACCATATCAGAGAATGCATCCAGTATGACGACGCGAACAAGGCGCAGAGACGTGCCTTTGCCTGAAGTCTTGAGTGATGAAGCCTATGAGGAACACGTCAGGTCAGGACCTGTGGAGACGCCCAACCACCGGGTAGCGAGACCAAAACTGGGTGAGAGGCTGTGCAAGAAGTGTGCAGAACTCCTGAATTTGCTCGCTGAGTATATTGCGAAGTGGAGTCAGCGACTAGCGGCCAGGACATCGCAGACACGAACATACGCACCCAAAGGTTCTTGCAGAAAGACTTCAGTTCCGAGCCTGAAGCCCAAAACGAAGTTAAAGAAGAGTACTTCCAAACTAGCCTTCCGAACGCCAGCAGCGCCAGCGCCGTCGAGAACGGGCTGGGAAGCCTGGTACATGAACCGCCGGCTTCCTTACCTACCATCCGACAAATCACTTCCGGCCACACCTCGCGCATCGATGTCAACTCTGACTAGGACCTCTGAATCCAAAGGGAAGTTTCCTGCAACGCCTCGGGCTTCTTTCTCACGCATCGACTGCGCGCGCATCATTGCCCAGGCACAGGATAGTGCACATGCAAACTTTGTGAGCCAAGGAGCGGACCAATGGCATGTGCCAACCGTTGCTGGGCCATCAGATCTGGTAAAGGAAGCGCTCATGTGGTTGGATTATGAAGATAAGTCGGGGAAGATAGGTAAGACAGTTTTCGATGGAAACATGGCAGACGAAACTGAGTACGATTATTCCCGTAACGCCAAGCTGGCAGTAGTGTAGAGGTGGAAAGTTCGATTGAATGGTAGTCTTTGCTAGTCTACAGACTCACAGCTCTCTGTCCCGAATAGTTCTATACTTTTGATACTTCATATTTGCCTCGTGCTCTCTGGTCATATTCTGCATGAAGGTCTGGACAAACTCCGTTTTGACCGCCCATGAGGCTGTTATGCGCAAGAACTGTATGAAGAAGACCGTCCAGACTAGCTGGATACCTTCGATGAAGATTATCTGCTTGTAGGCTGGAGCCAGTATGAAGGCTGCAAGGCGAACAAGCGGAGTGACGGAGAAAAATGTGCCCAGGAAGTTGAAGATAAGGTGCTAGTCGGCACGTTAGTGAGATGCCATGCCGAAAAATGAAGACAAGAACTTACTTCGCCCAAGCCCTTGAAGATCAACATTGGTGACTTCATCTTGAGAAGCTGCCGAAGCATATGCTCCACTGTGAATATAAACAGCATGCCGACTGTCATATCGAGCACCCATTTGACGAAAGTATTGCGCCAGTTCAACGACGCTCGATGCACTCTGCCCTGTGCGATCCATTTCTTCACTACCTCTTCCTCTCTATCTTCGCTCTCTTCGACTTGCTCCTTCTGCTGCGCTGGGGCGTCTCGATATCTCGGTCGAGCAGGCAAGATCCTTTCAAGGCCAATGAGCCACCAATACTGTAGTATAGCGAGCGCTAGTGAAATGATCACTTCTCTTGGCAGCCTTCGCCGATAGAAAGATTCCGGTAGCTCATTACCTGCAGTCCCGTTAATGCCATTGGTCCCATTGAGTCCAGTTCTAGTTTCGTTGCCATGCTGGAGGGCAAAGGAGAACGAGGCACCGTCGGAGGTGTTGACCGTGGGTTTGGCATCGATTGCTAATTGGCCACTCTGGTCTGTTAAACCAGGAATGGTAGCATTGGACAATGTCCCATTGGTGAGAAGGTTGAGAAGTGTCTTGAATGTTTCATCCTGCGTTACTTCGGCGAATATGTTTTCTTCGGCATAATGGCTGTAGAGCAGCGAGACGGTGCAGATGGCGGTTGCCTGGAGAACGGCATTGCGCATCACTGGCGAGAAGAGCATGATTGAAATTCTCAGTGGAGGTATGCGATGGATGACGGAAGGAATATATGAGATGGAGGCAATCTTAAGGCGGGTTGTCATATGAATACTGCGCCGCGTTAGGCAGCCACTCGTGTCTGCCTTGCAGTGCTATCACATTGGACGCCTGATACGCGACGCGGTCCGAATATGATGCAACGGCATCTGTTATCCGCATCATCCGCCATCTTTATGTCGTTGTCGAGAAGGCGATGCAAGGACATCCACCTATCGCATCGCATCAGTCGATGATGCTACCGGGTCTCGGAACGTTTCAGACACTATACTCTTTTCGGAACGCGCTGATCTCGGCACGTGCCAGGGGTCCTTTCCGACACCCGGTGTTGCTTCAGAACGACGTCGAAAAGCCAGCGTGGAAGTGAGCAATCACTTCCGTCTTCCGCATTTTACCGTGGAGCCTCGTCTAGTAGGAAGACGGGGAGCTGCGAATACTATGGCGTACATGCACTCTAGCGTCAGAGGCAGCTCGGCTGAACATGTCGCCTAGCGAGAGCAATCTACAATCTGTACTCAACATTTAGGTAAAGGGAGATATTTTGCTTCAAAATATTGCGGTCAAGGTATCAAAAGGCGCGCGTTAAGAGTTACAAGATGGGCGTGATCTTTCGACGCACAGCGTACAACCAACCCGACATGAGAGCATATAACCGGGGAAGCACGCTGGTAAAACCGTGGAATATCTGCGGATGGATGATGCGGTGGTCAAGTCAAGAGATGCCTAGTAGAAAGGAGAATGAAAGCTTGTACCAGAGTCGACCAGATAGCCAGTTTCTCCTGCACGCATGTGCTTAGATCGATTCCTTCGCGGCTTTTCACTACTGTACGGTCCGGCAACTTCGCTGACCTTCGATCAGTGAGTTCTTAGCCTGCACTTATGACCTTGAAGTCATAAAAGTCTCCATTATTCCCCTCCTCATTATCATTAACGCACGCGAAAAAATCCAACTCAACCTACACGCAACATTCAGTATGATTCGCTTATTTCTTTACGCAGCCACCCCACCCGGGATCAGGATGAGTTGGTTACGGCACGCAAGCCTCGCACTCTTTCCAGAAGAATTCCGTGCCGATCTCGATGAACTACACCGATACTTTCCTAGCCTGGCTATCGTGGTACCAGGAGTATTGTCCCAGGTATCGGCAAAAAACGTCGGCTGGTTCTTCGCGACACTAGAGAGGACTGCCATCATTCTGACGGCTTTCCTAACACAGCATCCGACTCCGGAGCAGATCCAGCGTTACTGCAAAGACTTGGAGAACTACTTGGAAATGGAATGTCGTGATTGTCCCGCACTCCGCGAGTTGGATCTTAGAGAACTCGCCACGTTCTGCGAAGCAAAGCTCGAAGGTCGACGCCTTTCCGGCCCTCGAGCTTTCAGGGAAGTATCTAGCTTGCGTCCACTGAATAATCGAGAAGCCTTTTGGATTGTTTCAGCTTTCCTTGAGCCCGTGACAGTACAAGTGTTAAGTGCTATGAGCCAAGCGCACATACCTACGTGCCGCTCGAACATGAGCTTCCGCGAGTTTGTCGAAGCAAGTCGGGGTTACAAGGATGGGATGTTGCACAGCACCATAGAACTTCCCTTCACATACCTAGGAGATTCTGACGATGATGTCAATTCGGACATGGATGACGATCTTCAACCGACTGGCGAGCGTATTCTGATCGAGGATTTCTGCAAACCAGTGCAGAGCGTTCCTGAGGGTGTCGCATGCGCCGTATGTATGGTCGATGTCCACGAAGACAACAAGAACGAAGAACGACCAGTGATTACGAAGTGTGCTCACTACTTCCATCAAGTCTGTCTAGACAGCTGGGTCAATGAGTCAGCTATGAACGGTGCGAACGCATGCCCGCAATGCCGTGCAGAGATGTGTCAAGCTCGCGCACGTGAGCCGGTTTCACGGCTCGAGAATGAGGGGCAGGAGGCCGAGAATGACGACTTAATCGACTCTATGCAAGAGGAGGCATTGGACGCCGAGTGTGAAATCAATCGCGAAAGCGGGTTGTTTTCGCGTCTGCGCAACCGGTTCCGCCGAAACTGAGGAAGATTGTCATCTATAAGGGCAAGCACGTCTACAATAATGGCTCAACAATATCTGGTCAATTACTGCCCAGGCTCTCGGCCTCTCAATAGCGCTGTATCATGCAGATGGGGTGACGGAGTGAACCTTGGAATGCAATGGCCTCGGTAGCAGACCTTAGAACGTGGCAGTAGAACTAAAATAGAAACGCTAGATGTGATAACATAATATCAATCGTCTCGGAAGATGGTCTGTTCGATAGTGTAATGGGTTTCTTACGCGTGTTTGACTGTTGGAAAATATACAGACGAGTGATCGCGCTCGCATAGAAGGACGAGGATGGCTGGCTCGTGATGTGGATGTAACAGCCGTGTCGCGCCCTTCATGGAAAGCATGCGCGGAGGTTATTGACTTTCGAAATGCAGGAATAATAGTCAGGGCGTTTAATTGCTGGGAGGCATCAACAACGATGATGATGACCTCAGGTACCGAGCTGCTCGAACACTCGGCGCCACTAGCCTCTTCGGGTCTAGTACCCCACCATCGTGCCGGCAATTTTGAACTGCTCGAACTTCTGGCGCACCGCGCGACACTCACTCATTCTCCAACCCCTCCAAATCAGACGCAGGATATCCATTTCTTTGCGCTCCCCTCCCCATACCGCCAGAATGTCCACCACCGTACGTACAACCGCTTTGCTGTCCAGCGCAAGGGAGCACCCCACGCGCACAAGAACAGTAGGCTAAGTACTCAAGTTACAGAAGCGCTCCGCTGCCGCCAAGAAGGGCCAAAAGGTCACCAAGAAGTTCATCATCAACTGCTCGCAGCCCGTCAACGACAAGATCTTCGACATCCAGGCTTTCGAGAAGTTCCTGCACGACCGCATCAAGGTTGAGGGCCGCACCGGTAACCTTGGTGATACCATCCAGATCAGCCAGCAGGGCGATGGCAAGATCGAGGTCATTGCGCACCAGGAGTTCTCTGGCCGCTACCTGAAGTACCTGTATGTTGAAGACCCGACGCTTCAGAGGGAAGGATGTTGGCTAATAGCTTGACAGCACCAAGAAGTTCCTCAAGAAGCAGCAGCTCCGTGACTGGCTCCGCGTCGTTTCCACCTCCAAGGGCGTCTATGAGCTCCGCTTCTTCAACGTCGTCAACGACGAGGCCGATGAGGACGACGAGTAGATCTACGATACCACTAGAAGATACCAACACGGCTTGCATAGTATGGAGTCTAGGGTTCGGACAGCAGGATGGGTGAAGGTCTACATGGCACGTAGCACGATCTAATGAATTGATGCACCTGTCACTTCCTCAACTGCATGCTCATGCGCGACTTATTCTCTACTTTGAAAGTTCTGGTTTCAACGCAATGTCCGAAACACTTGTTCTACGCTAATGGAGTTTTCTGAGCCTGACGGTGGGGATACATGGTGTGAGTCTGTTTACAGGAACAGGGATCCCTGAGAAAAGTTTGCGATGTCACACGCGAGAACACGTTTAGCTCGAATCGAATGCCATACCCACTTACTCCACACGATGCTAGGGAGAAGGTTGCAATATCTTCCGCGCAAGCGCTGACTGTGGAGCATGCGTCGTGCCTACTCAGTCGCGATCCTGAACACAGCTGCAAAAAGAACTCAAGCACAGCGCATTATTCCAATTGTACGAATAGCGGCTGAATCCGAAGGTGATTTCATGGAAAATGGGTTACGTCGTGTAAAGATATGCAACGAGACGTCGAACCCACCATGTCTTCAATTGAAGGAGCTATTCCAGGTAGGAAGTGAGGATGCAGATTTGCGCCGTTCTGGTGTTTTATGGGGCGTGGAAAATCTTGCTACATGTACTAGAAAAAGCTGTTGCATGCTGTACACGGTAGATCGACGTACGTGGAGATCTTGGTACTGTTCCTATGCGGGTACTAGCGATGCGTTGGTGCGGGTACACTCGTTGCGAGAAAACCATGTCTCGCCAAACGCGATCCACTTGGTATAAGGCGTGTTCAGACGTGTCCTGGTGACGCGCTTGCGTGTACCACCTGTCTAGCTGTCAGTGGCATGCGCAGAGATTTCTGAATATGCCCGGAGGTAGTGCTATAGGATAAAAGACAAGCGGTTCTCGGACTGGATGAGTTTGATATGTTCCGGTTGCTACTCCGCATTCCGATCCGGGGTTGCTCGGCGTTCAGTACAGAAAGCGAGACCGACGAAGCTAGAAGCCATGATGCTTACTTTGGTTCGTGACAATAACAGCCTTAATACGACGGAAAAGACCCCGATGCAAAAAGCGCCACAACGGGAGCGCCGTGCAATACTGGACTGGAGATCAAGAGAGGTATACCGAATCGGCCCGTCGTAGATCGAAGCTTTGCGCCCGGATGAGGCTACAGAGAGCCGCAATGCAGGGCACTGTTCTAGAGGTCTAGACACCGCGAGTTGTGTCTGCATTCAGCAACCACAGAAGCGGTGAAATGGTGTTCGTGCTGCCAGTGTGGTCCCGTCATGACACGTTCACGGGCCATTGGATGGCGTCAGTTTCAGGTCAAATTTCGCCATGATGACTCCAACCCTGAAGCTACGCGTGGCATGCTGAGTTGCACATGTCAACGGGAAAGAGATCCTTGAACGAACCATGGGTGCGCCACATGGACTCAGTGTATGGTTCAGGTAATCAGGGATATGCAGAGAATGCAATTGTTTTACCGGATCGGGCGCCTCAGTCTTGGCAGATCGCGGACGCCATGCAAGCGTCGCCGTTGTTAAGCGAAGTATCGTGAGATTTCTAGGTGGTGTTTGGAGGCTTCGTCTGCCCTGATCCACATGGACTCGTCGGGCATTTCCGACGCGAAAGTGGCTGCGTGATCGGAACCGGTGCAGTTTCCATCGAGTAATGTAGACCAGTCTGGTCCCTCAACAAGTGGAGGCTTTGACACGACGCATCGTAGGTAACAGCCAATATCGGGCCGGAACGCCAAAGTGTGCAAAGAAGCTGTAAAGGATCTGGGACAGGTGGAGTACCCAGTCAGCGTTTCTGCTCGCTCCACGGTGGGTGTAGGAAAAACTCGTTGCATTACCTAACGCCGGCGCGGCTTGGCATCTGTCGCCATCACGATGAGCACGAATATGACTGTGAATTGACGAAGACGTTGCACAATTAGCAATGCGCAATGTAGTCGAGTAGGGCGCATAAGCGGTCATCAAATACGTGTCAGGTGCACCTCCTGACGTGACGATGCGCGCCCTTGAGGAATGCGGGGAGTCGCGCCGGTGTATGGGCAGTCCGAGGAGATGCTCGAATATTCGTCCCCAGAGTCGCACTTTGCAGGCGATCACAACGCCATGTTGCGGGGAACAGGGCATCAGATGTGCGTCAGCGAATGATGGCTAGCGGGCGGACAGTGTGCCGTTGCGATGGACGAGCACCCCAGGGTTTCCGGGTGGAGACCCTCTGGTACAATGTGTGCTGAAGTGAATGGCCGTCGGCGAGTCACACATGTTGGCCGCATAGTCAAGCCACCACGGTGCTTGTTGGCGGCGGCCAAAGCACGAGCTGGAATTCGGAATGCGTTCGGCCTGGTGATGAATCGGCGGTCAGCAGCAAGCGCTTGGTAATGCATGGTGATGGGGAATGCGCTGCATACACCGGTATAGGGCGCGACAGGCACGATGCTCTCGTACCAGCTCAGCTGAGAAGGTTGCCCAGGTGTTGACGTCTTTTTAGTTGGCAGGCACGACAGCTACTGGGCGATCGCGAGAGCGGCAGGCCGTGCGTTCCTTCCTCCTGACCCAAAAATTCCATGAAAGGCGCAGGGGTGTGCTTGCCAGAACCCGTTAGCGTGGCGTGCGCAATCCCTGCATCTGGTATAACCGATGAAATCATGCGAAATCGAGTTTCTCTCATGTAAAACTTCCCTCAGAATGCTAAACGCCTTTAAATAAGACCACGCCCTACCCCGAGCTACCCCTTTGGTTACTTTGACAGCTAGAACATGTTCCTGCCACAGACTCTCTATAACCACCTCCACTCCCACAAGGTTAACTCTTGAACGCCGCCGCATTCAACAGTTGCTGCACCTGCATATCGGATCTCGGCCCACTCCCTCACTCCATTGGACAGCTCCTTATCTCGCAGATTCACAGCTGCCAACATCCACTCACGTCACTCAATCTCAGCCCTACCCCGGATTCTTTATCAGACATGCCCGGTCGCCTGTTGAGCACCCTCGCGAGGGTGGCTCCCACGCCATTGCCTAAACTGGACCACGTCAAACCGCACGCCGAGGGCCTGCTGCCGCCCGTCTACTCCTACGACGCACCCCGCGTAAAAGCAAAGTCAAAGTCGGAAGAGTCGCTCGTCATGGACATCTTCAACCGCCACAAGCATGACAAGCATGCGAAAGAAAAAGAGGAAGTCAAGAAGAGCCCCAAAGTGGAGGCTCAGGGCGCGGCTTCCATGAACATGAGCGTTGAGTCGCCGCCCATCGTCTTCTACAACAGCCCCCAGTCTTCGACCGGCGCTATTTTCTCGGGTCAGCTCGTCATCAACGTTCATGACCCCTACGTCACCGTGGAAAAATTCGAGATGCGCATGCTCGCCATCGTTTCCACTAAGAAGCCTGTCGCCCCACACTGCCCCGATTGCAGCACGCAAACCACCGAAATCCACAAGTGGGAGTTCCTGACGCATCCTACCTCGCTGCGTCATGGCCCACACACATTCCCCTTCAGCCACTTGCTGCCGGGACACTTGCCTGCGACTACACATGGTACCCTCGCCACAGTCGATTACTACCTTTCCGCTGTTGCTACTACCTCATCGGGTAAGATTACCTACAAGCGCAATCTGGACATCAAGCGCGCCATCTTTCCCGGAGCCGAGAAGCACTCCATCCGCATCTTCCCTCCCACGAACCTTACCGCTTCAGTGAAGCTACCCCCGGTCATCCACCCGATTGGTGACTTCCCCATTGAGATGCGCCTATCTGGTATTGTGCAGAACAAAGGAGACTCACAAACACGATGGAGGCTACGCAAGCTCAACTGGCGCATTGAGGAGACGCAGAAGTTCATTGCTCCAGCCTGTGCCAAGCACATTTCCAAGGTCGGGGGTGAGGGCAAGGGTGTCCTTCACGAGGACGTTCGCGCCATCGCCAGCGAGGAGGTCAAGACTGGCTGGAAGACCGACTTTGAGAAGGGCGAGATTGACGTAGAGTTTCAGGCCGCCTGCAACGTCGGCCTCAAGCCTCTTTGCGACATGGAGAGCCCAAGCGGCATGAGCGTCAAGCACAACCTAATCATTGAGATGGTTGTCGCTGAAGAGTGGGCACCCCTCAAGAAGCTCAACCAAGCCACTCCTACTGGCGCCGCTCGCGTTCTCCGCACTCAGTTCCACCTCGTGCTTACCGAGCGCTCTGGTATGGGTATTGCTTGGGATGAGGAGCAACCTCCTCTCTACGAAGACGTTCCTATCAGCCCCCCGACTTACGTCGACGACTGCGAATTTCCTTTCTCCAACAGCAGCTCCCGCTCCGGAAGCTTCAGCCTGGAGCAATAGCTGCGAGCTTCCTATTTCCTTTCTTCGCTTATACCCCATTTTACGATGAAATCATCGACGCTTCACGAATCTCCTTACTGTGCCATTGGTCTATTTTCGCTTGGAACTATCACTAGTGGACTGTAGGATATACCCGGCGTCGCGTTTACATGCTCGCCACTCTTATTGGATTTCTTTACGGCGTTCGGCTCATTGCTGGTGTATTTGGGTTGAGCTCAGGCTGAGCCGCTCTTGCATCGAATGGACATCCAGCAGGCGTTTTTCCTTGGCACAAAGAAAAGTTCAACTCATAGATCACAATTCGTGACTAGCATAATAGCAAGTAATACATAGTACAAGCAGAATCAACTTCTACGCTCTGACATATCTTTCGCTCATGCTTTCTTGAAGTAACCCACAAATCATTGACTAGCTTCACCTCTGGGCATATGAACAAAGCGGTATACATAAGCCGCTGAGGCCGTGCAAGATCTGTTCATGGCGTACACTTCTACACAGAGAATCACCGGACCCACCCATCAGTCAGACCAATTCACACCGCTTCATAGTACTCTCACATCGGAAGCGCCTTCCTAAAATGGATCTCACGATACTCGCCCCTTACAACTCGTACCACAAAGCCACCACATGAAAATCCTGCAACCACGTTCCACACTAGCCAGTATTCTAGAACACACTCCCCACATCCCTGATACATGCACCATGGTACCAACACACCTCGCATCGGCACTTCGGGTACCATACGCCAGTGACACATAACATGCACTTGAGCGGGTACATTACCTGCTCGCCCTGACACCTCTCACCCTGGCCCCTGTCGGGGATCACTCGCATGGTCGGGCTTCTCTACCGAACCGGTACTTTTGAGGCTGCCGGCCTAGAATAATTGGCATGCCAGGGCCCGGACGTGCGCGACAAGATGGGAATGTGAATTCCTCCATGTTTGGAGATGCGACAAGTCTGGATGGGATTTCCTATTTAGGTTATCCGCTTTTGACCGAGGTCATCAGCCTAGACCGAAACCTTCTGCATGCTTGCGCATGTGTCACTTGAAAGGCTTGAGGATCGCGGCTCTTCTTTCAATTTTCGCCTCTGCCGTTCAGAGTCAAGTACGGGATAGGCGTGTGAATACGTCGGCTCATGGATGCTGTTGCCGAGGTATATGTGGGGTGCGGCTACACCTGCATGATGTACATCACGAACTTTGTTCCAAGCCATCACCACGCTGGAAGTATATCCTCAACGAACCGTATGCATATTGAGGCTCTACAGAGCACAAAGCGTACACTCTTTTGGGATTGCAGCATCAATCTTACCATCGCTAGCCGTATTTCCTAAACGCACACGCCCCAGGACATTCACGGCAACTCCTAAGGTTGCACAATCGTTTTTGACATCTAGTCGCGACAGTCGCTAATTCATTGGATCACTACAGAACCGCTCCGAGCATGAGCTGGCGTCAGGTAAAAAAGACCCGAAATGTTCCGGGTCTTGCCTATGTAGCCAAGCACCAAAGAAAGCATGCCGACTCGCTCCCACACAACAGGATTGGAACGAGGTACCTTTCGCAACGTCAAAAATCGTGCCGCGCTACATTGCAGTGTACGAGGTCAGTGTATGTCTCATATACAGTTCGTACAAATACACTTACCCGTGCTCGACATCGAGGAATCTTCCCACGAAGATCAAAACACTTATGAACTCGCCAGAGCCGTGTTTGGCAGTCCACTCTTGCTGGGTTATGTCAATTGACATACTGGTGAAAGCCAGGCGACCACCTATCCTCCACCAGTCAGTGGCTTTGTCAACACGGTGAGACATATACCGTTCGCGACCAATCCTCCCAACCAGTCTGCCCCACGACCATTCTCGATTTACTTCCTTGACCGGTTGGAACTTGTTTAGGAGGAACGGATTCTTTATCTCCATCGTGGAAAACGTCCCGTGTGTCAGGCGAAGCGCTGAGCTTCGGTTTAGTAGCCGTACTACCTCTGGACGTCCAGGATGAGATAGATAGATGTTCGCACCCCATACGAGACTTGGGCTTGTGGCGTTGATCAGATCACTCAGATAAGCGCAATATTCAGTGTTGGGAGGCAGCCGCCAACTGACGGTACCGCCCCAGCCGGCCCTAAAGTCAAAGGCACAAAGTCAGTCTATGCCTTACAAGCAGCTCGCGCAATGGCTATCTTACCAGGTCCACGAAGGTAAATGGTTACGTCGCCTACATTCTTCGGAGATAAACATGGCCTGATGCGAGCCTGCGCGGTGAAACCATGACGAAATAGCCAAGGCGAAGGTGATCTGAGCGGGGGCAGCGCTTCCAGCAACGTCGCCCGTCCACAAAGGTATTCCGTGGAACAAATGCAGCGATGTGGTTTGTTCGTACATTCCAACGATACCCTGGACTAGAGATGGCGCAGAATTTAGTATTGGTAACACCGGCAGTTCTCCGAGGCAGACTACTTACAGGCTGGCAGGGTATCTGTAGCTTGTGTCAAGCATCGTTTCGTAAACTCACGCATATGTTCGCACAGCCCTCGCAATTGCGCTCCAACGGTTATCTCCTCAACGACAGGAAAGCCATAGTCCAGCCGATACTCCTCGTCATTAGCAATGACCAAGTCTCCTTGGTGCGCACTACTGCCTCCGCTGAATGCACCGCCTTTGAATATGCCGCTCAACATGAAGTCCATCAGAATGGTGTTGGGATCGTTCTCATGGCTTATGGGTTGGTGGAACAGCGACACATCCGCGCTTTCATTCGAAGCCATACATCGACATTCCCAGTAGAACTGGTGTTCTGTGAAGACAATACGGCGGTTAGAGAGGACTCCTTCTTGGTATGTCCACCCGCGGGTCCAATATTGCGATTGAAGTATTTCTCGCCGCGGGTCAGGGAGCATGGAAAGAAGCAGACTTCCGCTGTTGGCGTAGTACTTTGGCTGTGGCTTGCGAGGTGTGTTCCGTACCCCAGGAAGACCATGGCTAGCACCACTCCCTGCAGCTGCTACGATGGTGAACTCAGCAGCTTCATATATTGTGGTCATCCTCGAAATCAGGTAGCCCTTCTCTTCTGAATCCGCCTGGTTTATACAGCTCCGATCCACCCACAGATAGGTAAAGTCGAGCTTGCGTGTGACCTCGACTGCGTCCATGACAGTCGCCGGCCAGTCTTCCAGATCGGCGGGCGTAGATCCCCAGACATAGCTTAAAGCAGCGTACGGAGTTCCCCACGGCTTGTCTTCAACCTCGGGAGGATCCTTGGTACAGTTGATCAGACGAAAGCCTCTGGCTACCGGTTCTTCCGATGCACGTTGTTTGCAAGCGACACCGTGTCCGCTGCGACAGTAATCGAGCCAACCCCGTAACCGCTCAAGATCGAATGAACCGTTGAGCTCTCTTGCTCCCAGCAGGTTCTGGCTGAGAAAGTCGCTAGGCTTGTCAGCCGGCTTGTAGAAGATGGCCCCTACAGCCGGAATCTCGTAGTCTAGCCATGTGGCATCGTGTCCGGTTGTTGGGATCGACTCTATATCTGGCACGACTGCCATGAACACTGTTTCGTGGCGTTCCTCGAGGAAGTCGGGTTCTTTAAACGCGTTTCTCACCCGATCTGCATTGAAGAGCCAAGCATCGCTGCTACGGAACGCAAGTAGTTTGTAGCATTCATGTACATCTGGCTCGACTCTGACAGATCGAAGGAAGTCGCACAAGGGACAATCTGATGGCTTGGACAACCTCGTGCCAAACCGATGCACCGAAACTGCATCAGCGTAGAAGTGCCTTCCATCGGAAGCTTCGTAGAGCTTCGACTTCTTGTCTGGATCGTCCACTCTGCGTTTGTAGTACTTGAGGGCCGCTTCGAAGACGTTGTCGATGTCAAGCATTTGACATCCCGTACACAGTGGTGATGTCAGGTCGATGGTTGGTTTAAGTCGTTTCCTTTCTTCAGCATTGTCTTCCGGATTGGCTTCCTGTCTTCTTTTGCCTGCCTGCTTTGAATATGAGGCGCTCATATCGCTTCCAAGGTAGAGGTATTCGGGTAATGTAGGCGCGTCACAGTATCTCCGTGATATGCGCGATGGTCAGCATGCTTCTTGTTAGTAATGGGCTGCCTGCATTCTCTCTTAACTGCTACAAGTCAATTTCGAAATATTGGAATCGATCCATATGGAACCTGGTAGATTGTATGCTCGTATTGGTATACACAGCTGAGGGCAGATCGGCGTTCAACACAGCCTCCTCGTTGCCTGAAACAACCTTAGCGCCGCCACGAGCGCGTCCACCCCAACTGAGCGAATGGCAACAACGGTCCTTTTCTTATCCAGATTGTCGTTTTCGCGCACTAATCCCCCATTGGGAGGTTCTGCGAACTGAGGCTGAACAGATTGCACGCAGCAAGCAATTCGGTTCCAGGCGCGAACACAACTGCGGCCATCGAACGACAAGTTCCCACAATCTGCCCTCGCTTCAGATCTGGAGGGTGGCACGCTTTGCTTTCACTTCAGCCAATCGTTCAACTCGCTCCCACTTTGACTACCAGCTTTCCCTTCGCTCTACCTGTTCTGAGCTTCTCATAAGCTTTGGGTACATGCTCGAAAGCATACACCTCACTCACGACAGGCTTCACTTTTCCGTCCGCAACAAGCTTTCCCAACTTCGTGAAGTCTTCGAAGTTCGTAGAAGCAAGACCGAAAGAGAATCGCCGTTGCCCACCTCCAAGCCACGTCGGTACCAGGAAGCGGAATGCGAGATCGTAGATAAAGGGTAGGCTCACTTGAGATCCGATCTGGACGTACTTCGCTGCAGATTTTGTGAAGGAGGGTGATTTCCAGTATAGCTCAAACTGATGTCCAATGTTGTCGAGAACCATGTCATAGTGTTTTGAGCTGCTTGCCAGAATGGTAGGTACATCGTTCTGGCGATAGTCGATGACTTCGTCGGCCCCAAGATCCTTGCAAAGCTGAGCATTTGCGCCTGTGAGGGATCAGAAAATGCGTTACTTTCTCGACTGTGGGACGCTTACCGGAGCAGGTCGTTGTGACATAGCATCCCAGAGCTTTTGCGATCTGAATGGCAAAAGTACCCGTACCACCTGAACCACCGTTGATTAGTACTCTGTCACCGGCTTTCACATTCGGTGCGAGGCACTGATATGTAACAAGACCACAGACTCCCAGCGTTGCTGCTTGCTCCGCTGAGACACCATCAGGTATAGGCACCGTTCCAGCTTTTGAACCGATGATGTATTCGCCCAACGTGCCAAACTGTTGCTTCGGCTCGAGCTTGCCAAAAACCATTTGCCCGACCGTGAGGTCGCAATTCGGTCCCGCTTCAGCGACTCTTCCAGCAAAATCAAGTCCGGGTGTTGCTGGTTTAGGGATGGCCATTCGCCCAACGATGGGTAGTTCTGCAAGCTTGTAGTCGACCTGGTTCAGAGCAGCAGCGTGAACTTGAATCAGAGATTCTCCGCTTGCGAGTGGCCGCTTGGCTGTCGGTAGCGGTACTGAATCATTGAGTTTTATTGCCTTCTCGAGCGTGGTATCGCATGTTGACCATTGCCATGCTCTCATCGTTGCTGGCAGGCGCATCGTCTCGGTTCCGGTAGTAGTAGTTTGCGACATCGTCCGAGTAACACTGTGCGTGGTAGGAGAAATGAGAGGTAAAAAGACAGAAGTGAGTTTCAACCCCGATGCGCTGTCATATACAATTGCGTTGCGGCTGGTCGTCAACCAAGACCGTGGCTATCATACGGATCCCCGCACGGGGAAGCTGCGAAGAGACCATGGTTTACGGTGCAGGATGGGGAAGCCATCACGACCCATCGAGCTCGATCAACAGAACTCGTGTAGCAAGGAGTATAATTCCAACGCTGTGCAAGGGAACTGCATTGGAACGAGTAGGGAAGCAATGGACATGCGCGCGGAGAGATCGAGACTGCTGGGCTGCTAGCGCCGGGCTTCGCATTCCCGCTACCTAAACAGCTGCTACCCAACACCACCGCCAAACATCCTTCACTCGCGTGGCCTTCCGCCTGCTGACTGCACAGTATCTACCTTTCGCGCCAGAAGTCGTCATCCTCTCCAATGATGACCTGCTCGTCATCGGACACGTTCCCTTCAGCAATGCCATCCATATCGTGCCTCATCGGCATGTCAGCCGTACGGCCTCTCCACTTTCGACCCCTTCGCTCTCCAGCTACATGTCTCGCAAGCACAGCACTGACAGATAGAGGCGGGTCTTCTTCTTCTATGTCCTCTGGTTCGCCTTCGATGTGGCTGTCCATCGCTTCCTCATGTCCTTCATGGTCTGACATCCTTTCCTCTTCTGTTTCGCCAAGTATTTCGTCATTCATGACGCAGTCATTTCTTTTGGATTTCTTCCTTGTGCGCTCGTTCTGATTTTGCGCCTTTCTCTTTGGACCGGCGCGAAAAGGTATCCGGGTCTGATAATTGTTGTCGTCCTTCACGAGCATGGCGTCTTGACTTGCAAAATCGCCATCGGCCTTCTTTGTAAGAAACTTGTCAGTTTCATGCTTCAGACCATCCGATGACGCCTTAGGGTCTTGTCTGTGGGACTTTGGCTGGTCTTTTGCAAGCACACGTCCGTTCCGTGGCCCGCTCGTATCTAAGATCACTTGCGCTGCTCGCTTCTCTATGGCATCACGGAGACCCTCGAGCACCTCAATGCGTGTTCTTACGTCCCACCCGAAGATGATCGTTCCTTTGCGGGATGTTACGTCGATGCGATATCTGTCGGATGATATTTGGATAGTGACCAGGTTGACGTCGCGAACACTGGCGACTGAAGGATACTCAGTACGGACCAGAAATACCAGCGTATCTAGATACTCATGTCAGTTTTCTCTCGTATACAAAGAGCGTTTGGGGCGATTAGCGACCTACTGATCAGCTGTACACGCTCCTGCTCGGACAATGTGCCTCCAATATTAGTGAGCGCCATGAAATGCAAGTGAAGGGGATCCGCGTTCGCCATGGCAAAGGATTGATCTTTGGAGCTGTGACGCTCTAGATTGATGCGGAAAGGATCAGTGGTATTGGCTGGGGCGAGGAAAGAACGCACTATTAAAGCTACAGTTGTAGTGAAATCGACGCTGTGCCAAGACGTGTTTGCATTCACTGGCCGAAACGCGTCTCTTCCAGTTCACTCGATCAGCAATCATCCAAAATTAGTAGATTACTGATAGTTTGACTGTGTAAGTTTGCTATTAGAGACTAAACATGCGTAGTCTGACAAAGCAAAGTGTTCGTGCTATGCTTGAGGAGCAAAACATCTAGATTCTCTTGCACATCAATTCTTTCATACGATGTTCTTTCTTGTGATGATCGGCCGTTTTTCCATCTCAAGAGCTTTCAAGAATATTTCCGCTTATCTCCAGAGCAGGAACACAACGTAGTTACCTATTTAGTGTCGTCTGAATAATCTAAAGGAGGAGTTGTGCATGTGGTGACTGCGGGTATAGTGTCTAAGAATGGCACCTAGATCAGAATTCCGACACTGGAAAGTTAGTTCTACGAGCGACATGCAAGCAGGCCCGTACTGGCAGCCTTAAACTTTACCGCTTAGGCGATCTATTGGTAGCCCTGGGTGTATCGGTCAGGTTCACGGTCGCGCTGAGTTGGAGATTGGCGATGACACCAGCGACTTTGATGGCTTGAGATATAGATAAAGCTCTCCTTCAGGGGCAGTCGTGGATCAGCGGTGGGGGTAGACGGTATATGTGAATGCGGTGTCAGGTGGGCGCGTGGGTTGACCAACTCAGACCCATGGGACGGGCGGTTAGCGCCATGTCCGTGCCCAGCTTGACATCAACCATCATCGATCTCTGGCAACGAAGCTGCACCTATCCTCACCGTATCTGCGCCATAAACGCAGTGCATTGATTTCCCTACTCGACCAACGTCCTGAAGACCCAGATATTGGCGTCGCATACCCTCTACCTCGGCCTAGTATCCGCGCAGCCAACTCCGCACCACCTCGAAGCATCTAGCTTCGCGCCTCGAATCGACCGCGCCGTACCTCGTCTTCCTACCTACACACACTCTCTACAAGATGGCATCAAGGAAGAAGGTCCTCCTCAAGGTATTTCAGTTCCCGACGGGGTCTGCCCTTCACGGCTAATGCGCGCAGGTCATTATCCTCGGAGACAGCGGGGTCGGCAAGACGAGCTTGATGAACCAATATGTACGAAGAACCCCTCGTAGAGCTATACACGACACGATTGATAGCTAGAGGCTATGAATACTGGCTTATACGGTCTCTACAGGTCAACAAGAAGTTCAGCGCAAGCTACAAAGCCACGATTGGTGCCGATTTCCTGACCAAGGAAGTGCTGGTCGACGACAGGCTGGTTACCATGCAGGTGTGTACATTTGAATCTGCGCGCTTGGATCTTACTGACGTACGATAGCTCTGGGACACTGCCGGTCAAGAGCGCTTCCAATCGCTCGGTGTTGCCTTCTACCGCGGTGCCGACTGCTGCGTGCTCGTATACGACGTGAACAACTCGAAGAGTTTCGATACCCTGGATAGCTGGAGGGACGAGTTCTTGGTTCAGGCCAGCCCGATGGATCCTGAGAGCTTCCCATTTGTAGGTGCATACGGGTAGATTGGGTGTACATCTGTACTGACGCGGACAGGTTGTCATTGGCAACAAAATCGATGTGGAGGAGAGCAAAAGGATGGTGTGTCTCTGTAGCGACCGTTCAAGGCTTCATGCTAACAGCGCCAGATCTCGTCCAAGCGCGCCATGACATTTTGCCAATCGAAGGGTGGTATCCCGTACTTCGAGACCAGTGCTAAGGAGGCCATCAACGTCGAGCAAGCTTTCGAAGGTAAGCCAGACCTAGAGCCATCCGAATCCCCGCTTTCGGAAGCTGACATCCGTAGTTATCGCACGACAAGCTCTAGCACAGGAGGACGTGGGTGACTTCAGCAACGACTTCCCCGAGACAATCCCGATCGACCTCAAGGGCAGCGAAGGCGGTTGCGCATGCTAGTGTATGCCATCACGAAATAAGCGACGTTTATGAGAGCCGACAGTGGAACCTCATCTGCCGCAATGCCGTCTTGCATCTGGAGTTCGCATGGAGTTTGGTGTTGAACATGCTTCTTGAGCAGGAGGATCTCTTACTCCTGTAATCTATCATCACGGATGGGGTCATTGTCACCTAGTCGATATAGCTGCCTAAGAATATATGAATACATACATGAACAGTACTTTTACTTGGAGTGCCATCAGACGCGTGCCTTCCGCCCGCGTATCCGTGATGACGTGGGTCCGTGGCTAAGGCGGCACCGCCACAATTCCGTCAACGGGCCTCTTTGAGACACGAGGACACATGAAACTCGCAACCCCCGGGACTTAGCACCCTCTTATCAAGTGTCCGCGTGTTACGCCGAACCACCCCGTGCCACGAGTCCATCACTTGCATATTTCTCTGCCTTTGACAAACGACTGATTTCATGGGCGCTCGCATATTCTTCCATGCCTCGACACGTACCCCGACCGTGAGCCCGCTTATCACCGAAGACCCTCCTTGACGGACCTGTCCTATACACCTACAATAATTTCTATTACACCCTGCCAACATGATACCTCGGAGGGAAGAAGATGTTGAGACGACGCCGCTCAGTCCACGCGTTAGCGACGTCTCCGACGAGAGCGCATACTTGCGCGGGGAAGACTACCTCGAGAGCCCAGCGAGCGAGGCCAGTCAGTGGGCTGAGGGACAGAAGAAGGGACTATGGACGAGCAAAGTGCGACATGCAGTAGGAATAGCCCTCTTACTTGCGACGGTGCTACTGTGGACAGCTAGTAATTTCCTCGCGAGTGTACGTATCTCGCATCCCCTAGGATGGCACAGGGAGTGGTAAGCGCATAGCTGACAAGCCAACAGACAATATTCGCAGACGACTCCTACTCGAAACCCTACCTTGTAACCTACGTAAACACAACATTCTTCGTCATCCCTCTCCTACCCATGTTCCTCCACCACCTATGGGTCGATCGTCACCGTCCCAACAGCGCGCGGCAGCACCGCCAACCTCTCCTAGCCCACGCACGCGACCTCTTGCAACGGCGAGCAGGGAAATGGAAGCTCCTCCGCGAACACGAGACCCCCTCTTCGACCTCAGCCTCGAACAAAGCGCGCAATGACGAGGCAACCGAAGTCCTGCTATCATCCTCGCTGCACGGCTCCCAAAGTTTCGCAACCGGGAAAACTGGCGGTCAGGACGAGGACGACGGCTTGACGATAAGAGATACAGCGAAACTGGCGCTGGAGTTCTGTCTGCTTTGGTTCCTGGCAAACTACTTTGCGGCCGCCTGTCTAGAGTACACAACCGTCGCAAGCTCTACCATCCTCTCTTCCACGTCCTCCATCTGGACCCTACTTCTGGGATCCATAATGCGCGTCGAGCGCTTCACGCTGCTCAAGTTCCTCGGCGTACTCGCGTCTCTCGGCGGTGTAGCCCTCATCTCCATGGTCGACGTATCCGGCGAGACAGATGAGAACCGCGGTTCCTTCCCGCACAAGACACCAAAAGAACTAGCTATTGGCGACGTCATGGCCTTTGTGTCGGCTGTACTATACGGTTTCTACACAGTCTTCATGAAATCCCGAATTGGCGACGAGACAAAAGTCAACATGCCTCTCTTCTTCGGCCTTGTTGGATTGTCCAACATCTTACTACTCTGGCCTGGATTCATTATCCTACATCTTACCGGCATAGAACCTTTTGAGCTCCCGCCCACATCGCGCATCCTCAACATCGTGCTCATCAACAGCGCATCATCTCTCGTCTCCGACTTTTGTTGGGCGTACGCCATGCTGCTTACTTCCCCGCTGATTGTCACTGTTGGTCTTAGTTTGACCATTCCGTGCAGTTTGGTTGGGCAGATGCTGTTGGACTCGCAGTATGCATCGGCGTTGTATTGGGTCGGCGCGGCGATCATGGTGCTCTCCTTCTTGTTCATCAACCATGAGGATCGGAAAGATGAAGCAGAGGGACTGCAGGGCGCGGATGATGCTGTGACGGAGGTGCAGAGGGGCTTTCAGAGTATAAGACAGAGTCTGAGTCGAAGGAATTCGAGGACGGACGTTTGATGTTGCATACCGGGGTCGCATACTCAACCTGTTCATACATATATTCTTTTGACAATTCTCCATAGCCAAATACCAAAGTCATTCTTATTGGTTCATGGGGTATCATAATGCAAGTCATAGTAGTACCAATCCCTCATTTCCGTCCACCGTCCATGTTTTTGGAGTACCCATTTCGTCCATACTTCCCCTTCCCCTTTGAGTTCCACTTCTTACCACCGCCCTTGTAACTCTTCTCTCGGTCATTGTCCTTCCTCTGCTCCATCAGATCCTTCTTCCTCCCCTCCCAGCTCTCGTCGTCGTCCAGTTCCTCAATTGGCCAACCCTCCTTCTCCATGAACTCTTCAAGCTGCTTCTGAAGTTGGGGCTCCCACTTCGATTGGTCTTCCAGATCCGTGTATTCTAGGACGTTCTGGCCGAGCGTGTAGTCGCCTTGGCGAGAGCGAATGAGAGACGACATGAGGCCGAGCGAGTTACAGGCTAGACCGAGATCATGGCAAAGAGAGCGTACGTAGAAGCCAGATGTTACTGTCATACGAAGACGGGCTGCCGGGGGTTGCGGAGTGGGCGCAGATGTAGCTGATGATGCAGTAGCGTCGGTGGGTTCAGCGGCGTTATCCTGGGTGGTTGCTGATGTGTTCTCGGTTGCTTCAGCTTGTTCAACTGAGGCTACAGGCTTCTCTTCTGTTGGTAATGATGTTTCGACACTGGGGTCTGTGACTTCGTTCTCCGCGGGGGTCTCCTCCATGGGTGCTACCTCTGCTGGTAAAGCGCCAGACATGGCGGGCTCGGAGTCTGTCTTAGGTATCTTCGGTTGCTGCCCTGCGCCTTCGACATGGTCGTTTTCTGGTGACCTCGATCGTTTCCGTCCTCTTCTTGCCGCTGTGTTGGAGTAGACTTTCGCATCTTCTTTTCGGATCCCCATAAGCTTCTTTGCGCCCTCCATTTCAGCACCGTCCACTTCCTCTTTTGGCCAGGCAAAGTCATGACTTCCAGGTTCCAACCACTCGACAAGCTCCAACTCCTCCACCTCGACCGGTCGCGCAGCCACCTCTGGTATGTCCTTGCCTTCTCTGGCGTATTCATACATCTTCTTTCCGTCGACCTTGAGCGCAGAGAAAACGCTTGGTTTTTGCAAGATCTTGCCGCGGAACTGCGCTAGCTTCTCCTCTACCAATTCTTTTGTGACGTGCTCGTACTCCGCCTTGCCGACAACCTTGCCTACAGCATCGTAACTGTCTGTCGCCGCGCCGAAAAGTACCACGCATTCGTATGTCTTCGTGCACTCGAGGAACCGTTGTAAGCATTTCGTGCCCTTGCCCATGCCGACAATCAAGACGCCAGTAGCCATTGGATCGAGGGTACCACCATGACCGAGTTTCGCTTTGATATTCTTGAGGTGTTTGGGCTTAGCGTCAGCGATAATGAGGGAGCGCTTCTGGGCTTCGAGCCAGGGTGCGAATAGCGGCGAGCGAGAGAAGTGATCTTGGAGGTCGCGCAAGACGCCGGCGGAGGAGGCCCATTGCGGCTTGTTGATGGCGAAGATACCTTCGAGCACCTTGCGACTCTCGGTCGGTGGAGTAGTCATAATGGCGCGCTTTACCGAAGACGCGACTGGCATCAGCGGGGTGATAGAAGGAAGCTCGGAGCTCTAGCTACTAGGGTGGGAGGTATTGGGGCCACTAGATGTTAACAGAACTTGTGTTGCCTACAGCCTACACAGAGATGTATTTTCCAAAATCAGGCTGGAGTATACATCATCTTGTGTGCTACTTGATTGTCAAAATATAATACGATGTATGCGGTAACGCGAAATTTCGTAGCCGTTCCGAGAATATGCGCCAAGCCGGAAGACGCGCTAGTGGGCGATCATCTCACATGTTTCTGCGGCTGCCTCGCGCTTGCGCCATTCACATCCACTTGCGACTTTGCTCTCCCCTCTCGATCCCACGCGCCAACGTCCCGCTCTGGGCCCCAGACTGCTCACGTATACCTTGGTATACCGACACCATGACCGACACCAACAAGGACCTTGAAGATCTCGCGAAATCAACCACGGAGGATTTCTACGAGTTGCTTGGTGTAGCATTCGATGCGCCGGAAGCTGCAATCAAGAAGGCTTACCGTAAAGCCTCGATTCGTTACCATCCCGATAAAAATCCCGACAACAAAGATGCTGCGGATCGCTTTATTTACCTCGGATGGGCTCGAGATATCCTGATAGACGAGAAGCTAAAGGGCGAATATGACCGCGCGCGTACCAGGCGGCGGGAGAAAGCGCTCCAAGATGAGCTTCTGGACGGTCGGCGGCGCAAAATGAAGGATGACCTGGAAAGGAGGGAGCGAGAGGGCAAGGACTTCATGAACAACCTAAAGAGGAAGAGGGCAGAAGATATGAACGAGGCGGAAAGGAGAGAACAGGAGATACAAAGATTAGCAGAAGACGGCAAGAGGCGCAGAAAGGAGGCACAAGAGCGCATGGAGAAGAAGCGCAAAGAAGAGGATGAGGCAAGCTTCGTGGACGTAAGCCCTGAGCCACAGGCACCCAAGCCTGGAGACTCCGCCGAGATCGATCGCACAGTCAAGGTCCGGTTCCAACGAGAAGGCGACGCTACAAACTGGGACAAAGACAAGATATCGAGCATGTTTGCGAAATACGGCAAGATTGACAGCGTCGTCATGGGCAAGGACAAGAAGATCCGACCATCAGGAGAGAAGCATCGCAAGGTCATCGCCATTGTGTTTATCATCTATACACGTCTCGATCACGCGCACGCCGCCGTCCTGGACGGAAAGTCCGACTACCCGTCGCTCGAATTCGTGGCTTGGGCGAACGGCGAGCCCGACCTCAAATCGCCAACCAACGACGCGCCCTCAGCGCCGTCAACACCTATATCTACGCCGAAGAACCAATCCTTCAGGTCATCGTTTGGACCTGGCATAGGGAAGGGCGTTGGAAGTACCACGCCACTAGGAACACCAAAGTTCTCTTTCAGCCCGAAGACACATAGTTTAGAGGAGGTTACTATGATGAGATTGAAGCAAGCAGAGAAGAAGCGGTTGGAGGATCAGATACGCAAGCAGGAGGCTGCCGAGGAGGCTGCGGTATGATGATATGACCTGATGGATTCGTTGTGTTAATTCAAGATACCCACTATTAGTATAATTTAATTTGCCGGCTACATTTGACTTTTGATACAGCTCATGTTGCTTTCTGATCGTGTTGTATCCTCCTGGTGGTACCCTGGAACTTCTAGTTAATGCTTATAAAGTGTGTTGTAGGCTGCAATGCTTGAGTTTGGCTTTCGAGTGACGCAAGTGACCTCGGGAAGCAGCTATCGATAACACGCCTTTGACCCTGGACGCGCATCCCGTCTCGCGCCCTTCGCGCCCGCCCGCATTGCTCATCCCCACTACTTCTTTTACCTGACCTTGGACTGGCAGCTCTGTTTTGTAACTCCGCAGCATGCAGCATACCCGAAATTATTTCTTAAGATGCCGACCCCAGAATCCGAGATACTGAAGCCACTCGACGCCTCCAACACCAATTCTGACGACTGGGAGATCTTTGTCCTGAGCGATGCGCGCATCGTCTTCGAGAGCAATGGCAAACCTGCGAGCCTTCTCGCTGCGTATGCAGATACTCCCCTCCGAGTGGAAGGGCGATTGGAGGCTCCTGGGCGCAGCCAGCTGAAATATCGTATGTGAGACCTGCTTGTCGGCTGTTGGACGCGACGACTAAGCACAGAGCTCTGGTTAACGCGGCTGCAGTTTTGAAGAAACCCTACAAACCCATGGAAATCGAAGTACGACATGTCACGCGCTTCTCCTACGGCGAAATGACCGACGGCGCATACGTAATTTGGGCGCAAGGCCAGGCAGGCTGGTTCGAGATACGACCGACAGCGCAGTACAAGCCCATCTACGACCAGATGGTTCAGGCTGTGGAACTTCTATACTTTGTCACAGATATCTACGGCGAGTCGCGGAAGAAGAGTAGCGGGCCCAGTGCTGAACTAGTCTTCCAAGAGGTCAGCATGTCTTAGAATCATGCAACATTGTGGCGCTGACACGACACAGTATGCAGAGGACGAGCGTTTTCCTTGCAACGATGTGGCCACGGCTGAGAGACTATTCGACCAACATCATCTGTTCCTCATGATGTGCTTTCTGAACAAAGCCCAGGGACTGAGCTGGAGTAACACGCCTATCTATCAACGTTTCAGACGGCGGTTCCCGGTAGGAAGCATGGAGCTCGAATGTGTGCCGAATCTAACGTACGTGTAGAAAGACTTCGATAATTGTAAGGCACGAATCGAAGGGCGCTATTCTCAGATCCAACCCGAACGCTCAGCGAGGACCCAGAAGTCCGCATCTGCACCAACGCCAGCTTCCAAAACGGCACGAGCGAATGCGACAACGAAACCAACGGAAGCGCCGAAGAAAGACGACAACTGGTGGGAAGCGGCCGCACTCTTCGAATTTATGCAGAAAGCAGTGAACCAACGGGTTCTACGAGCAGGACGGAATCACATAACGGTGGATCGCGTTGCCGAACTCATTGTCAGGCGATACGAGATTGAGGAAGTGGACACTGCGAAGAATGTGCTTCTGGTACACGCACAGAATCTGTGCTACATGATGGACCACCCGCGGCGGAAAACCATACAATTCTTTGCCGCTGAACCTATATATCAAGAGCTGTCAGCCGGCCACACACTTCCCGCAGCCGAACAACGGCGAGCTGAAGGGGTGGAACTGAAACCACGGAAAGATCACGGAACTCTGAGAGACGGTGAAAGCGGTTCTTCAGATACGTCCGACGAGGAAGATGACGCCATAACAACACCTGTGCGTAGACCACCGGGTAGACGGAAGCAAGGCCGGCTCTCTGTGCTAAGACCTACGAGTGGAAAGTTTTCTGGCAAGAGCAAAGGGATCAGCATTAAACCAGGGAGACAGAAAGGCGGAAAGGGGAAAGCACCCGTGCCGGCAAGTGACGACTCGGAAGCCGAGCAAAGTAGCAACGCTACAAGTAGTGACGAAGACGATGAGGAAGAAGGCATCGACACACCAACCCACGCCCTATCACCAGGTCGAGAGAAGAGAAAACTAGACGACACGGACGGTGATCAAGACGAGAAGGATCGACGAAAACGTACAGCCAGTGCATCCATAGCACCTGAATCTCCACCCACAACCGGCGACTCGGACTCTGCCTCTGAAGGAGTCAGCGCTGTACCACCTCTTCCGCTTCGTTCCCGACCCTCCCATCTCCCTCCCCACGCGAATGGGACATCATCATCAGGAAACACTAAATCAATAGTATCACCACCGATAATATCAACACCCCTACCGACATACGAAGCTAATGGCCCCCGTGACTCCTGGATCTGCAGTTTCGACGGTTGCACGCAGAAAATCTACGGATGCAGTAAAGAGTTGGGTAGACAATTGATCACAGAACACTTGGAAGATCACAGTCGAGGGCGAGAGAAGGTTGTTGGCATTCTTTGGAGAGAACAGGATAGATTGAATCTGCCTGTTAGGTAAGTCGATGTCTCCGAAGGTGGAGATGCTAGCACAGTAAGCTAACACTTTGACAGCAACTTGATCAAGAAAATCCGCGAAATGAACGAGGCGGCTACGCCGCTGTTCCCGGTGCCTGGTGCCCCGGCGACGGCAGTGCAGCCGAAGCCTATACAAAGACCTGTGTAAATTCAAGAACCTATTCATACCTCCACTTGCTTTGAAAATGAAGAGCCTCAGTGACTTCAGTCGTGGTACAATCATTGACTACTTTTTCAATTTTCTACGCATCCCTAAATCTCTTCCTCTTCACATTTTCGCTGCTCATTCCACAAACATCGTCCAATCTCCTCTTCCCTCTTCTAGTGTCCTTTTCTACACTGTTCTCCTTGTCACCTTTGTCTCCCACAAGACTTTCAATACTCTCCCTCACTTCACCCACACTATTCACATACCCTAGCTCGGCATCGTGTTCCTCCCAGATCGGGCTCGTAACTTCGTACGCCTCTCCCGTGCCGACTTTGACATGCCATTTTGGATGTGGGAACGGTAGCGCGTAGATGGGGGTACGGAGGTAGGATTCGGGGTAGGGGATGTCCGTCATGTGTGTGGTTTGGGGCCAAGATTGGCTGTAATTGTAGAGGCTGGTCGTGGCAGTGGCGTTGGAGTGTAGTATAGGTTGCGTTGCTGGAAGGTGAGATTGGTGTTGGCGGCTGAAGGATGGAGACGTCGAAGTAAAGTGTTGTATCTCAACTTAATCGTGCATATATGGCATTTGATGCATTAAGGCGTCGAGGCCAGATCTGACTTGTGCCATTGGGATTCGAGATCAAGAACTTTTGGGATATGGAGGCTGGGAACTGATATTGCGAAAACGCTTGAGCATTATGCTGATCAAGTATCTTGACATATTGGATCGACATAGCATTTGCGGTATTTCCAAACACGATTAGAGGATGCTTTCGGAATACATTGGTCTTCCGCTCTTTGTTGACCGAACTAGTACGAAGTGCGTATCGTACGTGACAAAGAAGAGGAATGCGCCTCGGAATGCATGAACCCAAGAAGGGTAGGATGTTTGAAGTTTTGTGCAGATGTGACGCTACTTTATACACTGATTGTTTTGAAAACGTTGAATCCTGATCCTCCTGTAGCCATGATGGCGCCTGGAATCTGCGGGTGCCAGTGCGCCTCCTTGATCTGCTCCATGTAATGCACGAACAGCAATTGCGGCGGTACATCTTGGACACCTGCTGTGTACTTGCTCTCCTCGTCGTCAAGCTCGACAGCCAGATCCCACAGGGTGAGGGTGTTGTCGCCGGCGCATACAAGCACGATACTGTCGTCTGTAGGATGCCACTCGACCGAGGTGATTTGCTCCTTATGGAAAGTGTACGACGCAACGGGTGAGGGCTTCTTCTCGCTCGACATATCGGTAGAGGGCTTCCATTGCCGCAGGTCCCAGACTCCCCACTCGCCGTCGTCTGCACCGGTAGCGAGGAGATGAGCGGTTTGGTGCGACCAACTCAGTACGTTGACGTCTGTTTTTGAGACTTGTACACTGAGCACCGGCTTCCGCGACTTTGACCGCGCGTCCCAGATCTTGACTGTGCCGTCGCTCGACGCAGAGGAGAATACGTGCTTCTCGGTTGGTGACCACTGGAGCTCCTCTACTGAGCCACTGTGGCCGGTATAGGGCGTCGTGTCTGTGACAAAACCTCCGCCTTGTGTCCGTGTTGTCGCAAAGATCTTTCCGGTGCTGTCACCTGTCAGAAGCTTTCCCTCTGGTATCAAAGGCGACCAATCTAGCGCATAGCCTTCGTTCGATCCATGTGCGCGAATCGTGCAGACGGGCTTGTTTTGTGTAGGCGAGATGGTGGTACCGGGAGTGTCGAAGGCTGTGAGGTGTGGGGTAACGTCGTGAATCAAGACCTGGCCTGACTCGGTCATGGCGGCGGTAAGGGTTGTAGGAGGTTGTGCGGATGTGGCTTGCGGTGTCTGGTGGGCACGTATGCGGTTCGTGCAGCTCGTCAACGGTATCGACTTTGTCTCGAGGATAGGATCTGAGGCCTCGTCGTCGGATTCTTCGTCATCGTCCTCTTCATCGTCCTTCTCCATTCGCGACAGACTGCTCATCTTCATGACCATGATCTGGTTCTCCTTGTCCCTTCCTCGCGCTGCTTGTGTGCCGGCCACTGAGTAGACTGTTGCAGGGTATGTTTTGCGGTCTGCGCCTAGATTGTCGGGTACGATGTCGCATGAGAGACAGGGCCACGGCGCTTCGAGCGCGTGAAGCATCTCGTATGTAGAAAGATCGGGGTTCAATGTCTCGCCAGGTGAGAGTTTGTGTCGACCGGGAATGAAAGTATCTTGGTCCACGTCCATGCCATCTGGAGGCGTTAGTTTTTGGATTTTCGACATTTTCCTCCGGCAACCTACTCTCGCGCTCCTCAGCTTCGCGCTCTTCGTCTGGTCGTCCGTCTACACCTGCCTCGAGAATCTCATCCTCGCTCTCGAATTCATCTTCGAACTCATCCTCAAACTCGCCCGCTTCGTTGTGTTGATCGATTTCCATAGGGCGATCTCCATTTTTGATAGCCTCCTGCTCTTGCTCTGAGTCTGCGGGTCGCTTCGCCATGGTGTGTGAGTGCGTGAGGTTGTGTTTGGGGGTGTCTTGTGGCAGGCGTAAAAAAGTTGGCGCTGGAATTTGTCCCGCCAAATGTTTTTTGAGGCGGCTTATCGATCGGCGTATCGGACCACGCTATGACGCCCCCCTCTCTCAGGTGCCCACCGGGGCTGTTGCGTGCATCTCTGGAGCGAAACACTGCGCGCTACCCCCAGTCCAATCGCATCCCGCACATCCCAGGTCAACACCACAGAGGCCGCGCCCATAATACCGACTCTCCCCCTTAAAGTCGCATAGAATTGTTCGAGGAGCAGAGTCGCCAAGGAAGAAGAAAACACATTGTCAGCTTGCATTCACCGTCTTGACGCGTGCCAGCGCGCTTTCAGCTCAGATCAACAACCGCGGGGACGCTGAGACATACTAGCCATGGAGCCAGAATACTCGAGTCAGGAACCCGCGCAGCAGCCCTACGTAGCTGCCACAGAAGTGCAGCACGTACACCAAGTGCAGCCTGAGCAGCTGCCGCCCCAGCAACTGCAACCCGAGCCAATGCAGCCCGAGCAGGTGCCTATCGAAGCCGAACAGGAAGCGCAGAAGCACATGGACCAGACCATGGACGTCGCCGACGACAGCATGAGTTCGACTATTACCGCCTCGACTGTCACACCGCTACCAGACCTCACCCAGAACGCGAGCCTTAATAACAGTCCCAACCCCTACGAGCAGCCTCATCGACCGTCAACGTCCTACTCAGACACCGCGTACCAGTACACAACACACAACGGGACGCGCTTCAATACATCATCAGACGCCGACACACCTCCACGGCACGGCTACTACGATGCCAACAAAGAAACACACATGGGCCAGTCGCATTCGCGGCCCAGCTCGCAGATGGGTCGCTATCCGACTTCGGAGGGCAACACGCGGTCAAACTCATATCAAGACCAGCGAGGGAGCGCCCAACAGCAACAACAGGAGGCCGCCAAAAACGCCAGCGTCGTCATCAAGGTCGGCATGGTCGGAGACGCGCAGATCGGAAAGACCAGTCTAATGGTCAAATACGTTGAGGGCAGCTGGGACGAAGACTACATCCAAACGCTCGGTGGGTTACACAGGCATGTTTCACAAACTGCAGATTCTGACAACCACAGGCGTCAACTTCATGGAAAAGACCATTTCGATCCGGAACACAGAGATCACCTTTTCCATTTGGGATCTGGGTGGTCAACGTGAATTCGTGAACATGTTGCCGTTGGTCTGCAACGATGCTGTTGCCATACTCTTCATGTTCGACTTGACACGAAAAAGCACATTGAATTCCATCAAGGAGTGGTACAGACAGGGACGCGGTTTCAACAAGACTGCCATCCCGTTTTTGGTCGGCACAAAGTACGACCACTTTGTCAACTTCCCGCGCGAGGAGCAGGAGGAGATATCTAATCAAGTACGAGTCCCTGGCAAAAACAATTCAGAACCGAAGGACTAACAACATCTAGGCTAAGCGATTTGCGCGAGCAATGAAGGCCAGTCTAATCTTCAGCTCGACTAGCCATAGCATCAACGTGCAGAAGGTGAGAGCTGCCCATCCCCATTACTAAGCCCATACTGACTCTACTTCAGATCTTCAAGATCGTGCTATCCAAAGCCTTTGATCTGAAATGCACCATCCCCGAGATAGAAAATATCGGCGAACCCTTACTCCTCTACCAGGCCGTTTAGTCGCCGGCAGATCGTAGAGTCAGGCCCAGGACAGAGGGAACACGTATGAACCTGTCCGAGGGTCAGATTGGGCGCGTCTTCTACCGGAACGTTACCATGAGCGAATGATTTTCATGACTGTTTTGCGTGGGATTGCATGGCTCGGCGATTGGAGCAAGGTGCTAGATACATGGTTGGTCCAAAACCGGCGTTCTTCTGCTTGTATATGCGGAAGTGATTGTATGATTCGGGCAGCAAGGCCTCGGCCGGGGCACGGAGCCAGCGCCAGGACGCGCAAGATTTATAGCTTTACAGCATACATCCTAGTGTAATACCGACTTGTCAGAATCGACGGCATCTTATTAGATTTGCGTGACTTCCAATCAACGCGCCTGGCGGCAAGTTTAGGCGAATGACGTAAGCTTCCGCAGCTAAAAAGTTACGGATCCCAGCAAGCAACACCAATTAACCCAGCTCCAGAACCGCGTTCACAGAATTTGCCCCAGCACGAACGAGGTTACAACATCGAGAAACCGGGTCGCGAACCGATTAACACATCGAATATCAAAGCAATCCATTGCGTTACCAGTAGGATCGTCGCGGAGGCTGAACAAGAACGGCTTGTGGAAATACAATCTTAGAAAGACAGCTTCAACCCACGACCACAATGGCGCTTCCTTCAATAGCGCTCCCAGGACAACTCCTCGGAAGTGTCGACAAATACAGTCCTGGTCCAGGAACACACATCCACGATTCGCAAATCTACGCCTCAATAGCCGGACCCGTTTTCTCTTCGCCATCACATCCCTCCACACAAAGCGCATCTTCCAAGTCTGGCAAACTCGCGCCGCTCCTCTCAATAACGCGTCCACCCACCTCCACCGACCCCGGCATCCTCGGTCCCAACTCTGGCGGCGGCGTGCCCCTCCTCCCAACCGTTTCCAGTACAGTCCTCGTCCGCATAACGCGTCTCGGCCCACGCTTCGCGAGCTGCGAAATCCTCGTCATCGACAACGCCGTATGCCGCGAAGCCTTCCTCGCGCAGATCCGACGCGAAGATATCCGGGCTACAGAGAAGGACAAGATAAAGATTGAGGAGAGCTTCAGGGTGGGTGATCTGGTCAGAGGCACGGTCATTAGTCTGGGCGATAGCGGCAATTACTACGTCGCTACGGATCGCAACGAGTTTGGCGTTGTGCTGGCGAGGAGTGAGGAGGGGAGGGTTATGCATCCGGTCAGTTGGAAGGAGTTTAGGGATCCGGTCAGTGGGAAGGCGGAGGCGAGGAAGGCTGCTAAGCCGTTTTGATGGAAGTCGTGGAGTAGAGTGGAGATTATAAGAGGGAGGAAAGCTAGTTTGCTGTAATGAGCACGGCGACCGGCGATAAGATACCCATGATGTGGAATGAAGAGTGGAATCAAGTGTCTTTGGCTTGCGAAGAACATAACAGAGAACTTCGAAAGTCATCTATCTTTCAGAAAATGACGCAAGTCCTGTCCAAGAGCCTTGAAACTGGGCAACGATAGCCGCTATCGAATGCATGGGGCGCTCTCTTGCTTGCACCAGCCGCGAATTACCCCATCCTTCCCATTTTCTCGGCCTTAGGCACACAGCAACCTCAGCAACAGCATCACCAACGGAACAAGCCGCTGCACACCAAGATCTAGCTGAGACAGCGAGGGGCCACGAGCTAAATATACCTCCTACCTTCCACCTTCTTCCAAACCCCCGGTGGCGAAAATAGCAACGAAGCAAAACCAAACACGGTCGCAGCGATGGATGTGACAATACTCTCGGTACCTGCATCGTGACGCGTATCATGTATGCAAGGCCGGGGAATCACACCCAACACGTAGTGTTCCATGACTCGAGGCAACACACGGGGTCAAGGGTAGTAGTAGCATGTGTAAGGTAACCCGAGAACAATGAGCTAAGTTTAGTGGCCAGGACTGCAGTCCTAGTGCTTCCCACATGCATGTAGTAGAGCTGCACCACGAGAACGATTTAGAGTGAAGTTGAAATGAACAGCGAATGACACATCATTGCAATTGTGAGAAATAAAGTAGAATATACTACGATTGACGCTTTCGCTGTACGCGTCGAAGACGTTTTTAAATGAATCAGCCAGGTGTGCTCGCTGCACACAAATCCCCTATGATGTCGTCATGAAATAGCACAACGAGGTCGTCTCTGAAATGTCCCATCTGTATCCCACCGCACCGTCTTAATCATTCTCCTTTTTCTTTCCCTCAGATCTGCTTCAAAAACACCCAAAATCGCAGCACTTTCCCTAGGTGTGAATGTGAATGGTACCAGGAACCGTAGATACGCCGAAACTCCGACCATGCATGGGACGACGCTGATCGCGTTGGATGAGCGCCTATCGCTAATCATGCCACGCAAGATGCTGTAATGATGACATCTTGTGTAATCCTTGATCGCAATTCTGGTGCTTGGAAAACACTCCCTCTACCGTGTGTGCTGTGATGATGTCGTTTACAACAGCGACGATCATTCGACAGCAGTATTGAAGGAGGTCGTTCTCAACAATACCCATAGTCTTACAATGCTATCCTCTTCCAGACAGCAACGCCTCTTCTAGTTGGTAGCGTGGTAGTCTTCTACAGAACGCCTCCGGGCAGGGGTGTCCCTCTATTCTGGTTACCCCACCCGAAGCTCTCTGTCTGCGGATTGACGGGTCGTACATCGTTTCCGCCTACAGTGCTGACATGGCCTTCTTGCGGTGCTGCATGCTTCCTAAGCATGAACATGGGTTTCCGGCCTTCCTTGTCAAGTTGTTTGAACAATATCAGCGGCCTCTCGTTGAGTCCAAGACAGCGCTCCTGATCACCGTGTACAATATACAGGGCATACTGGCGCCAATCTGCCGTAATGTTGTATTTTTTTAGCGCAACCGGAAGCACCTTGTGGCACGGATCGTCGATTGAGACTCGGAATGATTTGAAGATTTCAACTTGCGGGTTCGTAGATGGCGTGGATGCGGGATTGGATGCGGAGGTGTTCATTGAACTTGAGCCGCCAGAGAGTGGTGGGTCGCGGTCGCGATCGTCGGGGGTTGGTGTTGGTGCAGCGTTGTTTCGCATCTGTCGTGATGACAGTGGTGCGGGCGTAGCGCGGGGGTCGCGATTGCGGTCGGATACAGCAGTTGTGTCTGAATTCCATGTGTTTTGACTCCACCCTGAGCTGCCGTCGTGATCGTGCCCGCTTCGGGGTATTTCGCGGTTGTACTGGCGGCCTTGGCCTTGTGTGTATGCGGGGGATGTCGGGGAGGGTTGGGCGATGGAGTTGGGCGACAGTTGCGGGCCACCACCGAGAGATGCTGTGAGGTGTGAGGAGGCTGCGACGGCTGCTGCGGAGGGGTCCAAAGAAGAATGATCGACAAGAGCGCGATGTTCTTGGATTGTTGGAGAGGGGTTCTTTGGCGCGGATCCAAGGAAAAGCTTCTTGGTAGAGAACTTACGCGAAAGACTGCTGCCACCAGATCTCTCTTGAGTTGCAGGTGGCGATGTGACGGAGTGCTCGTGGGGCGTAGGCAGGGGTTGGTTGTCCTTGAGCATGCGCACGAGTGGCAGGATCTCCTCTCGTAGCCGCTTGTTCTCGTCCATGACCCTGCTGAGGTCTTCTCGGAGATGTCGCAGCTCCGATTCGGCCGTGTGTATGCGCTCGTCGCGCGCCTGGACTACGCGAATGACCTTGGCGAAGTCGTCTTGGGTTGGCGGCGCTTCCTGTGCCGACGTATCCGCGGCTGAGGTGGTGGTTAGACGTGCAACGCCATGGCAAAGGCAATGGACTCACATAGCGGGACGTAGTCGTCGGGGTCCATGGGCACGTTCTGCCGCACCTTGATCTCGTAGACGGCCTTGAGGATGGTCAGGCGGTGGCCTACGCTGCCGACGCCCAGCTCCTTCAGCTCGGCATGCTGGAGGGCGGCGAGCACGTCGCCGGTGATGCCCTCGTCTACAAACAATGGGTTAGCAAACAATGCTAATGGTGCGCGCGGTGCGACGTACTAGCAAAGGTATCCGAGTACTGCTCCAGGCCCAGGTCGGCGATGAAGTCGGCCGTCTGGTCCTCGTTCCACTCCATTATGTGCCCCGTCGGGCTGCTCTTGCTGTCGCGCGAATGGGTGAAGGTGGTGGGCGTGTGTTCAGTGCTCAGCGGGCCGGAGCTCGTGGGGGAGCTCTCGTACTCGGCGGGTAGGGTCGGGCTAGAGATGCCCTGGCGCTCAAACTCGTCATCGGCGTCCGAGTCCTCATGGTACTTGGTCGTGTAGGCCATGGTGGGCGTGACGTCGACGGCCTCGTCGGGAGTCGCAGGGTTGGCAGAGGGCGGAGGGAGATGATGCTGCCAAGCCCTCGCAGCAAGCTCGTCGAGGGGACGACGTCTGTGTTATCGATGGCGATGTCGCGCAGGCCGGGCGGTCCAGTGTCGTCGATAGGGCACCCTGTCTGAGACGAAGCGAGATTGAGCCGGCGTGTTTCGTCTCCAGCGGGAGCAGGTCGGGCTATCCTGGGCGCAGTCTCAGATACACTGCTAGCCGTGGCACGCAAGAGTGCAGGGCGGGGAGGGTGAAGGTCTTCGCAGGCGGCCAGGCGTGCCGGTCCCTAAGCGCTTTGTCGTCGACGCCTGATGGGGAAGCGCGTAACCTCGGGGGCTGCGATGGTCCCTGCAGTCGCCCTATGCCTTTGCCTGAGGTAGAAAGAAGGCGGCCAGGATGACTATGGAGAGCAGCGAGACGACGAGGCAGTGCACAGCAGGAGGAGGAGCGCTCTGCTCACGACGCCTTAGTAGACTGGCTCGCCTGCTTCTGGATGCCAATACCAATACCGTCGACAGGCGGCTAGCAGGGCCACCCAAGCCAAAGCGGGATAGAGCCCTCTGGGTCCGAGCTTCCCATACCAGCTGGGAGCCAATATTGCGATAAAGGATGCAGGTACCAAACACTCAGCCCTCACCACCGCCTGCCCATCCACGTCGGGCGGCTTTGCACATGAACCCTCTTGCTTCAGGCTCCTAGCCGCCCCCTCTCGCGGCGCCGCTCCCGGCATCTCCCCTCCTCTCCCCCCATCGCCCACGCTGCACCTGCTCGCTTTCGGATCCGGCAAGTGCAATCTTGCAAGTTATCGTTCGCATCACGAGCCCGCAACGGCACCCGGTAAACCACGCACATGCGTCTAACGATCTTCACCGCCAACGTTGAACTAGGGCCATCTCTGCCGGCATCTGCCCGAATACGGCTACCCCGGCCAGTCGTTTAAGACGCTGCATCCCATATTACGACATCTGGCTACCTCCGAGCTTCAGAGCACAATCCCACGTGCGCCCAGCTCCCCGTCGTCTACGCGAACAGGATCACCCACTACTTCGCTATAAGGTAGCTCGCCCGGTATTGACAACTTTAGACGAACCTCCTCCTTTTTTCCTTTTGCACCACAATCTCACACCTGACGACTCACGAGCTCGGAACAATGTCTCAATCCATCAATGTAACTACGACTCAGGCCCAGTCCGGCATCTCCCAAGACCTGCGGAACAACATTTACTCGGCCCTTCTTTCTGGCGATGGCATCCGCAATATTGAATCCACCCTAGACGAATCCCTGCGGGCCTCTGGGTTCAAAGACGATCTAAGAGCCTACATTACCGATCTGTTCCGCTCGGGCCAGGCTACTACCTGCGAGGAAGCCCGGAATCTGGCGATGCAGAAGATCAGAGAGCAAACACGTGGTTTGGAGGATCAATCCAATGGCGCAAACGGCACCAACGGAACGACGAATGGGGATGGAGAAAATGGAGAGGAAGTCAACTTGAAGATCCCTAAATCGGCAATCGACGCCGGTGCAAAGACAGTCATGAAGGAGTTGGAGAAGGTGTGCGACATCACATACGAAGACGACAAGTGATCGCCCCTCCTGCAATCTGAGAAAGAGTCCACCTTCCATGCCACAGCAAAATGCAGGCTCGTGTCGCCCGAGTCAGTGTAGTTGAAGGGGAAGTCTTCAAAGCAAAGGCCTTAACGAACGATACTATCGAGCGCACAGCCGACACCGTTGCAATGTGGGGCGGGCGACACCGTTCAACGGCACCGATGGGTTCCGGCCGCTGTCTCGGGTGATCAAAGACCTCGCCTGTGCCCATGAAACCTTGCCTCATGACCGCTGCGCCAAGTGGACAGCGTTGAATCAACCATATTGGAGTCTCGGCCGTTCGTTGAGTATGGATGATTGGTGTAAAAAGTGCACGGTGATGGAAAAGGGAGTCAGGTCAGAGGTAGTAACACAGATCAATACAAGGACATAGTAGGCGCAGCAAAACTTCATTGATAACATGCATTCTCATTGAGGCCATTGGTTCGTGAAAGATACTACTGATATCCTGTCAAAGCGCTAGCAATTACGCGCGCCTCCATCTATCTATGAGACGTCAATCGCCCCTCATGCCGTGTGATGATGAAAAAGGGAAACCCATCCGTCATGATCCTGCAACTGTCTAGTTGTACAGGTCCTCGTCCTCACCACCAGCGCCGAAAGTGTTCTGCTCACCACCACCCGCTGCGTTCTCAGCGTCGGGGAAGCGGAAGAAGCTTGATCCACCAGAGTTCTTCATTGACTGTGCGAAGGCCTCGTACCGGCGGATCTCAACATCGGTAACGGAGCGACGAGCGGAGCGCATGGCCTCCTCGAAGTGAGCCTTGGTCAGCACAGGTACTGGGTCCTCCTCGTCTACCTCCATGTCGACATCCTCACCAGCAGCCTCGCGAGCCTTGCGGCGCTCGATGTCAATCGCAATAGACTGCTTGATGGCGAGCTTGACCGCACGCTGGGTGACGAATCCAAGATCGGCACCAGAGAATCCGTGGGTGTTCTGGGCGATGAAGTCGATGTTGACATCCTCGGCGACAGGGGTCTTGCGAAGCTGAGCCTTGATGATGCTGGCACGCGACGCCAAATCGGGCAGAGGAACGTAAACGAGAGTGTCAAGACGACCGGGACGGCACAGAGCATTGTCGAGCTGTTCCGGTCGGTTGGTGGCACCGATAACGAAGACGTTCTTCTTCGATGTCATACCGTCCATCTCGGTAAGAAGCTGGTTGACGACACGGTCAGAGGCACCACCGGCATCGCCTTGAGATCCACCACGCGACTTGGCGATAGAGTCCAACTCGTCCAGGAAGACGACGCAAGGTGCGGCGGCACGCGCCTTGTCGAAGATGTCACGGATGTTGCTCTCAGACTCACCGAACCACATGGAGAGTAGCTCGGGACCCTTGATAGAGATGAAGTTGGCCGCGCACTCGTTGGCAACAGCCTTGGCAAGAAGCGTCTTACCAGTACCAGGGGGACCGTAGAACAGTACACCTCGGGATGGAGACATACCGAACTTAAGGAACTTGTCGGGGTGGTCGACTGGGTACTGCACGGACTCAATGAGCTCGCGCTTGACTTCCTCCAGACCACCAATGTCCTCCCACCGGACGTTGGGAACCTCGACAACGGCGACCTCACGAAGGGCTGATGGGTTGGATACGCCAAGAGCAAAACGGAAGTTCTCCATGGTCACGCCCAGTGAGTCCAGAACCTCGGCGTCGATGGTGTCCTCGTCGAGATCGATGAGGTCCATCTTCTCACGAATCTGCTGCATGGCAGCCTCAGAGCAAAGCGAAGCCAAATCAGAACCAACGTAACCGTGAGTCTCAGCAGCGATAGTTTGTAGGTCGACATCGTCACCGAGCTTCATGTTCTTGGTGTGGATCTGCATGATCTCGAGACGGCCGGTAGGGTCGGGAATACCGATATCGACTTCACGGTCGAAACGTCCGAAACGGCGGAGGGCGGGGTCGATGGAGTTGGGACGGTTGGTGGCAGCCATGACAACAACGTTGGAGCGAGCCTTCATACCGTCCATGAGAGTGAGCAGTTGCGAAACGACACGGCGCTCGACTTCACCGTTGGTCTTCTCACGCTTGGGCGCGATGGAGTCGATTTCATCAATGAAGATGATCGCGGGGGAGTTCTTCTCGGCCTCCTCGAACGCCTTGCGCAGATTTGACTCTGACTCTCCGGCCATCTTGGACATGATCTCGGGACCGTTGATCAGGAAGAAGAAAGCACCGGTCTCGTTGGCGACGGCACGAGCCATCAGTGTCTTACCGGTACCGGGAGGACCGTACATCAGGATACCACGCGGAGGCTTGATACCGATGGATTTGAAGAGCTGAGGATGCCTCAGTGGCAACTCGACCAGCTCTCGGATCTGCGCCATCTGCTTTCGGCAGCCACCAATGTCGTCGTAGCCAACCTCGTTGAGGTTACCCTCCTCGTCCTCGCGCTGGATGGGCTCGCCCTCGCAGTGGATGACCGTATCTTGTGCGACGATACCGAACTCTGGTGGGTCGACCTCGACGACCTTGAACTCCACTTGTCGCATACCGCCGCGGGCTGTGAATGTGTCGCCTTGACGAACCGGTCGGTAGGCTTCGCGGAAGTATGGGGCGAGGAAAACGTCGAACAGCGAACCAGTGATACCCTCGACGGTGTCGGCGATGGGAAGGACTGCAATGCGCTTGGCCTGCAATGGAGTTAGCTTTGAATCAGCATTTCGAAGATGTAGCTACGTACGTATTTGATGTCAGGGCAAGGGTGGATGGTGATAACATCACCGTGCTTGACACGCAGGTTGTGGCGAACGACACGGTTTATCCGCGCAGAGCCATCGTCGAGGTCGTCGTCGGCGAGCACGATAAGAACGGTGTCCTTCCGCTTCTTGCCCTTGACGAGGACTGTGTCACCACGGAAGAGCTGGAGCGTCTCCATGGTGTTGTTTGAGAGGGCGATAATCGAGTTGTCATCGTTGACGGCGTCGGTGACACTGCGAAGTCAGTATGGCTTCTTTGTGTCGCTTCGTGGCGTACTTACATCAGCGAGTTTGGCTTCTTCTTCTTCTTGAGGATGGCAGTTGCGGTCTCGTCGTTCTGTGGCGGATCAGTAAAGGCGGTCTCAGATGGGTGTTTGGCAGTGCCTACATCCTTGGGCTCAGCGCCATCGGGGTTCCTGGAGTCTTGTTAGTCGCGGTTGCAGACAGGCGGCTGGTGGCAATGCACGTACTTGGAAAGATCCACCTTCGGCTTGGAGTGGTCTGGTTCAGCGGACATCTTGCTGATGTGTCTCTATGGAATGCTGCGACTGTACTTTTCCGGTGCAAAGAGGGACGCCGGGATTTGCAGCGCGGTGGAATGGGTTGTGGGTGGGGTGGGGGGTAAGATGGAGGTGATGGGTCTTTGGTGTTTGGGGCGTGGTGGTTTAAGTAAGTTGGAGCTTGAACAGTGTCGGTGATCTCACTGCTCGAGCTAGCTTGATGTTGCCTTAGGGTCCGTGCTCCTTCCGCCGCCGCAACATTGGAAGTTGCTGGAAACGCTTAGACAAGCCGGCCTACTGGAAACACTGTGTCCCTTTCACCGTCAATTGCTTCCCGCCTCCCTCGGAAAGGCCCCATGCGGGCCAATCAGGCTCGCTTTGTGCTACTCTTCGCATCTCCAGGGTGAGACTGGCGTTGTTACGCGTCCGACTGGAGCCTGCTGCAGCCTCATTCGCGCCACCAAAACGCCAAGAAAGTCTCCATATCGGTCCTTCGTCAGTGCGCGCGATAAGTAAACCTACATGTCCGTCAGGTACACCTAGACCGTAGCAGTACTGGTACCCGTCCAACGCTTGCCAAATCCTATGCGTACCATGGGTAGCTACGGCAGTCACTCTCTGGCACACATAGGAAAGAACCCTTGCTGTTTCACACCACAATACTTCTGGATGTTTTCAGATTGGCGATGGTTCGCCTGCATGTTCTAGTCTTTCAGGCTGCTAGCTGCTTTATGATCCCTGGCCTCATAGATATGTATTAGGATATACTGACTTCTTGCACTAGACATCTTCACACGTCCTGCTGTTGCATTCCAGCAGACGCTGCACATGCTTTCTTCTCCATCTCGCGCAAGCATGGCGCTTGGAACATATTGCCATACACCATGTTCTTCACAGTACCGACAGCGACTAGTAGCCACAGAAGTATGACACTGGCACCAAGTACCGTACCCAGAATCCTGAAGAATGCGGATGGCAGTTCCTGTCCGATGGTAATGGTAGACATCGTACAGACGCCAATGGGAAAAGTGAACCCCCACCAACCCATATTGAAAGGGAACTTGCTCCGACTGATTGACGCGACTGCGAAGAATAGCCATACCAAGCCAAACCCCCATAGCGTAATGGCGGTCATCCAGCCTAGTACGTAGAGAACTTCGCCGGCTATTGGATGCAACGTGTTCGTCTCTGGAAAGGTCTTTGAAGCTTGGATTCCGAGTTTCAAAGCGGCGTATCCGCCCTGTCCCATAGGTCCAAGAGGCAGAAAGACACTGACGATTACTTCCTGAGATGGAAGATTATGAATGGCGAGACGGTGGAAGTACATCACCATAACCACGAGTGCCAGTGGCACGCCCATACCCCACAGCACATAACTGGTGACTATGGTGATTAGGGCGTGGTTTGGCTCAGGTAGCACTGACGCGACAACGCCACCGGAAGCTGCTGCAACGATACAGGCTACGATCGGGAGGAGCCAGGCTGCTGTCATCGTTTCATGACGGTTATGGTGTTTCGTCATCCTGCCACCATGTTAGCTTGTGATGTTACTCCTTTTTCGTAAACTTGAACACCCCAGGGCTGGACTCTCGCCCTTAAAGACAACTATAGATCAACTTACATTTGGAAAGGTAGCCAGAGGCAACAAGCCACGCTCAAGACAACATCGACCCACCACATTCCCCAAACGATATACGGCGTCGAACCACCCCAAGCTGGTACGCAGACCGTAGCGAACATATTGACGATGGTAGCAAATCCCATAGGTATCGTGCCAAGAAAGAGCGATTGCACCGGATGCCGGAGCATTAGTGTCCATGTGGCGGGGTACAGTGCGTATCTCAGGATGGATATCAAGAGTATGACGGAGAATATGAGAATGTTCAAGATGAAGAACGCGATGCTGAGGGTTCTCAGCGAGCCGTGGCAACGAGGGTAGAGCTCAGAGAAGGCATTGAGCAAGATCGCGACGATGCCTGTACCCATCGTGACAGCGAACTAGGGATTGGTCAGTTCTGTATTCCGCTGAAATTGCGGAGAGGTTCTCGTACCCATGACGGAGTGAAGTTCTGGACAACGCGTCGCCAGCCCCGACGGTCGGCAGGTATCAGCCACTTGGGCAGCACTTGAGCATCTGCAAATTGTTCCTTGCTTCGGCATGTTTCGCCTGGTCTTATAAGAGCCTCACGTTGTATCGCGCATGGTGTTGACATCCTGATGATGTTTGACTGAAGGGTTGGAGCTGAAAGAGACCAAGAGTGATTGACCATGAGAGATTGAAATCAGAGAAGAGGAGACCACACTTCACTTATACAAACAACTGCAGCTTAGAGTCATCATATTCCCAGGCTAGACTTTTCTTTCTTCACAATCGCCTGTATCTTCGTCGAGATTTGCTGATTATACGGCTTGCACAGGCCACAACGGCCGGTTCCTCGGCGACGGTCCGAACTTCGTTACGTCAAACTCGATTACTCACACCATCGCGATAACGTTAGGAATAAGTTCTCTTCGTCTACGAATGTTGTGCTAACGGGTTTCTGGTTACCACGATTGCGTGATGGAGGGTTTACAGACTGAAGCAGGGAGTCCTTGAGCAATCCGGAAGGGATGATTGATGCTAGCTGAACTGGGTCTAGAGCAAATTGCGGCTTCCGGGCTGCCCATGTGCGGAGGTGCGGGCAGACAAGAGCACTTCACGGGCCTACTCGTGGTCTTCGCACTCCAGCCCTGATGAACCTCATCGCTGCAACGTGGTGTCCTGCTCCGCACCGCGGTAGTCGCACCTGCGGGTGGACAAGCAACTCTCGCTGTCAATGCATACGCGTTTACCTAGGGAGTTACATCGCGAAACAACACCTGCTTCGGCATAGTGTATCGGTATTGCTGACGTTACTTCCACGGGCCTACCTCCTCACCGGCAACGTCGCGTTCGTTGCTTCACTGCCAGCCAATAGGGGCGTCATCTCTCCTTCTTCCGTCGTAGCACTTTCGCAGCCTATACCATGTACATGCTCACGGGTTTCGTCAGGTATGAGAGATTCCAACCCTATATCAAAATATACCACATCGCGAGCTCACAAGTTGTGTCAAGCCTACGGGTCGAATGTCCCCAATGCGGCTCTGTATTCCTTTCATCGGAAGAGTTAAAACTACATGAATCGATTACACACAACTTTTGTCAAGAATGTTGCCACGAGTTTTCCAACTGGACAGAGCTGAAGTATCATTTCCGTAAACGCGGTTGTGCTTACGTTTGTGACGGTTGCGATGGAATTTGGAGGACTGCTTGGACTTTTCAACAGCATGTTGCAGCATTCAATGTTTGCAAGGTATGCGAGCGGCACTTCGACACACCCTCGAACCTAATACATGTAAGTCAAGACCAGCTATCGGGATGCAACCAAGGCTAATTGCGAATTACAGCACGAACTGACGCACCGCAAACCTGGCTATGAGTGTCTCGGCTGTACACGCAATTTCACAACCTACGGAGGAATGATCATCCACCTTGAATCTGGTGCCTGTTCTTCCGGTATAGACGCGTACGACTTGGCGCTCACCACCGCGAGATGCTTCCAAGGAGGCAAATTCTTCATGCACAAGGAAGATCGAGAGGCCATCAAGCAGGGCATCGACTTGCTGCGAATATTCCGTGAGCAAGGTGGTAGCACTCTTGTCTTCTGTTGTCCTACTTGCGGCACCAATTTCCCAAAATTATCGAGTATGTTCATGCACGTGGAATCGCCTGCTTGCTCTCAGCAGCTGGGCGAAGGGGCAGTTGGCAAGCTCCAAACGTGGCTTTCAAACTGTCACGGATGAAGAACAGCTTCACAGCGAGGTTATTACTCATCTCGACGTTTCCAGATACCAGCAACTTTTTTGATGTACATTAACAACGTCCGCGGGTATCCGCATTCGACCTCCACAAGGGCTAGTCAGAATTTGTGTCGCATCTTGCTGCATACACACCAAATAATTCTAACAAATGATCACTCTCCAAAATTATGTATACTTCTTCGCACGAAAAATGCGACACGAACTGTTGCAGAAACAATACATGTGTTTGACATTACATTTCAAACAAGCTACCTCTACACTTCTAAAGTCTGTAGACTCGAGCCAGTGGCATTCATCTTCGCCTGTGCCATCAACATCCTCTTCTGGTCCAGGTCGAAAACGACGTACGCCCCTTGCATGAATGGGGCACCCAGGCTCGCGAAATCGTCTCCATCCGAAGGAAACATCGGAAGATAGCACAGAGGGCCGCTTGAAGACGAGTCGCGTACCAGCATGGCAGCCAAAGGGGTGCTGACTTTCGCTCGGTTATTGTTGAAACCGAATGAAAGGCTCTCTCCGCGAGAGCCTAGGTCGCATGACACACTACCCAGTCGACCAGCCTGCTCATCGAAGGTCGTACCTACAGCCATAGCTAGGGCGCGCAGTGAGGTCGAGGGGACATTCAGGGCCGGGTTTCCGGTATCGATTAACACTGGGGGTAGACCGCCTCGTGGTGCCAGGTCGACATTCGAGCCGGAGAGAGATGAGTCGCCGCCCACTAGCTGCATGGAGCTCCAGTTGATTACAAATTTCGATGCGACTCCATTGTTGTTCAGCAAGAACGAACCTGCATCTTGGAGTTGACCTTGGAATTTAGCCGTGTCAACGCCGCCAAACACAATGGAGCCTTCTGGGTTACCTGTCGAAACTTTTGTCAGTGGGATACATGGTAAAGTAGATGTCACGACTCACGGAAGTCATTCATGTAAACACCATACACATTGGCGTCGGTCGCACCAACGTCTTTCAGTTTGGCGGGCGCGTTCTGATAGGTCGGCCGGACGACTTCGTTCTCAACAGGACCAATACCTAAGATAGGAAACAGTGGAGTGTCGGCTGGTAGGGAACCTTGTTCGATAACTCCCAGCTGCGCTTTGGATATCGTCTGCTTCCCAAGTGTCAATGCGGTAGAAACGAATCGCCCTCGGAACGCAGCACCATTAGCGAAATCGGTGTTTAGTTCTACACCGACATCTCTAAGGCTACTATCTTCGTCCGTGTTGAATGAGCCAGTGACGAAAAGAGTGCCGGAGCATTGTTGCTGTTGGTTCTGACAGATACTACTGCCAGTCCTTGGGATGATGAGATCGCTGCTTCCCGTATCCAAAACTGCTGTTATCGACTGCGGCGGCGTACCGACTCCTATCGAGACGAGAGGAACGAATGAACCGGCATTGTCGATATGCTTGATAGGTATTGACAGGAGTTTCGGAGTTTGCGCCCGTGCGATTTGCACACCAACGAGGAAAAATATGCATAAGTTGACGGTAGAGAGCGGAGATGCCATAGCAAGCAAGTGAGACGAATACACCGACAGAGATGAATAGAACTGATGATGTGGTAGAGTTGTTGGAGGACTAGTCGGTCCGGAATGACCTCGCCGTACTTACCTTTGGCGATCATTTCTATACCCAACACAGTGGGATCCCACCGAGTATCTCGTGCACGTCTAGACGAGTCATACCGTCTTTCGTAGAATTGGAAGAGGTCCTTTCGCAATGTCGATGCTGTAGGTTTGAACTCGAAGGCCAGCAAAAGCACCAGCCATTGGCCAGCTTTAAGCCTGGCAATTAGGAACCTCCACTATCGCCAGGAATACCTGCATCGCAATGATTTATCTGACGGCTACTAGAGATGTCAAAAACACAGGTGTGGCACAGTTGCCTGCAAAGCGTCAAGTCTGCCGACACGTAAGAAGACATTTTGTAGCAATAGTACAGGATGCCTTGTCTGCATCCGTCGCTACATCGGAGCTATAGACACCGCGGGCTTTCCACATAGATTACTTGTTTCGGAGTATGTTTCACCTTGAATCAGTGGGAGCAAAATGAAAGAGCAAAAATGTAGCAAAAAGAGAGTTGTCTCCCCACCATGAGTCGAACAAGGGACCTTCTGATAACAGCAGATATTACAGTCAGACGCTCTAAACCAACTGAGCTACGGGGAGAATACTTCAAAGCGAAGTCGTGCTTGCTGGATGGAAATTTTGACAAATTTTGCGTATATAACGGCGTGTATTTCCTAGAATTCGCGGACTTCGGGTTGCGACGCACTGAATTGCAAGAGTGGGGTCGAAGCGGTTCGTGTTCCCAATCCGCCGATTGCTGACCTCGGAACCCAAAGCGAAGAACACGACACGAGCTAACTTGGAGACACGTAACATCTATACACTTCGATACCACTATCTACAAACAATGCCTTCCCCGGTAACCGCCAAACAATCAGCAGGATGCACGACATCGGCAATTACTCCTAGCCGCGCCAAACCGCTTCAAGCACGCACATGAAGCTTAACGGGTCTGCCTCTACTCTAACGACATCAAACCTCTCATCAGCCTGCCTGAACACATCCTTCCACGCGTCCACCGGCCTCTCCTTCGCGTTGAACAGCGCCATCATCCTAAGATCAGTAGCCGTACCAAAGCCCTGTATACTCCTCGGCAATTCCTCCTCGCTCGGTCCCTGCTTGCCTACGTAATCGATGAAGATGACGCGCGCACCAGATCTAAGTGCAGGGCGTAGCGCTTGCAATATTTTAACTGATTCGACGTCTGGCCAGTCGTGGAGAATCCATTTGAGGATGTAGATGTCTGCTTCTACAGGCTGTGGATCGAACATGTTGTGTGTGCGGAAGGAGACGCGGGATTTGAGCTCCGATGGGAATTCTTTTTCGAATACTGGAGCGACTTCTGGAAGATCTTCGACGACGATTTTGAGTTTGGGGAATTTGGCTGCGAGGACGGCGTCGTCGTGGCCTGCGGAACCGGCGATCTAATCGTTGTTAGTGTCAGAACAGGGCTGAGATCAGGGTAGGTATACTCACGTCAACGACCGTGACTTCACCAGCAGCCTCCCAATCAACAGCGTTGAGTATGATGTTCTCGGTGTGGAAGAGGTCCTTGATGTACGCCATGAACTTGACAAAGTTCCTCTGCCGCCATCCCTTCTTCTCGCCTTCGCCATCGTTCTCAATGAAGTCCCAACTGTTATCATAGTCACCCCACGCACCGCCGGAGTGACAGAGCCTGAAAGCGGTCTCCTTAATGTCTTTACTCGGTTCTGCCTTTCCTTGCGAAAAGCGACGCAGAGCTTCAGGGAGCAAGAGCATAGGCGGACCCGTTTCGTCCAACACTGTCTGCACCCGCGCTGACAAGCCAGAATCTTTAGCCAGTGCGGCAGATCGCGAAGTGTGCCTGACTTTCGTTGCTGCAGGCGAAGCTTTGGCGAAGAAACGCATCGTAGCCGCATGATCGATGACACGGCTCACAACCTCGAGAGGGAGCTTGGTATGTCTCGCTATCTCTTCGAACGTCGCCTCGCCATCCACCGGTACTGCGCTCCAGAAGTCGAACTGGTTCAGGATGTTCAAGCACGCCGTGTCTGGGACGGCCATGTGTACGTAGTTGAACACACTATCGCTTGGTCCTTGGCTCAGAATCCACATGTCTTTCAACGCGTCCTCGAGGAGTTGTCGGGTCATGAAAACATCCCCAGGAAGTTTCTCGTACTTGATTGGACTGTCGGCCTCAAGAGTAATCGGTGTTACGTTCTCTGCCGCCAGCTGCTTCGTCATCTTAGCAGCTAGCTCGCTGATCTGAGCCGCGAGGCTGTTGAGTGTTGCGATCTCATGCTGTTGAATAGAACCCATGTCGACGTCGTCTGGATCAGACTTGGAGCACTCGAAGGCTTGGAGTAGGGGAAGCTGTGCCCTTCGTTTGAGGTACAACTATGGCCGCTATATGTCAACTCCCGCCGGGACCCGAGTAGGAGCTGTCTCCGTCATCCGGACAGAAGAGCTCCAATACATGGATCATACACTAGTATTTTCTCATCATGCCATACTCTGCGTCTTTTGCTCATGGCAACTGGCTAGCCAAAACGATTGTAGACGACGGAGGATGCAGCTTTTGATTGGTACGAATCAAGTAGGCAGTCGCGCGAAGAGAGTATAGGGCTAGAGCGAGCTCGGAGTCGCATCCGTAAACATGTACCATCAAGGCACGATGTTATGGCCGCTGCATCGCGAGTGGTACGATGATGGAGCCCACGAGCGCTAATCAGATCATCTTATCAATCTGATAAGATTTCTTCCAGATCTAGGCCTGGGTCGCCGAGGCAAGCCACTTCAGCTGCTGCCGCTTACAGGCAGCGCCCCGCATCACGCGTGAGTCTGAACGAAAATGAATACGAGCATTGTGGGCCCTAACATGATGATTAGTGATAATTTACCCTGAACTGCGACTGTGATGAAGCGTGAGAACTCGACGGAGAAATCTATCACAGATGCACGACATTGGGTTGGTGACAAGATATTCCAACACACGCGCTCCTGAAGGACTTCTGGTCCTGGGATTACTAGGGTAAATGCGTTTTATTCCGAGACATACTACGTCTCTCAGACGGATGTGTTACGTCGAGTCCATATCAACATCGCGGCTCATTTATGTCGTCTAGGACAGCTCATCTAAACCCCGCGGCGCTATGCAAGCACAAATCCATCAACCCCCCAATTAAACATTCGATCCAAAGAAATATGATAAGGTCAACATCTTATTTACGTCCAATGAGCTTGCTGAGCCCACTCTTCTTCTTTCCATCCTTCTCCTTCTGGTCTTCCTCCTTGACACGCGCATCCTCGGCGGCACGCTCGTCCTTTGTCGGTACTCTAGGCTGGTCTGCGAAGCGAATACCAGGTGTGCGTGGCGTAGGTGAGAGTGTCTTCTGGCTAGGCTCAGCGGCACGTGAGTGTGTACCACGGCCAGTCTCCATTGGGTCACCAGTCTCCTCATCTTCGGAGTCAGACTCGGGAGTATCGTCTTTGCCGACACCGAGAGCGCCCAGACGACGCCTTCGCTCCGCTGCTGTTTCGCCTTCAAACCCTTCTTCAGGCTCATGTGATGGCGGAATAGCGGAACCGCCTGAAGTTTCAGCCGGAATATTCTCTGCAGCTAGGCGACGTCGGCGTTGTGCCGTGGTCTCGCCACCCTGATCATTAGGTCGGTCCTCGAGATCCTGGCGTACAGAGTGGAATGGTACATGCTTGTCGTTACTGTCCACCAGCGTCAACCCTTCGGGACCACGTGCGTGACCCTCCTCCCTGGCTGCTGGCGACTCGATCTTGTGAAGTTCTGCCTCTCCCTCTTCACCGACAACTGGGGGAACGTTCGCCTGCACGGAAGCTGCCCGACGGCGCTGTTCTGCAGTGTGATCTTTGGCGTCCTGATGGGCGGCATCCTTGACTGCTTCAGGAACATCGCTAGCTTGCACAAACTTCGCCCTGTCTTTGGGGTTCATTTGCGACATTTGCTGAATAAACTCAAGCTTGCTCATGCGACGACCACCAGCTGTCACTGTAAAGCGAAGTAGGTCGTCATCTTCCTGCTCTTTCGCCGCCAATTCCGCTGCCTTCTGCTTCTTTTTGTTATTTGCGGCTTGAGTGCCGGATGCTCCAGCTTGTTGCCCCGCAGGCACGCCCATGTGAGTACCCATCCGCTTCAGACTCTGTACAGCACGGCTTGACGTCTCCACCATGGACTGACCGCGAGGGTTTGCAGGACGACCATCCTTTCCTTTCTTCGGGGCAGCTGGAATGTCATACTTCTTCAAGACCTCACCATCCTCGTCTTCGACAATAATGGTATTACCATATTGGTAAGCAAGAGCGGGGCCATGTTTTCCGGACTTTTGTGCCGACTTCTCCGCCTTTGGAGGTTCCGCAGCCTTGTCCTTGTGACCATGGCCTGTGTAGCTTTGCATTCGATTGCGCCAGGTTTTGTGAGGGTGTTCAATGGCGTTCTCAATCCGGCTAGGTGCTTCTTCGAGGGCACCGCCGTGCTCGTCTTGTGACACGCCACCCTGAACATGCTTTTGACGCATGAGCTCTTGTGCCCTCTCACTATCGTGCCTTTGCCTTTCCATGCCGTGCTCGCCATGACTGTCTCTTACGCCGAGAACGTTCCCTTCCTTGTCTTCAAAGACGGTTTCATGACCCTCCTGGTAGATCTCTTCCTCTGGTATCCGCCTCTTCATCTTTCCTTTGTCGCTTGACGAACTGTCGCTAGAGATGGCCATCGTGTCAGCAAAGGTATCGGTGTCTTCCTCGGGGGGTATCGCTTCCGCCTTCTCTTCGTCGCGTTTACTGGGAGCAATAGCGGACTGCGAAATGGGTCCACCTGGACCCCGACCAGCATCCCAACGCCTTCCACGGCTCGTAGGCTTGACAGAATTGCTGTCCTCTTCCTTCTGACGGCGCAGGAAGCTATTGCCGAAACCCACCGCTGCGAGTTCCGACTTTTCATCCAATGATGATTCAGAGGGGCGGCGAGCCATGGAGGATCTGGAGCGTGATTGAATACGGGGAAGGCGATCCATCCAGCCGGGTCCATTCTCGTTGGCCTGAGTATAGGACATGGAAATTGTCAAAGTGTTGATGCGCTTTCCAAGGGTGAAGACGGCGATGGAACTTCCGTGAACAATGATACTGACAATGACCAAGAAACATGTGATCGGCCATATCATCTCAATGATGTTCAAGTGGTCGGATCCTTCCTCTCCTGGCTTTGGCAATTCGGCCAGCGGGCTCGTGGTATCGGTCTCGAGTTCGGCCCTTGCAAGGATTGCGACAAACAGACCGCCGACACCAATGGGTCCGAAATGACCAGCGAAAGAAGCTTCGCGCCAGGTCTTGATGTCGGGAATGACTGGTTTGAGTGCCAACATGATTGGTATACGGCGGAAGAAAAGTACCAGTAAACCAAGCACCACCAAACGCCATGGCGAAAGCCCGATGCTTGGCTCGTTAAACAGTTGCCAGGGAATGATGGATCCGAAGTAGACGAAGAAGGCCAAGTTGATCAGCAGATCAATAACGTTGGAGACGTGAGATTCTTCTGTCTTCTCAAGGAACCATCCGTCGTTGGAGAAACCCACACCGCAGGCGAAGCCCACAAGCAGATCGTCCATACCAAGCAGGGCACCGGAACCAGCGCAAAACAAGGCCAGGACGAAGTAGAACACGAGGAAACTCTCTCGATCGATGAGGTCCTTCTCGTGGGCCCATCGAATCGCGCGACGCGCGATGTATCCGACCATGACTCCGTAGAAGGCACCGAAGACACACTCGTACAGGATAGTGTAGCAGAACCAGTGGAAGGCTACCTGGTTAGCGTCTGGCCGGTAGTGGAGCAAGTAAATGGCCAAGTACACGAAGGGAAAAGCCATGCCATCGTTGCAGCCAGATTCACAGGACAGCAAATCTCGAAGATGCTTGGGTACTCGCTTGGCGAACTTGCCTTTACCAACGACGGACGATGCCAAGACAGGGTCGGTGGCGGTAACGCAAGCTGCAATGCACAGACTGTCAAGCCAGTTGAGGTGGGAATGGAACAAGCCCCAGATGAATAGGCTAGTCACTAGCCAGCCAAAGGTCATGACGGGGAGCAGTAGTGCTACGATAGACTTCCAATGTTTCTCCATGTACGCGCGAGGCAGCTCGACACCGACGGCGAAACATTGCACGACAAGGACGATGCGCGAGAACTCCAGAGTGATCAAGTCGACATTGCCCCAAGTCGACGGGTCTATCAGGTTGGCGGCGTGTGGGCCGAATATGATACCACAGATGGTCGCGACCGTGGCTTCACCAATGTACAGACGCTCTTTGATCACGGAAGAACACAGCATGAACAAACTGGTGAAGCCTCCAAGGATCAGGTAAACCAGATGCGGCTTGGTGATGGAGAGATGGTCCCACGCCATTGCGACGGTTTGTTCCTCTCACTGTCCCTCAGGCTTTTACGAAGTGTGTATGTGGATGCGCGAAGACGGTTCGACGCGCTCGATGGGTTGGAGGGTAGGCGAGCGAGGGTCTCGCGGGCGAGAGAGGGTTATGTAGGGAGGAAGTTGGCACTGGGGCCGCGCTGTCGTGGGAGTCGGCCAAAGGAAGAGAAAGATGGTAGCGAGACCGAATGCATGTATATGGGGATCCGCCCAGACGCCGGTCCTTCACAGCCGTGTTTGGCGAACGAGGGTCTATGGTTAGAGGTCTGTTGGCGACGAGTTAGTCATGTTATGGGATGAACAAGAAAACCCAAGCCGAATGCTTACGAGTTCAAGTGCTGCTCGGCAACTGCATCCGAAAGCTTGGATGGTGCGCGTAGTAGTCGGGTAGCAACCAAAGTTGAGCACTCAACTCAATGCTCGTGCGCAGATTGCAAAAACAAAGGCGCGTTTCCAATCAAGCCACTCCAGTCGCGTCTCGCAGGGCGTCGTCGTTGTCGCACTCTTCAGCTCTACAGAGAATGAGCGGCAGAGGGAGAGATTAGAATACGATTATCTCTCTTCTTCTATGCTAAAGCGCTTGGTACTTGGCAATGACGTTGGTTGGCTCCAGGACGGAATAGCCATCGCCTAATCGGACGCCACCGAGATTCAACAGCCACACCGTTGCTGCATCCTGCATGCCGAAGGTTCGCCGAACATACGAGAACACTGCCGCTCTTTCAAGAACTATTCTACATTGCGAGTCCAGCGCGAAAAGCGTTGAGAAGCAGTCAACATCGCAGCTTCTTCTTTCTCCAAAAGCTGGGGGCGGAGAGCACTTCGCTCCGATAGGCCGTGCTCCGAGCCGCCCCAACTGCTGTGCCCAGCCTCGGACACACTCGCTCTGCGGTTCCGTGGAGGACCTCTTCACTTCCGTCTGTCGTGGTGCTGCGCGCGAGGCCACCTGACAAAGACTCCTGCACGATGCTTATCACATGATGCTCTTGCATGCAGGGTGCTGCACCCTTCCTGCACCTAGGCCGACCAACGGAACTTCAGTCAGCAAACATGATGAACGATGGTTGGCTCGATAATACGATTCATGAGCCCTGGCCGGTAGAAGTCCACTGACTATCGCTGAGTAGTCCGGTGAGAACACATGGGCCCCCACGAACAGCCGCTATGCAGAGATTTCCACTCTGGAGTTCGCGCTGAAGATGGGTTGTGTGATGAGGGGTGGAAGACGGGCTTTTGTATACTGCCTCGCATCCTCGCGGAAACAACGTCATCGGACATCCTCAGAAGCTGCACACACTCTACCCCCATGGTTTCAGCGGAAATGTTTATTCAAGGCATCAGGCACGAACGTGGACAAGGTCTGTAGAGTGGATCGAACATGCCAGGGAAGTCGCGACGTCAACACCACGCACCCCGGGAATAAGCCTTCAACACGCGATGCAACCCCAGCGCAGCGCAAAACATTAACCTTAGCAATGTCCCGTTCACGCGAATTTGGCACGTTCAACTCCCCAGTGTTAATCGATCGATCAAGCAAGGATGCAGGTGAAACCGTAGTTGCTAACACCATTTCGTTCCCTTAGATTTCCCCATGCAAATGTCCGATCTACCATCTACTCAACCAAGCCAGCGTGACCACGACCATCGACGTCATTAACTCCTTCCACACAACCTACTTTACTCCGCAACAATCCTTGCCCATCAAAACCTGTCAAGATCTCGCCAAACGGTCCGATAGCCGCGTTTCACCATGGCAAGTCTGCCGTCGACACAATGGTCGGCAGGAACACCAAACGCTGGTCACCCTATCCCGGAGCCTAAACTACGGCAGAAAACGCGCTTCCGCGCACAGAAGTCGCGGTATCGCGAATTCATACTTGGGCAGATTAATGAGGCTGCAGGTTGGGTAGTCGTGCAGAATTCCCCGTTGATAGCAACCCAAATACGAGAAAGCCAAGAACTCACGGACTGCGAAAAACACAACAACAAACAACAATACAACAGCAACACGCGCTTCGCATCTAGATGCACCGAAAAAGAATTCCCCTTTCCTTGTTCCCACTATCTACTCCACAATCTCCACATACGTCACTTCAGCAACGGGCAACTAAATGCAACTTCCCAGGACTGTGCCTGAAATGTTAAAGGAGTAGATGGTAGAACCTAGTTGTTATAGTTGCGGATGTAGAGATGGTGAGCCTGGTACAAGGTAGGCGGGCTGACCTTGCAACATGGAACCCAAGGCAAGGCCCGTGTTTGATGGATGTGTCCATGCTTGACATGATGGACATTGCGCGGGCGCTTAGCACGGGGAACACGGTTGGGTGACGGGTGAGAGATGGATGTTCGTGACGTGTGAGTTGGTTGTTGTGTATTAATGGATGGTCATGAAGGATACTGAATCAAGGCATGTGAGATTAGACATGAAGATGACGAGAATATATTTTGTATGTTGGTGTCACTCCATGTTTTGGACATGCGACCTGTCTGCGATTTGCGCTGTGTATCACTCTGATAGACGTATGCAACAATACATCCGTTGAGACAGCACTTTGGGATAGTCGTGCGGAATCGATCCTCTTCAACCCCCTTTGCACGCGACAGTCAAGGTCAGGCACATTTTGAATAGTCATGAATATCAATAATATGTACGTCGTGATATTTACAACCTATGTGGTCGACTAGATATGATGATTACGGGAAATGTGAAAGCGCGAAGTTGGGGACCTAAGGGCCACCCATCTAACATGAAGCTTGTGCCCATGAAACAACAAAGCGCCTGGTCCAGCGAAGGAACATCCCAGCGAACCCTTGACCCAAACACGCGAAACAGCCCGAGAGCGAGCAATGCGACAGTAACGAAAATGCGCTGCAGAATTTTCCGAATGCACCGTGGTACCGGGGGAATTCCCTATATCTCCCAGACAATGAATGCACAGACCGCCTAAAAGCGAGAAGAGAAACGTCGTAAATGTAAGTAAAAATGTATATGCATGAACTTGAAAGAGAACGTAACACATGACGTCATGGGAGTATGGTGATGCTCAATGGCCGACAGGCAACCAAGTTCGGCGCTCGTCCATACTCCTGGCGGTGCGACCTCCTGGCGTCAGGGGGATCTCGACGCGCGCTCGGTCGTTGCGCTCGGGGTCGCTGTCAGAATCGTCGTATGCATCAGACAAACGGGAGAAGTAATCGGCCAGACCACTCGTCGGCGATGCGATGCTTTCGTATAGAGGAGGTGGGGTTTCCAGAGGAGGCGGTGGTTCTATTTCCGAAAATGCGGGTGGGTTGAAAGAGGGTACGCGCATGAGGTGAATGGGTCTTTGGACCGTGGAGTCATTCGGCCCGCCGATGTGTGCTGCTTGTGGGCGGGTGAGATTTGGTGATGGTGTTGGTAGTACGGCGTCCGAGTTCCCTCTCGAGCGACCCAAAGAGCTCAATGTAGGTACAAAGCTGGTCGGTGAGTTGCGCCGGGATGGTGCATTGGGGCATCCGCACTCGGGTACCCGTGTGCCGCTCAGGGCAGGTTCGGGCGACGAGTACGCTGGGAGTGCTGTGTTGGCTTGCGTAGCTTGACACGAAAGGATATGGAAGGGCGAATCGATCGAGATCTCGAAATGCCTTCTCTTAGTCGGGTCGGTGGCGTCCGGTTTCGAAAGGCGCATGACAAGCTAGTCGATTGTTAGTGTGTACGACAATGAAACCCAAGATTAGACGTACCTTGATCCAATGGTGCACCTGTATGTTCTGGTACGTGGTGTCGAAGTGCAACTTGGATGACTTGTCCTTCTCTTTGAGGTTGTGACAGCTTGGCAGTTGCACATTGAACTCCATCTCTGTGGGCCCGATGTTTGCATCTCCTCCAAGATCACCCAGTAGGTTGGTGGGATCTTGCACCTGCACGTCCTCGCCTCGAGAAGCGGCTGCCCGCTGGTCATAGGGGACACCCCCTCCAGACACTATCCGCATCGTACTGCCGGGGAATGTACTGGTCGGTGGGCCATCCGCCCGTTTCTCGAACAGCTGAACCTTACGGACAGGCTCCATTCGATGCACTCGCTTGTTGTTACAGAAGTACTCGACGTTCTCCGTGACAAACACTTTGATACGATGACATTGCACTTTCGCCAGTGGGGTCAGCTTGAAAGCGATAGGAACCTGAGCGCCGAGTGGGAAGGATTTGCCGGAGATGACGATGTCGTAGTGTAATTGGTCCTCCCAGCTGCGGCTGATCGCAATAGGCTCGACCTGCTCTAGTGACCCCTCTGATGGCGCGCGGATCAGGGTAACTTCCTTTGTTCCCATGAGGTTTGTGCGGAAGGCGCCAGCGCGTTCTACAGTCGCTTCCAGCTCGTACTTGACAGAACCAAGGTCGACATCGATGGTTTCGGGAAGGTGGCTATCCAAAGGCAGCTCGAAGTTGTACATGTACTCTCCGGGGTTAAAGGTCCTGTAACCCTTCTGTGCTACCGAGGGGCCGCCTCCAGGGGTGTCGCCCTTACCGAAGCTTCGCGATTGGTTGACTTGTAGCGATAGTCTTTTGGCCTCTTTTGTCGTTAAATTCAGCGAAGAGTTGTTTGGCGATCCAGTCAATCCGTTAGAGCCCTTGTAGAGCTCCACGTGATCTGCACCAGTGCCGTTCTCGGCAGTGGGGAATTGAGAGTTAAAGAATGGCCATGTGTGGCTCATCAGAGTATCCACCTCTTCGAATTCAACCTTCTTTGGAGGAATGCCTAAGTATTGTTAGTTTGAACGAGGAAAACGATGAACGAACGTACCTTCTGGCCACTTGGTCGTCGCTTTACCTCTGAACTTGAGCGTCACAGCCTTCAGTTTCGCGGGTTTCGAAATCTTCAAGCATAGTGTTCCACGGAGCATAGCTGTACTTCGCTCTGCGTGCTCGGCTTGCTCGAAACCCCGTAGAAACAAAACCGGCTCTGTGAGTTGCACGTTCACACTGACGCCACCACCTGAAGCCACTGGCTTCTCTTCTGGCAGGCTCTTGACATTGGAGATTATGCTCTTTGCAGATGCACGACCGGAAGACCAATGTGACTCGGCGACTGATGGTCTCGGCATGCCTGCTGCAGCCAATGTGCCTCCGATAGCGCCTACTGCGCCGCTGCCAGAATTCCTCGTGAGCGACCGCATGTCGGCGGTGCGTGGTTCTGGAACAGAGGCAACGGAGTTGCGGTTGCTGCTATTTGGAGTCGTCGACGATTGAGGGGTAGGTATGTCTGTAGTTTCGGGCTTGGAGGAAAAGTGGGTGTCGATAAACGACCGTAGGAAACGTTTAGCGCCGTCGCGTGGGGCCGCCAGCTTTTCTGTGAAGTACGACTGACTAGTCGTCTGGCGCCTCTGGCTGCGAAATAAAGTCGGATCAGGACCGACGTGTGCGATGTGAATGCGGTGCGGTCTGCGATTGCGGCCAGCAAAGATGCCGCGGTAGGTTTTCTTGGGCGTGTCTAAGTGGTCGGGTAGATATCGTAATCGGCCACGTTCAGAGTAGACGGTGTGGTACTCTGGCATAGCGACGATGCGTTAGTGACTTGAAGTGGAGGTGGAGGACAGGATCAAGGTGTGGTGACAAGGCATGCGGCGTGTTGTGTCTTATACGAGGTGTAATTCAGGAAGCAGAGAAGAATTTGGCTTGTGCAACACCGCAGAGTCATGAGAGGGGTACAAAGGCTTCTTGACCACGGTAACCCAAGCAGGTTCCATATGGATGCTTTGGGAAGGGACGTTGAGGTTGGGCGCTACTAGGACAAAGGGCCCGAACGCGGTGAAGGGGGAGATAAGACAAGGACTCACGAGCAGAGACAGGGTATCCAAAGGCGTGGGTGAGGCTACCTAGTTAATGATGTGTAAATGCGATCAGCACGACAGGCCACTGTAGGGGAGTGGAGCGGTGAAGTCGCCGGTGCGTCGGAAGCGTGCGGGAATACCCTGGAGCGAGGGTTTGCGCTGGCGACGGAGAGGAGTTTCTTGCCAGGACAACAACGGCGAATAACAGGAACTCGCGGGTGTTTTGAAGTGAGTTGCAGCTAGCCAGGTCGCAGGCATGTTACGAGGACGCGAGCATGTCAGACTAGGGCAGTGCAGGGACGGCGAAAGTGTACCGGCGTCGAGTGCGAGCGTCGAGTTTGCAGGGAACAGACGGATGACGCGGACGGTGGACGGTGTGCAGCGCTGCTGGTCGGCGGGGTCGCAGCAGCTAGGATGATGAATTTGAGATGGGCTGCTACTGCTCTAGCAGAGGTATATCAGTGGGTACCCGGATGGGGTAAGGAATGGTCGTGAGGGCGTGCAAGCAGCGCGTCAGGGCAGGATATTCCCGCAGCGGGTATATGAGCGTGCTAGGCGTTACTAGGAGCGGCATGGCAGCGCAGCAGTAGCTTGCGCGGACGGAGGCTCGGATGCATTACATCATGCTGAGCACCAAGAGTCTGCAAGACTCGATGCAGGGGTCAGATCTCAATGGGCATCTGCTCAGGCTGCTTCTAGACCCGTTGGCGGCTAGCGACCGACTACGGCATACCCGGCACGTTACCTTGATCGACGACGACAAGGCATGCTTCATCCTGCGATTAGCACGCACGGATGGCAAAGCCCCGACAGGCACGCTGATTACAACTATTATAGCTGACAGGATATGGCGTCGCTTAGACTCCAAGATGGCAGAGCCACGCTGGGCATGGGCAACGCGCAATCTCGCGACAGACCAAGCGATGCTCCGCCAGCGCATGGGCGGAGAGTTCGTCTTCCTTGTTTTGGAACTATCGAACAGATGATAGATCATGCCCGGGCATCTTGTGCCATGGTGCATCAGAACAACCACATAAACAGGGCGTCACCTCCCACGATCGCCGAAAAGAAACCTGACGGCCCAATCGCGTAGTGATCAGCGCCTGGGGTTCTGAATCTGGAGTTACAGCAAACGTGAGTGGGCAGATCGGCGCAAAGAACAGGGCGGGCTGCCAACTCAGCCGCCCTCAAGTTCGAGGCCAGGAACGAAGCAGTCGTCATTCTGGCTGCGGTGGATCCTCGGCAGTGGGGTGGAAAGCTTTTTTTTTCGTGGCATGTGCGAGATTCGGCGCATCTGGGGGAGGGTTGAGGAGCGGACACGGCAAGGCGGGCAGTGCGGAAGGAATGGCGAGCGTGAGGCGGCACCACGTGACCACGCTGGCTTCCCCGCAACGCGTCTGGCGAAGGGCAGGGCTTAGCTCAGACGCGCTTTCGCTCGGCGTAAGCACACGACACCGCGACTTTGCAAGTAATGGACGCGCATGATGGAGGCTATGGTAGGACATAGGGTATCATGATTATCATACACATGCTCACATGATGCAGGAGCAGGCCAATTGCCCCTGGCTGGGGCCATCCTCTGTTGCACCTCTATTGCCCCCGAGCAGCGCGTACGTCTACTCCAGATGCTGATATCTCGCTGTGTCTAATGACCATATAGGCCAAACTCGCAGCGATTGGCGCGCAGATGGGCGCGACCATCAAGCTCGACCTCACATCAGACGTAACCCACCTCATCGTCGGCAGCACCGACAGCGCCAAATACCGCTATGTCGCCAAGTCTCGCGAGGACGTCAAGGTCCTCTCTCCGGAGTGGCTCGAAGCCTTGAGGGAGGTGTGGATGACCGGCGATGACGACCTGGACATGGCCGCGCTGGAAAAGGAGTACCGCATGCCGACGCTTGCTGGGCTGAAGATATGCCTTACCGGCTTCGACAACCGTACGTCGCGAGCTCTAAATGCACACGACGATACTGACTACTACAGCCGATCAACGCAAGACCATTCAGGAGTCAGTGGACGCCAACGGAGCCGAGTACCACGGCGACCTCACCAAGTCCGTCACCCACCTCATCGCAGCGGCGCCATCGGGCAAAAAGTACGAACACGCCCTGAATTGGAGGATGAAGATTGTGTCGCTGGAGTGGCTCGAACAAAGTCTGGAGAGGGGCATGGTGCTGGACGAAGCCCTCTACAACCCCACCATGCCTGTCGAAGAGCGCGGCCAAGGTGCTTGGGATCGCAAAATGCCCGCGTCGCCCGCCATAGGCAAGCGCACACGAGATGCAGAGCCGAGTCAGGCACTGAATCCTTTCCGCAGGAAGCTACGTCGCTCAGCAAGTACCAAGGTTGGCAGCCAAAGTGATGCCTTTTGGGCGGGCATCACAGCGCCCAGTTTCGAACGACCGATTGATGAGGATGAATGGACAGAGGAAATCGTTACTAAGCCAGATAGTACGCGGACAAGCACTCGCACACATACCCCAGCGTCCCCTCACAGACATGCATCCGTCCATGAGAATGATTCGCTTATCGAGGCGCACCTTGATGACAATGCAGACAGTCATGAACCATCATTGCCACCACATACGAACGATGTGTCCCAACATGATGGCATCTTTCAAGGACGACTCGTATGCACGCATGGCTTTGATGCAGAGAAGGTTTGTCATACCATCTTACATTTCAGCCCTAGCTGACGTTCCCGCTAGACAAGCATTTTGCGCCAACACCTCGAGAGCAACGGCGCGCACGTAATCCATGCGACCGATCTCAACAATGCGCCATCCGACGATCTAAGACGAGGCTACTTCGTAATACCACATGACGTCGAGGTCGATTCGGCGGCACTTCCGGGGCGTGCCGGAGAACACATGAACCTGGCCACTAATTGGTGGGTCGAGCGCTGCCTGTATGGCAAACGTCTAGTAGATCCGTCGGACGATGTGTTAAGTCGACCATTCGAAAAGCTTAGTATCAGCGGTAAGCTCGTGCTCCACGGTTGTTTTATTGGTCGCTGACGTAGCCAGGGTTCTCTGGACTCACCATCAACTCTACGGGCTTTTCCGGCATCGAGTTACTGCATGTGACCAAAGTTGTCACGCTTATGGGTACGGGATCAGCTCCGCCTCCATTGAAATCGTCTGACAATTTTGACAGGTGCCTCGTACGATGAACAGCTATCGGCGAAGACCTCGGTTGTGATCTGCAACCCTCCTACCATAAACACACCGAAACTCAAATTCGCCACGGACAAACGGATACCCGCTGTTCATGCCGCATGGCTTTGGGATTGTCTGCGTAGTGGTCGGCTACAGTCGTATGCCGAGTATCAATTGAACAAGCCAGCGCCGCCTCAGCCACAGAAGCCTAAACAGAGGCCTCAACCACAAGATGATGTGCCCACTGCACTGTTGTCCACGGAAGAGAGCCTTGAGCTTCGTCAGAAAAAGCAACAGCCTACCAATGCCGTGAAAACGTCTCTGCACCCACAGCAGCGTGGTACTCTTGCTCTCACTGCACCAGCAGATGCAACGCCTGCATCAACTACAGATGAGGCGGATACTTCCAACAATGATACTAACGGCCTGAATTACGATGATGATGAGTCTGTCATACCTGGATTGGATGGCGCAGGTTCCCACCCCCTCCAAGAAACCAGCGCCAACTCCCCGCGCCGCCCATCAACGTCCCCGCATGCCTCAAAATCATTCTCACGACCCAGGAGTTCGTCGGCCGAGTCTCTCATAGCCCCGGCACCCCGCAAGTCCAAGGCTGGTCAGATCCCAGATCCGGTCGTTCCTGTTCCTGAACCCGACTCCGTGATCCCGGCGGATACCGAGTCGGTACCACAGGAAGCACCAAAAGAAAAGGAAACAATAAAGGCAAAAGGACCGGAAGAAGAAAAGGATTACTCTTCCATCTTAGCTCAGATGCGCGCAAACCGCAAGACCGTGCCAACGTCTGTCGATCAGGCACCTGGCAAGACGCGGAAGAGGCGGCAGCTTGGTCGCGCAACGTCCACGCGGTCGAACGCGTCAGCGGGTGATAGCTCCGGGAACATTCTGGCTGGAGAAGAGGAAGAAGAGGAGAACACGGTGCTGGTGGAGGAATACCAGCCTAGCCAGGAGCTAGGTTGGGATTCTCCTGGTGCTGCGAAAGCGAGGGAGCAGATGATCAAGAAGCTAGGTGGGACTATGCAGGAGAAGAGCGTGGCAGTTGAAGGAATTGGCGTCGTGAAGGACGTTGGAGGGACTACTACGGGAAGGGCGGGTAGGAAGAGGCGAGGGTGAAGAAGACTCTCTGTACATGATGTAAGTGGTGTATGTGGAGGGAGTTATTTTGGAACTGTCTGCATTACAGGGCGCAAAGCATAGCGAGGTGTTCTTTGAAGTAAACGAGGGAGCATAGCGCAGGCGTTTGATAGTAATGCCTTTTGCCAATTGGATCTGATTCTTATCAAATCCCATACGTCACTTTCAGTCGTCTCTCCAAATGCCCTTTGGCTGTTATCACTTCCTCTCCAAGCCCGTCTTCTCTCAACCCCAATCTCTTCCTCTGACTCCTCAACTCTTCCTCGCCCTTGTTGCCAAACTGCTCTATCACGGGACTAGGTACAGCGTCTAACCTTGCTTCATCCAGCGGGTGGCAGAAGTACGCCATACTGTATCTCTCCTGTCCACCCTCGAAAGTAACACGGTGTACTGTCGATTTCAGCATACCATTGGTCCAATAACACAGTAAATCTCCTATGTTGACCAGGATTGGAGGCGATGACGATGGCGATGGGCTCACCGGCACTGCCTTCCACCCTGAAGGCGTAGACAGTTCAAGGCCGGGCTGGCCCGGAAGACGGAACAAGAGAGTTAGACTACCGTAGTCCGAGTGTGCACCTGCACGGATACTGGTTTCGCCTTGCTTGGAACCTTTTCCTTGGGAGAGGGTGGATGGGTAGTAGAGCATGCGGAAGATGGTGCCGGATGGGCCGAGAGATTGGTCGTGTCGCGTGCTGAAGTACTTGGGGTCGGGAATTTGGAGGGCGGTGTTGAGCAGAGAGAGGATTTGGGTGCAGAGGGTGTGACAGGAATGTTGGAAGCGGGTAATCAACTTGGAAGAGTCCTGGAGAGGTGAAGGTAGGGGTTGGAGGTTTGGGTTTGGGGGCCCGATGTTGAATGCTTCCTTCGGATCGCCTTGCTATCATTCATTTCGTCAACAGGTCGTCTCATTATTTGTTTTGTTGATAATCACCTTTTGACCTTCAGGATCCAGAGATTCGCCTTGCATCTGTACCCACCCGCGGTTTATGCCCCCTGCTTTCTCAGAGTGGATTGCGTATTCCGATTTCTGCTCTTTGGGAGCGGCAAAAAACTCCTTAGACTGTTTTCATCAACCAACAAGTTTAGTTTCGGACAATCGACACATCATACCAACTTGAACATGTCATCGATGTCCTGGGGTGGGATGGTCACACCATCGTTCTTAATGTAGAGGAAGCCATGTGTGGAAGCCGCGTCCAACACTTGCCGAGCGACGTCTTCGGAGGGGCTTGAGATATCAATAACCGGTATGGCTTCCGAGTGGTGTCCTGAACTAGCCATTTGGAGAGAGAGTGAGATGTGACGCGTGAAAGCCTGGAGTAACGCTAGGTGAGGGGCAGAGGTGAGACGTGAGACGCGATTAGGCACTAAGAAAGCAACAGAGAAGCCACGTTCGAATTGGGGTGTTTTTTTTACGGAAGCAGATCACCTCAATTCTGCGCCTACCCGTCATTCATCCCTCTACTCGGCGCGATTGCGTTCCCTCGTACGGCTAGACGCTGTACCTGAGCTAGCGCCCGGCTGATCAGGGATCGTGTAGTTGCCAAGGCGTGGAGCTGCATCGGAGCTTCCAATTTACTGTCCACACCCCCGCAACCATCTACAACTTTACCACACGTCGTCGCTACATACAGTAATCACGCCAGGTGAATCTCTTAGTATTACTCGAGACTTTACTGCCATCGTCTCCGTTCATTATCAATCCCTCATTCCCATTACTTTCAAACAGCCCCACCACGCGACTGGCACCATGATCCGCGACTTCGTACAATGGACGGCCACACTGGGCGAAACGGGCGAGCTCGAACAATTGCGCAATTGCCGCGTAGGCATCGAAGCCGCCGAATACCTGAACCAGCGGATCCTCAATCACCCGCGCGCAAAGGAGCCGCTTGTACCTGCGCTGGGAGGCCTTCCGCTGGCCCTGACACAACACATTGAGGACGATCTGGCCCAATTCCGCAGCTTCGACATCGAACCCGTCTTCGTCTTCAGCGGGCTGGATATTACAAAACACGATGATCCTTTCAGGCAAAAGGAGACCGAGGCATCGGTAAACATCAATGCGTGGACTCTGTACGACAGTCACGAGGCGGAAGCCTCTGTCGCTAAGTTCGGACAGTCAAGTATGGCCGCCGTCAAGATGAGACTGTGTATCGTGCTGACTCTTCACAGCATACGTCACGCCCGAGGACCTCTTCCGCGCCCTACAGTCAACCCTGACCGAGCGCAACATTCGTTGGACAGTCGCGCCATACAGCGCCTGGGCCCAGGCAAGCATCTCTGGAATCTCTGTTCGCAGTGACTAATTATCGACAGTTGGCATATCTCGAGAAACACGAATACGTCCACGCCGTCTACGGCTCGTCAGATATCCTCATCTTCGAATGCTCCAAAATCATAACATCTTGGGACTTCGAGGCCCGACATTTCAGCTTCGTCCGCCGAGAGAAATGCGTAGCCGACCTTTCGAAGTTTGTCAACGCTCCCAACATCTCAGATGATATCTTCCTCGACACCTGCATACTGGCCGGCACGCCCTTCCTCCCGACCCACCCGATCCTCGACGCGCCTAACAGGGCAGAACTGATCAAACCGCACAGTGCTATTAAGACCATCATGAACAACGGTCAGTCTGGATACTCTGTGGTTGTCAACAACAATGATGTCCCGCCCGCGGGCAAGGAATACGTCACGCGATACCAGAAAGCACGTCTGGCCGTCAAGAATCACCCTGTCTACACAGAGGAAGGGAAAGTCGAGCCCCAAAACTCTGGCTCGATGCCTAACGATGCGGGACAGTATCTGGGTCAAAGGCTCCCAGATGAAATTCTCCACTACATGTCGAAAGGTCTCATCAGCCCACACATCATCCAGTGGCGCACTACCTGCGAGGTCTTCGAAGTCCCTCCCATGGATGGTGGCTTGTCTCCAGAATACAGGGACCTCGTCAGCTCTAAGCTGATCCCACTTCGAACACCCGCTGTCAACCTTTTGTCTAGTACCTTACATAATTGGTATCGGCACCAGTCTCTGCACCAGACGCATTGGTATTCTCCTGTAGAACCCAATGGGAAACGCACATCGACAACCATCCCTGTCGAAAAGCCATCAGAAGCCATAGCCCCTTCGCTCGTTGACACTTGGAACGTGAAGGAAGCTACATTCAGGGATGTTGTCGGACAGTACAAGGTTAGCAAAGCCGCAACCGAATTGACGGGCCAATACTAACACTCTGATAGGACTGTGGAACTCTCGGTGCAGCCATCTTATCACTGCAAAACTCCGACTTCGTCACCAAATCGGTCACTAAGAAAGATCCTAAGAATCCCCTTTCTTCCACTTCCGAAATACTGTACAACTCGATATGGCGCTTCCTCGCTCTGCGGGAGTACATTGACCCCAAGAGCCATAATCTGACACAATGGGGTAAAGTCCTTGTATCTATCATCGCTGGCCTAAAGGGCAAGCCAGAGCACGAAGAAGCTGCGGTGATCGCAGTCGAGCTGATACGCCTGGGCCTCTTGAACTCCGACATCGATATGTTTTCTATGTACAACGGCGCACCAATGCGTGGTAGCAGTAAGTGGGAAGCCCTTGACCAAGTCCTGCATAGCTGACAGCCGCCTAGCGAACGACAAGGAGTACAATATGCTAGTGTCTCGTGTTGCTGGCTTAGGTACTTTGCACCATCGTCCGATCGGTTTCACCGGACCTCTCAGTCAACATTTGCTCGGTTACAACTCCATCATCAACAAAGTCCGTCAGTCACTTCGAGATATCATCGAGGTGGCCGCCACACAAATGTTCTGTACTGGTTGCTGCACGAGACATGCTGATATACCAGTCATTGCGATGAAGTTAGTCGTCCCGAATCACAATGACTCGAGTCTGATAAACTAACGCTCTCTAGGCTTCCGTTCCTTCTTCCCAACAACTGTGCGCTTAGCATAGCAGCCAAGTCGTACCTCGATGAGCTTCTCACTGGCGATGCCGATCCGACCTCACCAACGACCAAGTCACGCGTTATTCAAACCGCATCAGAACGCTACTTCCCGCAATCACTTAACCTCGCTGGCGATCTCAAGTCCGCTTTCTCACTATGGGACGCCATATGTGCCGGTGTCAAGTCCTCGAATAACTCCACTGTGCCAGACGCGACAAAGCAGGTCTGGGCAGAGGCAGATAAGTGGCTCGCTGAACGACGGTAGAACCGCGAACTCCACCCAGAGCTGTGGTCGTCGGCAAAAGAGGCTTTTGAGTTCAGATACTGCCTCATAAGGGCTCAAGAGAAACGCCTTCACATCGTCAAAGGTAACCTTAGAGGTGTGGTGACAGGGTACTCCGCATACGAAGATAGACAGAAGGAGATGACAAGGGCGCGTTACCTGCTCAAAGGAGTTGAGAAGCTGGAACGTCGCTTCCAGGGCAGACAAGGAAGTCATTTCTACCATACCTGAGCTCTATTGTACTTCAAACCAAAGCTATACCCTAGGTACAGCGTCAAGTACGGAATGTTATTCTTCAGGCCCACGTTGTACACCGGGTACAGCGTACGATTGTAAGGCCCTCACGAACGATTAAAACCGTGAAAACCAAGTTGTGTACAGTGGTGACTTGAGCAAGTAAATTTTCCCTGTTGCCTTCTCACTAAGTCTGCTTATTCCCCCAGCCTATCGTCTGTATAAGCCAACGTCGCTTCCTGTTATATCCTCTATCACCACTCTTGCCCTATCCGCTGCCTAAGCTCCCAAGAACAAAGTTCCGATCATGTTATCCACCTTGGTGGTGAGCGCATCAATGGTAGTGTCTCTGTTCTCAACCTCGACACTGACGACCTGATGTGCCACGCCACCTGCCTGAACGATGATACTGATGCACGCCTGACCGTTGAGGGCTTGAAGATTGCGACTCAAGACGTGGACATGGTTCGCATTGATCTCTTCGCCGTATTGAGCCTCCTTGTGGTGGATGATCGCAGCGAGGTTCCCTGATAGAATTGTTAGTTATTTGTAGTAAGAAATGTTTGCATTCAGGCAAGGAGAAGAGTAATTCAGGTGAGAGAAGGTCAAGAAATACACTTACCGGCGAGAGTGAGGACCTTCCTTTCATGAAGTGTGGCTTCAGTAGCGACGAAGTTGATGAAGTCGCCCCGGAACGGATGGAGGAGTTCGATGAGACGCTGCCTCACACTCGGAGCGACCGAAGTGTTGATAGTTGTCGCGGCTGGAGCAGGGGACTGAGGCGGATTGAAGACCGTGCTTTGGTTACCGCTGCCCCTGCCGCTGCCACTGCCACTGCCACTGCCGGCACCAAAGTAGTGAGGGCTATTGTAGATATCTTGGGAGGCGCTACCAAATCTGGGTGTAGAAGAGAAAGACATCTTAGATTTAGAATCGGAAGTGTGAGGTGTAGGAGTGTCGGCGGACTCGGTCACGAAGACATTTATTATGCTCATGAGTAAAGTGTTTGCGCCAAGCCAAGATGATCCACACTGGCGGTCTGTACGCGGTCACCTAGGAAGGCCTACGTAGACTGAATATTAGTAATTTCCGTCAGATTTGTTTGCTATCGGGCGCCATTTGCGCCGGCCACGTTATAAGCCATCAACCAATCGCAATTCGTCGTGACCAAGGCGCAAAGACAACGGGGAAGCCATGGACGCTGAGTGAACGGAACCGGGCGCTGGTATCAACATCAATCCATGCGCTTTCTCATCAGTGGGAAAACCTGAAGTCCAGCCTCTTCATCCCCTCATCCTTCGTGTTGAAAATATAATCCTCCTGCTCTTCCTTGGTCATAGCTTTCCATTGCCCATCTCTTACACGATTCCTCCAAATGTAAAACGCCTTTACCGCATAGAACAAGAAAACGTTATACACACAGATACCCAGCAGTATCCTGTTGCCCCTGCGGTACAACGGCTGATCATCATCGCGATAAATATTAGTAGCAATAATATTGCCAGACTGCACAAACATGTTGTAGAAAGCCGCAGAGACAGCGCGTGTACGGACGGAATTCGAGTTCTTCGCGTTCCAACTCACGAGGATTGCGTGGCAGTACGGATAGGACAGCAGACCTGTGAGGAGCGCGTACCTGACCCAGGGGTTTGCGTCTGCGGGCAGAACGACAAGAGCGACGAGCCAGGGGAAGATCCAAATGTTGGATAGACTGGATATCATGGAGCGTTCTTTGAACTTCTCGGATAGCCAGGTGACGGCGAGGAGTTGGGTAGCGTAGAGAAACTGGCTGGGTATGGCGAGCAGGTTGGCTTCGAAGACGGAGAAGCCGAGTTGTCGCAGGATGTAGGAGAGGTAGTTCTGCGGTGGGTTAGGTGGGACATATGCGGTTAAGCCAATGATGTAGAGGGGCCATTGTTCCCAGTCGCATGCTGCTTTCCACAGGAGTGGGAGGCCGACTGCTTGGCGGTTGTTCATGTCGCCTTTTGAGGGATCGTCGCGGAGGACGCGGTTGACGAGGATGTACTCTTCGTGAGGGGTGAACCAGCCGTTTTTGCCGCGGAACCAGTGTTGCGTTTGGCAGGCGCCTGGGGGCATGAGGCCGAAGGAGAGCATGCCGATGGCTAGTGTCATGATGCCTTCGATTAAGAACCTGGCTGCGTCAGAAATGGTGCAAGTTGAAAGACAGGGTAGAGGCAACTCACAGATACTGCCAACCTCCCCAGCCATGGAGACCTCGCATCTGCAATATACCTGCTGCAAGCAGCGAGCCGACGATATTGCAAGTGCTCAGCGCAGTCCAGAACCACGCCAACCGGTGCGGAAGTTCAGTAGATTTGTAGAAGTACGTTAGCCAGAGGACGATATCTGGGATGAAGCCGCCCATGAGTAGACCAAGGATGCATCGAATGGCGAAGTAGTGGGCTTTCGTCTTCATGGCGCATTGTGAGGCGCTGACAATGGACCATATACAGATGATGGTAGGGATCCACCTGTCATAAGGTTAGTACTTGAAGCCCGACGAGACAGCGAGTAGGCCAGATGGACTAACCGATCAGCACCTAGCTTCTTGCTGATTAGGCCACTGGGAAGCTCGGCAAAGAGGAATGAACCGAGAAAGATCTAGCTTTACATCAACGAGAGCTTTGAGAGTAACGGACTGCATAAAGCTTACAGTCTGGCCATAGTTGAAGTCGTTCGTATTCATTCCTGCTCAAAGTCAGTAATCCACCGTCTTTTGTCCTTCATGTAGATGATACACACCTAGGTCTTTCAGCAAATTGTCTGAGATCGCTCGATTGATGTTCCTTCGATTCAGCTCCATCGATATGAACATGATCCATGCCCAGAGAGCTATACGCCAGTCCAGCTAGACCGAGAGCGTCAGCCCTGATCAGTGCCATGACTTCAGCTACTCACCTTTTTTACTAGACGTTTCTCCTCTTCAGCTTCCCATGTATACGTCGGGTCGAAACGATGGCGTCCTTCGTACTCCGCATCATCGTATATTTGACGCCAGCGCTGAGCCGTTGCCGGGTCGCTGAACGGATGGTCCTCGTGTGAGCCATGATGCGGCGGAGGTGACTTCGAGCCGTGTGACGACCTTGGGTCAGCGGTTTCGGTGATGGGGGCCTGCTTTTCTACTGGTGTAGATGCAGCCATATCGGCAAGGATGAATGAAAGCGGGCTTCTTCTCGTGGTTCTTTTTTGATCTGGCTTAGACCAATCGGTCGGTGCTGATTATCGAATGTACCGAGGGAGTGTTATAAGGGACCGGATATATCCATGATTAGGAACTGCATCGACAGATGATGCAACCCCGGGTACATGTGACAACATGCGCTAAGATGAAGAACCTTACCGTCTAGACAAGGCCCTGAAAGCCGAGAGACTTGGTTGCGAAAGCCATAGATAAGGAATGACGTTTATGCGACAGAAACTCGATACCAATGATTGCATGCGAGGAGCTTCATTGACAGTGCATACATGTCTAGTCAGAGATGTGCTGGTAGGTCAGTTGACGATACACTTTGATGCCGCCATTACCCTGCGATCTGAGTCGAGGCATTGCCTTCCGCGGCCACATGTGGATCCGAATATGGCGTGGGAAGCAGACAATGCAGCTACAAATCGACCGCAGGCGGAAGGTCAGTCGTACGATAGCGTATATTCTACTATCGTCTTAGATCAGTTGAGGTCTCTGAACACCGATACAACAGTCGTTCATCGGAAGGAGACGACATGCATGCTGGCAGATTCGTTCCGAATAGCCTACCCTTGGCTCCGTGACCTAGCATGAACACAGTCGGAGTACCTCGATTGTCATCTGCAAGGGTCGATATCAGCTTTTTGAGAAATGGATCCGTCTTTGATCGCCGGTGCATCGTAGCGAGGCATGTTGCGAAATTAGCGAAGATGTCGTCAGACACTGCCAGTATAGCCTATGCGAAATATGCACTTGGCAATCTGAGTACCTTGTAAGGGTAGCGATGTCTTTATTGAGACGGTTGAAGGTTCCTGTACATGCCGGCGATGTTATCGTGAATGACGCAGCTCGAAATAGCAAGGGGCTGGGAAGTCGCGGTCGCGTCGCGTTCGGTCCAAACTAATCGAGGACTAGTGTGCTCACTCCACCCTACAGGTAGGAAGGCAAGAACGACGAAGCATCTCTCTACCATACCAACACTACATCCGCCGTTGCATGCGCGGAAAGGCCGCGACGCGTTATTTCCGGATCGATGTCATTGCCAGCTGTGAATGAAACGCTGCCGAGCAGCACGCCATCTCACCCCCACATGTCGTAGCCTCAACCCCGCAACACCTCGTCGCTATCGCGCGTCATGGAGGATTGTGGTTGCAGGAAGCGACTACCGCCGCCATCATGAGTGTGCCGAGAATGATTGCACCATACTATCCATGCGATGATGCTACGATGCCAATGCATAAGCCGAGGAGTTAATGTTCATCATTCTCTCGATGCAAATGCGCCTAGGTTCAGTTGGTGTGGCGAACAAGAGTAAGAGATAAGTGTGGCATCGTTCTGTCGAAACGCGGAATACACTGTGACAGTGCAAATCTGCATCATTAGTCATGGCCACGAAAACCTTGACCACCACTACAATTGAGGACAACGACATCACGGCGCAGCCTGGATATTCTCGCGAGCCTCTAAAGATCAAAGGCGTTCTGGATGCATTCGAGTCTTTTGACGTTACACCAGTCATCGGCCGTGAGTTCGTGGATGTGAGCCTGAAAGAATGGTTGCGCGCGCCAAACTCTGACGATCTGATACGCGACCTGGCAATTACAAGTAAGCCACACTCACTGTTTTTCCAATGACTCAACAATAACATCTCGGAAAGTTTCTCAGCGCGGTGTTGTCTATTTCCGCAAGCAGGATGATTTGGATGATGAACTTCAAAAAGAGCTGGCCCAGCGCCTCGGCGAGCTTTCTGGCAAACCAAAAACATCCAAGCTGCACATTCATCCTGTTAGAAACGCGGGAAATCGTCTTGGAGGCAACGACAATGAGATCAGTGTCATTAGCTCGGATTTGGCGAAGCAACTCTTCAAGGAGCGGTCACAGACTGGCAAGCATGGTTGGCACAGCGATATCACTTTCGAGCCGGTACCAAGCGACTATGCAATCCTGAGAATGACGCAGCTACCAAAGTCAGGTGGAGGTGAGTGCGAGAAGTAACCATACCCCCGTTGACTAGACTAAGATTACTCAGATACCCTATGGGCATCAGGGTACGACCTTTACGACCGCCTCTCGAAACCGTATCAGAAGTTCTTCGAATCTCTCACCGCAACATACGCCCAACCAGACTTCAATCGAGCGGCGAAAGAAAACAACTTTCCCGTTTACACTGCTGCGCGAGGCGCACCGGAGAACACTGGCGACTCTCTGACCGCTATCCACCCCTGCATCCGCACGAACCCCGTCACAGGATGGAAGTCACTCTACAGCGTTGGCCACCACGTCCAGCGTATCAATGAGCTGAGTTCGGAGGAATCAGAGCGTACCAAAGCCTGGTTCTTACAGCTCATCACCGAGAACCATGATCTGCAGATCAGACATAGATGGCAGAACCCAAATGACGTGGCCATCTGGGACAACAGAAGTGTACTCCATACAGCGACGTACGATACCGATGGTCAAGGACCGCGGAAGGGGTATAGAGTGGTCAGCTTGGGTGAGCGGCCATATCTGGATCCACAAAGTACGAGTAGGATGGAAGCGTTGAGGCTGGCGGAGGGACAGTAGCGTGGGATACGTGCAGGTCTACAACAAGTAGATGTTATTTTCGGTTAAGAAGGACGAGCCAAAGCATGCCCAAGCCAAATAAAGTGGTGCGAAGAAGTGCGAAGCAAAGCCTAGTAGGCTGCTACGATCACGTTCCCATGCATGTCAGCTTCTGCCTACACTATTGAACGCCTCTACGACTCCGGGTACGCTATCGAATCCGTCTCGCCATCCTCTCCGACTTGCTAGGCATCCTCAGTCACGTGATGTATGCGTCTTGCTGCCTTGCTACTAAACCTGTCTATCTTCCGAACGCATTGTCTATATAAGCTCGTATCGCTTCCATTTTTGTTCTTCATACTTACCAGCTAGGGTCGGCGAGCACACGCATTCGCATAGACTGGCTTAGATCAGCTGCATGGCACCATTGCGGGACTGGTCTTGTCTGATGGCTCTCTGTGGGCGGTCTCTGGCATAATTTTTGATGGCATTTTCATTGGTTCTTCGCACTGTGGTGAGAGGACTGAGGAAGGAGTGAGTATAGACCGGGCGGATTGGTCGAGCATAGGATAATATTAGAGGGTAGCCCAAAAAGAAAAAGTAGGTGTTCGAAATCATAATGGTGGGTCAACCGAGATTGAACTCTTTGATGTCGGGTTGTAATGCGTCCCAAGAATCTTTCAGTACAACACCTAATCCTCGTCTTTCAGCGACGTCTCCAACCCACTGAATCCACATGACATTGTAAACAGATACTTTCGGGTAGAGACCATAATTCCTCATAAGTCTGTCAATGGTCTTCGGGCTCCTCTCGAAAGACGTGATAGGCCATCCCTCCTCTGCTACGTTCACTGATTCCGAGGTTATGGCTTCTGAGATAGCGACAAGCTCACAAGCACTACCATATTGAGATGTATCTTTCAAGGTATCGCACATTATGGTAAGATTACCGATCGTCTCCTTGTCATTGCGTAGCCCACGGTGCGTATCGTCGTCATATATCGTACGTCCAAAAGTCAGGTTTGCGCACGGAGCTCGGCAGCGAAGAACAGGAGAATAGGGAACGTGTAGCCTTCGCTCGGTTGAGTCTATGGTAGGGAGTGGGAACGGATATCTAGTACTTTGCGGAGAGGCAGTATTCGTAAAGTAGTCGCCTCCTGAGTGGAGATGTCGACTCCATCCCGTGGGAAGTATTTCCTCAGTGTCTTCCCGAAGAGCTTGATATCGGTAGAAACCATTGAACTGTGAACTGATTCCATCTACCGCGTTCGCTATCCAATACTCTGCCACAGGTTTCAGGGTCGCAATACAGACCCAATCGAATTCAAAGCCGGTATCGCGAAAGATCCTGGCATAGAAGGGATACCAAGCAGACAGGCAGTCTATGGTCCCGTTCTTCCAGCCCGTCCACGACCAACTAGGTTCGCCTTCGCGCCTACTTGCGGACTTCTTGGGTCGCCAATACGACTCCTTAGGTCGCCAAAGCAATGCGATATCAAAGAAGAACTTCGGCATGCCATGAAGTAGACCATCTGGGAAAGTAGCGTCCATAATTTCAGTAGCACCCGCGAATGCTGACTTGGCGTCTTTCTCATAAGTAAGATCCCGTGAAGAGAAATCTTCCACAAGCATTCCCCATCGACCAAGAGATGGTGTTTTAGGGATCAAGGACATCAGTCCCATTGGGACGCCGAGATGCGGGCGCTCCGCTGGCCATGGCATGTCTGATGCTCTCACAGGCCTGATTCCGTCGGGGTCGTAGATGTCTCTTAGGAATGTGAACTCGTTAGTGCCTTCTGCCCATGCACAGCGTCCACACATCCACGATACAGTTTCTGTGAAGATAAGGAGACGGCGCGAGAACAGTGATTCCTGAAACGTCCAGCCCCTAGTCGCCCATTTCAAACCTTCTGGGTACAAATGCCATGGGCGAGGGGGCGAACCAGGACCAGGAATTCGATTCGTCGAGGGACCCCCAATGCCCCTCAAACCGTGTCCCGCATCTCCACCACCGGCTGCAACGATGGTGAGATTAGCACTTGCGTATATACGAGCCATAGCCCGCAACGTGATGTCCATCTCCTCCGAGCCTGCATCCTGAACAATGGATAGGCAATCCACCCACAGATACCGCTCGCCTAGATTCTTGACTACATGAATGGCATCCCGAATCGTGTCAGGAAGGACTACGTTTTTCAACGGCTCGTTCAAAGCTCCTGGCTGCAGCAAAACATTGATGTTGTTCGTTGTAGTCTTAAACATGGGCGCATTGCCCCACACATACGAAAGAGCGACGTAGGTGATTGGGGGCAATGTGGGTAGAATGACAAGTGAGCCACTGTTCACGTCGACTAGTATAAGTTCTTTGATGTGCTCTGCCAAGATCTCCGAGTAGTCGTTGTTGCAGCAAGCGCCGTGTGTTGCACGACAAGCTTGACGCCAACACTTAATGTGCTGAAAATCGATTGTAGGTGTGATTGGGATTGCGGGTGCGATTTGTATCGAATATCTTCTGGCAGGTGTAATTGGGATTGTAGGTGTGATTGGTACAGATGATCTTCTGGCAGGTGTGAATGAGATTGTAGGTGGGATTGGGATTGTAGGAATGATCGGGATTGTAGGTGCGATCGGTACAGAAGATCTTCTGACACGAGGAGTGAACATGTTCAGAAACCCCAATGACGATAGCGGGGCACGAGCTGGCGGTGCGTTTGACAAGTCGCCAGTAGACGACTGTGCACTGCGACCAAGACCGGATGATAGTCGAGAGGCAATAAGAAGTCGACGCCGAGAACTATACTTCTATAATTTTTCGCGATGGCGTAGTGAGTGAAGCATTGGGTTTCGAGCTTCGAGTGTCGGATACAGAAGCGGGGTTTGGGATGTGTATCGTTTGCGGCTGAGCAACATTCAGGCTCTCACGTCAGCACCTCATGCAGGAAAACCTTGAACAGGTCTGCAGCCTACATCAAGATAGAAACGTGCGAAGAAGGCAAATAATCGTCAATGTAGGCTCTAGGGTGTTCTGTCTTTTCCTGGAATGAGGTGTCAGGACGCATTTTGGGTATCCCGCTTTGTTGGCCAGCTGCATACATGTCTGAACACCCAGTCGTAGGCAGTAGCGGGTACGGCTCGTGCCATATGATACCAGACGTGCATGCTATAGCTCTAGAAGAAGTCGAAACCATTCCACCAGATGTAGCCGAGTACAGCGGCCACGCTCGTGACTGCAAAAGGCAGACTCATCTCCACAACGCTCCAGATCCAAAGCGTACCGACTGGAGGAGCTGACTTCATGACGTAGAAGTAGCCATGCTTATTGCCCGAGTATATGAGATAGCACCCCGCCACGACAGAGCCTCCAAAGAATGTAGCGTCTCTGAGTATGGGAAATCGGTATGAAAAGTCGACGTGGGTGAGGTAGACTGCTAGGATGAATATGGGCCACGCTGTAAAAGCGCGCCACAAGATCTCGTTCCACAGTATGTCCTCCCGGTATTGGCTGTATACGAGGACGTCGAGGGTGAGGTGGAGGACTGCCATGGAGATGGAGTAGAGAATGGAGTCCCCGAGGGGGCCGATCGGAGGAACATCGTCGGGCGATGCGGGTGTAGATGTTACTGGTACTTTGACAACTCGCGTTCTGCCGTTTATCTTGTCTAGCTCTCGCTGCCTCTCTTCGGCCAAGTCGAAAAGTGTCTTGCCCGTTGGCTTGGAGAAGTCGGGATGCTTGAGGATCATTTCGACGCCATCTTCATCGATCTCGTTGGTGGGCTGGAAGCCGCTTCCCTTGCCATTTGCGCTTATCTTGGACTCCTTGGCGCGTCGCTCTTTCCTGTTGCCGGACGACATGGTGATGTGGATCTGGGGAGTGTGGTGGTAGGGTTGGGACACGTCGCGTGCAGCTCTAAGGGATCTCGAAGATGACGTGGGTCAAAGCTCGTTCCAGAACCTCAATGGCTTCATGCGAACGCGCTACCTCTCCTGACGCAGGTACATAGCAGCAATACAGTAGCAAACACCAAATCGAACTTACGCCTTATATGCGCTTGCTGACCATGAATTGGACTGTGTGGGCATCGGTGCCTGTCCTCATCTTTGTTTTCTGGATGTACACCAGCACCCTCGGCGCGTCCTTCCCCACATTACAAAACAAACGCATCCTATTGCTGATCGCGCATCCTGACGATGAGGCCATGTTCTTTGCGCCGACTTTACTGGCATTGACGCGTCCGGAACGCGGAAATCACGTCAAGATATTGTGCCTCAGTAGCGGTATGGCCTTCACACATCCCCAGTGCTCTCAGAGGCAATCACTCATCTCATTCGTGCAACAGGCGATGCCGATGGGCTTGGCGAATTCCGCAAGAAAGAGCTGGTCAAGAGTGGGCTGCAGCTGGGAATCGGAAGCAAGGAGGACATTCTCGTGGTGGAAGACAAGTACGCATCGACATGCACGTCCGACTGCAACATACTGACTATGGCCCAGGAACTTCCCCGATTCCATGACAGTAACATGGCACCCTCGTCTAATCTCCAACCTACTCACCACCGCCTTCGCCCCAAACATGACCTCGATCTCTTCCAAGGAGGCACCGCAGGCGACTGTCGACACCATAATCACCTTTGACGCACACGGCGTCTCCGGCCATCCCAATCACAAGTCGCTCCACGACGGAGCGCATACCTTCTTGAAGGCGCTCATGCACCGACACAGCGGGTGGGAGTGCCCTGTCAAGCTGTACACCCTCACCACTACCTCCATATTCCGCAAATATCTTAGCTTGTTGGACGCACCAGCTACAATTATTGGCGCAATACTCCGCAAGAAAGAGCTCGGAGGCTTTCCGACTCCACTCCTGTTCGTCAGCTCACCGGTCGGTTACAGGACTGCCCAGAAAGCCATGACCACGGCACACGAAAGCCAGATGCGCTGGTTTCGTTGGGGCTGGATCTCCCTGTCGCGCTACATGGTTCTCAACGATTTGAAGAAGGAATAGTCGCAGTGGTGTCGGGAGGCGCGCCGGGAATCTATTGTAGCCATCGAGATCTCTAGTCCGAACTCCAGTAGGACCATGCTGAGGCGATAATGTGCTACGTATACGGTGTGGCTGACAAACGGGAAAGAACACCCCATCGCAATTTCCGGACCCTGAAGTCGTGTAACATACCAAGGGAGGCAACTGGCGGAACACGGCAACACTGCCGCGGACAATGGGCTCCACCATTGGTCGTGCCTGGGGAACCTAGGGATGCGCGGGCTTGGAGGTCCGTGTGACTTTGGCATTACACAAGAGGCGTATATTGTATTTTGCTCACAGCCTGCTCACTCTTGCAATCCTCATGTCCTAGGAGTGTATTGCACGTCCTCTCGACAGAAAGCAGAGTCTGCGACTTGCTTCCATCCTTCGCGTCCTGTATACTTCGCGCAACAGGCAGCAAAGGGCGCCGGGGAAGAGATCCGCAGCCACTTGGAAGGCATCAATCGTAAGCTGGACGCCGATCTTCACATAACACCAACTGACGCGCTGGTCTTAGACGAAGCGACTTCGAAAGCCCGTCCGACGCGTACAGCGTGTGCACACCATGTCTTCTCCGCCCCTCCTTCGCCTACCCGTTGAGCTTCATCTGGAAATAATCAGTCTCCTTGACCTAAGCAACAAAGCCAACTTGGCTTTCACAACTCGCTATTTCAGATCCATCATACCCACACCGACGCATGCCGAGTTTCTGGCCGCCGAAGGAACTACTTGGGCCAAGACTAAACAACTTTATACTTGCAAAGGCTGCATCCGCTTCCACCACTGGAAAGCCTTTGCCGACGATATGAGAAAAGGCAAATGGTGTCGCAGTGGTATTTTGGCCCACACAAGATTTTGTCTCAAATGCGGGGTAAGCGATGCGCTGTACGTCCCAGGCACACTACTCACAATCTGCAATCGAGTTCACGTCCTCTGCATATGCGGAGTTCTTACAGATCAAGTTGGCGACCGTCGTGGTAGGTGCGCTGGTTGTTCCCCAGGCCCGTCACGCAACTACAACTGTGACTACTTCAACAACGACGATGACGATGGCTGGAGGCAAGAACGCGCATCTGATCGAAACCACCTACGAGAGATGTACGACTGGCCTGAAGAGGGACGCCTCTCAAGGTACTAAGACCGAGAGTGTTGTCAACGGCTGTGGGTAGGCAGCATGTCGTTGGTCGCAGCCGGAAGCAATGCTACCCTCGCGTACCAAGCTGGAGCATTTCACGGCCACGATCTCATCAGATATGAGAGTGCGACATCTTGTATAGACCACGGTTGCTGGTATTTCGGCGTTGTCCTCCTGTTCACGTTTGCCACTGTGTTCACCAATAGACCGTTCGCAGACGTTCCTCACTCCACCACGTCATGGCTGCTGTCAATATTCACAAATGCTCTACCATTCATAAGGTGCCCAACTTATGGTCCAGATCGAGACTTTCACAGTTCACTGATCTCTGACGTTCGAGCCATTTGGAAGTAACGAAAGCTCTCAAATCACACCTTCGCTTGCTCTTAACCTGCGCTTCGCTATCCAGATATCTCATAACCATAGCCTCAATTTACTGAAAATGCCAAACCCAGCGAAGCTCATTTCTGAACCAGACTCACCGATAGTCCCACCCGAGCGGCCAAGGACCCTCAAGCGACGCATTTCTTCCGGCTTCAATACAATCCTGGCAGCCCTTCCCATACGAAGATCAAGCCCGCATATCAGTTCAAATCTACGATCATGCACGTCACTCGGAGAAGAAGTCATAATGCAGCGAGGCGTTGCTGGCGCTGACCAGCAGGCTCCTCAACCCCCTCCAGTCATTCGACTGCAGGTACCATCGCTGTCTGATTCCGGTCAGCCCTGTCCATACGATGCGAGTGAATATCATTCTTTCCCCAGTGTGGAACGTCGACGCTGCGATTTCTGTGGCATGCGGCCGCCGAAGTCGCCCTCTAGCGAACCATGCAATGAATGTCAGTCCCAAAGCGCAATTTCGCACATGAAATCAGCCTTCAGACGGAAGCCGGGTCGTAAGGTCAATGAGGAACCAGCAGTTCGAGGCTCTCGTCCACAGCACAGTCCTTCTTCCGAAGAATGCCCGCGTATAGTCCCTCCAGAAATCGCGGCGAAAAGGATAGGCAACCCACCGCGGAGAGCAGCACTGCCTGTGCCGCGACCTGGTGCTATCAATCCGGCGCTGCAGCAGAGAAGTGCTACCAGGAGTGAAGATATTCCCCGGCGATCGCAAAGCGCTCTTGAGCCTAACGAAGTGAGGCCAATCAGCCCCAAATTACATTATCATCGTTACTTACGCAACTCAAAGGACTACCCATACGTTCGGGAAAGTGAAGTATCGCAGCATTTGGATGCCATACGTGCTGGAGCCCCAAGTCCGCTAATCGATTTCGCCCGCGCTGCTCGTCGCAAGAAAACTTCGGATCCGACTACAGACTTCTCCGAGACGGTCTTCTATGGCCAGAAATTTTCAGCCGCCTTCACTAACAGTGCAGAGCAACGCCAGTCGTCGCAGCCGTCGCGTAGCAATCTGGTCGTTGAGGGCTATCTAGAAACCGGTGGACATGTTGTCGTTGAACGACCACGCCCTGAGCAGCAAGCCAGTATCGATGCACAACTGTACCATAGTAGTGTATATCCTAGACGCTCCCCAGAGCAATCAGGGCGGCAATCGCGGGCCTCGAGACGGTCAGCTGATAGTCGCCGTCGCACGAGGCGTAGAGAGTCTGAAGATGACTTCAAGACAAACGACCAGCTACCGGATTTTCAAGAAGGTCCTGCTTACGATGAAATGCCAAGGTTGCGAGGTGGTAGTGGAGGAGACGAAAACATCCATACTCGTAGCTGTGGTCTGACGATGAAGCAACTGCTACTTACTTGCCACAGGCCTGGTCATGGTTATAGCACTGATTCAGGTAGCGATAATTACTTGCCGCCAGCGAGGACTCCCAACATCGCCGAAGTTGCACGCGCTTTGAGGAGAGCACACGGTACATCTCGCCTTCCGAAAGGTATCTCGAGACGCGATGGAAGTCAAGAGACACCACGAACGGACAGATCCACGTCTGGCTGCGGAGACATTGCGAATCTACCAACCTCGCGCACAGCAAGTTTTGCCGCTACATACCCGCAGCCACGCTCGATCTTCTCTTGTCCACCAATGTTCGGTCTCGCCTCGATCTTTGCTCGCCTCACAGGCCCTTCTATCGATACTCCCGCCGTCGCCGCGAGTCATACCATACAGCCCGTCACACTTCCTCCAACTGTCAGCCTTAGAGGCGGCGCCGGCTCACCTTCCGCTCTACGAGATCACCAGCGTGTTCCGTCTACGCTTTTCTGGCTCGCTGGTGGAAAAGGTAAACCGATCACCACTGCTAGCTGGAAGAGTCAGAAGCCCAAAAGGAGGATGGGCGGAGTGTTTGGAATGGCCCTCCACGGGCTGGATGCCGCCACCGAGTATGGATCAAGGAAAAGTACGGGAAATAGTAGTAGCAGTTCTGAACTTCCGCGACATGTTGCAGTCGCAATCGCAGTCGCAGCAGAAGCAAGCAAGCCTGCAGCGAAAGAGAAGGCAGAGAGCGTGAAGTCAGGCAAATCTCACTCTTCTAGGTCATCCTCCTCGTCAAAGGGTAGCACGGAGAGCCGCAGCAGTCATTCCTCGATTTCCCATAAATCCGCTGCCGCAGGTGGTGAGGCACAGAGAGAGGTGCTCTTAGACCCGGTTCCGGAAGAAGCTGCTGCGCCAGCAGAACATCCTCCTCCAGCTCACCCTGCAGTCGCACAAAATCCAACAGTACAAGTACCGATGGAAGAAGCTCCTCCCACCGAGGATGCGCAACGCGAGCATGTGGATGATGGTGCTCAGGGTGCTGCACCCGGTCCGAATGAGAATGAGAACGAGCATGTAGGACATGCAGCAGCAGAAGCAGAGGGAGGTGCTCATAAGTAAACTGGAGTGCTAAAGATATGAAGAATCAGGGTAATGGGTACCGTATCACAGCGTAACCGTGCTAATATCGAACGAACTCTTCATGCTTGCGGTACTACTTCCGACTGCACCTATGCTTTTTAATGCTACCCAAAACACCCGCACCTAATCTTCAAACCTCTATTTCGCACAATATGTTCTCCTCATACTTTAACTCATCAGTCCATGAACCTGCTCTCCGCTCAAAGTGGCCTTAGCAGCAGGTCTCTTCCCAGCCGCCTTCTTAGACGTAGGCGCACTCGTCCTCCTCCCACCTGCCGAAGGCCTACTAGTAGCCGCACTTCCACCACCCCTCTGCGCCTCAACAGCAGCCTCATGTTCAATCTTGCTGACTGCCCTCGTAATCGCCATACTATATCCGCCAATCCATTCACTCCAGCTCTGCTTTCCATCGCTGTTATCGACGGCAACTTCCATAGTCGAGCTCATGCTCCTCTTTGGCTTCGGCGTGGTTGCAGAAGAAGATTTTGAAGCGGGGACTTTGGTAGTTCTGCTGCTAGACTGCTGTTGTGGTGAAGAGGCGTTGTTCTCGGTAGCGCGTACAGCAGCGGCGGCGCGTCGTTGCTCGAGGAAAGAACGCGCTACGTTTTGGGCGGCTGAGACACCTGATTTGATCGTTTTGACGTCTTCGAGGTTGACGTTGGCCGGGATGGGGATGCGGTAGCTTCCGGATAGGGTGACTTGTCTGTCTGTACCTGCACTTGCCCTTGGTGCGTCCCTGTCGATCTCCTCGACGTATTCTGTTCCGCCTCTTTTTGCTCCTTGACTGCGGGGATTGAAGTGTTCCAGATCCTGTCGTGCCACCTCCAACTCGCCTTCAAGACGCACAAGTTCTTCATCTGCTTCCTCCTCTTCGTCGTCGGCGAGTTCCTGGACCCGAGAATCGCTGTCATTGGCTGTAGTACTAAGTGTGGGGACCTGCGCTGTAGACGAGGCTTTTCGCCCTTTTCCTCGTCGGCGAGGGGAGCGGCCAGGTCGTGAGTCGGGAATCGCACCGGCTTTGTAAAGCTCTTCTACTTTGGCTTCTAGGCCTCTGACACGAGACTTAAGCGCTTCGAGTTCGGAGGGCGATGGTACATCTGCTGGCGCTTTACTTGCGGTAGTAGGCTTTGCTGCATCTGTAGATGTTGATGTGGGCTCCTTGTTCAGCTTCCTGGGTTTCTTTTTCGGTGTCTTCGCTGCCGGTGCGGTAACGTCATCTGTGCTTGGTGTTGCTGCAGCCTTCTTTGCTGATGATGCTGAAGCCTTTGTAGCGGGCTCTTTTGGCAAGACGACTCCGCCTGCGGACCCTGCTCTTCCCTGTTCAGTCTGACTTGGGGTAGCAGCCTTCCTGGATCGTGCCTGCTTGGCTGGCGTTGCAGGCGTCGCATTGGGTCCCGGTGATGATGGCTTCGACGCCATTGTGTGAAGATGTCCCCTCTATCTGAGCCCAGGAATGCTATGCGCCAAACCCCTAACAACGCGCGTCGTGTCTATGGTACGCTTCCGCTTGGTTTGTATAATGACGAATTGGGGCAACACCCATTGACGTGTCGATTTCCTAGATCAACTAATTGGAATGAAACACTATATGCATCGCAAGACACGAAAAGGAAAGTGATAGCGTAGGCGATCGCCGCCAAAGCAAGATATCGAAGTTGGACACAGGCCGAGCACATCTGACGTATTGTGGCGCACGTACCGGGATCCTGCGTCGTGAACCCTGTTCGCGGCACGTCAACGGCGATCGACTAGACGTTAGTATCGCTGCACCACATGCAAGGGAAAGGACCAGACATTTTTAGCGGTTTTCTTCCTCCTAGCCTGCTACAACGGGCGCATTCGAAGCAGTATACCACTGCATCGACAACCCAGAAGCCTACATTACCCTGGGGGCCGCCATGTCTTCGACATGGTGTGTTGTTGTAGACTGCAGCGTCATGTAACAGAAGATCTACTGACAAAGGCCAAGAACTCGCAGCCGTCAGGCAAGTCTCCAAACGGCCACTTTATACCGTCTTCCTTGATGACATTCAGCGCAGCCAGGGGCTCAGCATGATCAACCCAGAATGCAGTGTCAGCGCAGCAAACAGCACCTGTCTGATCACCCTGATCAAACAAGGAGCCCGTAGGTCTAGCCATCTTGACGTAAGGAACTGGGGATGACTTCATAATGGCTGGTACAAGCTCCTTGATCCCGCTCAAATCCACCTTCTCGATCCCATGTCCGAAGGCTCGCAGAGTGGCACGGATAGTAGCAGGATGAGAAGAGAGAATTCCGAAACTACGGTCGTGCTCGTTTTCGCGCAAATGGAATAAGATCTGTAAGGTTCAGTGAATGCTGGCGAAGGTCAAAAGTTCTTGTGAAGACAAACCTTTGTAGCCAGCCCGTTGCGCCTGAAATCCCGACCGACACATAGTTGAGTGATCCAGCCGATTTTGCGGCCCTCATAGTCCCAGAAAGTTGCAAAGGCGTGTCCTACAAGTTTGCTGTCGACCGTAGCGCGCACCAGAACGCTGTCAGTTCCCGGAGCAAGAGACTGCTCACGAAGGCGGGTTTTCGACATCTTCACGGGGCGTCCTACAAGGGTATTAGCATTGTGATCATCGGCGAGAGAACATAATGTACAAACCCGGCTTGCAGAATCTGCCAAATGTGCCCATTTTCTCTTCAGCAAGAGGACCCCAGATTCCATAGTCAGAGGAAAAGAGCTCAGCCGCTTGAGCGATCATCTCTTCCGAGACATCATGGCCCTGAATATTCTCGATGACCATAGTGCTAGGCATAGTGTGGATGACTTTTGTTTCCTAATTCCAGAATTGTGGTTATAACAAGGCATGATGACCACGACCAAAGAATATATTTCCTAGTCTCAACTCGAACCATGGTCTGCATGCTTGAACCCTTGACAACGACCCACCCCTGTCAGACCCTCAACGAACTTCACATGCACATCACAGTAATGAACCGCATCATCGCAAACGTGCGTCAAACATTGGAGTGTAGATACTTTCGAGATTCTTGTTGCAGCTAAATACATGCCGGTGCATACCATCCCTTTAGTTCCCTAACACAGATCCATCAACGAGAGAGCTTGGCTGGGCCACAACAACAGACACACTGATGGCGAGGGGAGATGATCGAAAATATGGCATATCCTATATTTACCGGATGTGGAAGGTCTAGGAGGGCGACCAATACTTTTGGAAACGAGCAGCGCCAAGGAACGGCATCGTAAGGGGCATGCAGAAAGAAGCTCGTAAAACGTCCCAAGTCCAGCCACGGACGCCTTGCAAATCGCGCTCGGATGAACAGGGCTGTCGAAAGGACGATGATTGTGCAGTGATGCAACAATATGGGAAAACCGCCGAACAAAAAAAGCTGTGATAAACAGCAAAGCCAGAAACACAAAGGACGCCACCACGCCGTCGGATATGCGTTGCGTTCATCCCAGATACAGCATCGGGGCTAGTCTCAATATTGATACGTCCACCTAAGACGCGATGGCGCGGGCCGGGGCACCTCCGCCTCCTCGGCGGTTGTTCTTAACGTTCTTGGTGGGCTTGGTGACAGTGCTCCAGCCATCGTCGTCCATGACCTCGGTAGTAGTGCCTTCAGGGGCCGCAGCTGTGCTGGACTTCCGCCTCCATGAGCCTTGTTCAGCCTTCGGTGGGTCGCGAGTGACTTCTTGCGGCTTGACGTCCTTGTCGTGTACAATCTCTCCCTCGGCATCCTCATCCTGGCCGGCAGAGTTGCCCTCGTCCACCCGTTGGAGGATCTCGAAGTTGGACTTGGGCTTCTCCTCGCTATCATTCTCCTCCTTCTTTGTCGGCGTTGGCTGTGCTGAGTCCTTGGGCGCTGGCTTCTCCGCGGCTTCCTTGGCCTTCTTCTCCTCGCGCGCCTTGTCATCGGCTTCCTTCTTCTGGCGCAAAGCAAGTTGCCTCTTCTCCTCGATCTCCTTCTCACGAGCAGCGGTGTCGATGGGTCGGGCGGCACCGAATGGGTTGGGCTTGTCCGAGGGAGTGGACGCGTCTTGAGCTGGTTGAGCCTCAGAGACGGTTCGCTTGGCCAGGTTCAAGCGAGGGCGGCCGGCGGGTGCAGCGGCCTGCGGTGCGGGTGATGATGGCGTGCTAGCGTCGGGTGTGGATGTTGGCGACTTGATAGGCGCATCGGGGCGCATCTTGGATCGCCACTGGTTGTCATTGTCTGCCGCAGTAGGCTGCCTCTCAAATTGCGGTCGCTCCTGGAACTCACGGCGGGGCCCACGAGAGCCCTCAGTGCCTTGACCCTCACCCCAGGCGGGGGACTGTCGGCGGCCCTCGCGGGGACCTCCTTCGAAGCCACCTCGGGTGCGGCCGCCCTCGCTGGGGGGAGGTGCAGCGGATGGAGAAAGGGGTCCTCGGCGCTCCCAGTTGCCAAAGTCGCGAGGCTTTCCGTCGCTCTCGAATGGAGGTGGGCGGCGACGCTCACCACGCTCGCTGCCGGCGTCAGATCCTGCGTCGAAAGCGCGGTCACGGCCCGAGCCGAAGCCGCCGCGTCCGGAGCTACTGCGTTGGCCGGGTAGATCAGGGAGGGGTCCCTTTCGGGTCCAGTCTGTGATGACGCGGGCTTCTTCGCGGTCCTTGGCTGTGACTTGTCAGTAATCGTTTGCGTGCATCCTGTAAACACATAACGTACGGGGTTCAGCGACGCTGACACGGATATTCCTGCCTTGGAAAGATGTGCCGGACAGGTCAAGCGCCTTCTTCAGTCCATCAACGCTGCCAAATTCGACGTAGCCGAAACCCTTGGGCTTTCGGTCCAGTTTGTCCTCGACGATGCGCACGTTGGTCACCTCGCAGTCGGCGAAGAAGTCGGTCACGTCGCCCTCGGTGGCATCGAAGGAGAGGTTGCCCAGGTGGGCAGTGTACGGGGGCTTGGAGGGCATGGGGAGCGCCTCGCGAGTTGCGAATCCACGGTCGGCTGGGGAGTTGTTAGTATATGCGAATGCGTGTAAGTATGCTCTCCTCACCGTAGCTGCCAGCGCGGTCAGCACCGAAGCCGCTGCCGCCGCCAGAGCCAAAGGTAGGCCTGTCGCCGCCATAGCCAGAGCTTCTACCGGCACCTAAAAATGTGTCAGTCTTCCGTCATGTGCATGTTCGCGCTGCGACAGCTGGTGGGGTGTATTACCGGCTCCTGCAAACGTTAGTACACGGGGCCACTCCCTAAGCAGAATGCGTGTCACTCACCAGGCATTGGCGCGTCCTCCATTTCGTCGGCCCATGATCCTAGCGCTGCTACATGTCAGTCGTCTGCGCGCTCGGGGGCAGGTAGGCGGGGCGTACATTGGTCATTTAGGAATTCTCCCAGGCCCATGGTCTGTTGCTTCTTCTTGGGCGCTACAACACATCGTCAGCCATGGCTTCTTGTTTTGGGCGCGGTACAGAGCGGGGCAAAAAAGCCGGCTCGAGTGACGCCTGCAATTTGCGTGCGCACCACGGCGACGTACCCATGATTGCGGTTTGGCAGACTGTGCGCGAGTGGATTCGGCGCGCTGTCTGATTCGGGTCTGGAGAGCGGTCTCTTGCTCTCGGGTGTGGTCTTGGTGGTTGCGGGGTCTGTGGTTGAAGCGTGTGTGGGGTGAGTTCTTGAGACTTTCCCGAACGGAAATCTTAAGCTCAGGCTGTGCGTTCGTTGGGCCTCGCTTAGTCAGCGCCTTTGCTTTTCCAACGGCGGCGAGCGAACCTTGCATTGTCATTACCCGAATCTGGTTCACGACCTTCAGCCCCCATGAAAGAGCGATGAAAGCCAAACATGACCCAGACCAGGTCACGCAGCCCCTCGAGGTTGCCCGGCAAGCCCTCTATATTGGCGGAGCCTCAGGTACGCACATGGTCTTTTCACCACTCCACGTAGTCTCGCTTCAGTGTAGTCGTGCGCTTCCATCTCACTTCTGCGTAATCGTTGTCTTGTCAGCTTTTTCTCACCTCATAAATTTTGCCTAACCTGCTCCAGCTGTTCCTGGTACTGTGATTGGTGCCTTCTACGGTACTATCCGCACGCAAACTCCGGTTCTCTTCTCCATCGTGTCAGGAGCGCAATGGTTCGCCATTGGCAGCACGTTCTGGGGCATCCGCACGTCAGTCCTCAACCACGCTGGCTTACTGAACTGGTGGAACCTCACTCGCGGGGCACCCGTCTATCCTCGCACCGACCTTAACCCAACCACGTCTGACAAGGTTCGCGCGTCAGCCCTTGCTGGTGGACTGACTGGTTTCAACCTCGGCCTCCTCTTTCGCGGCCCTCGGAATGTCATTCCGGGTACCATCATGTTTACTCTGTTCGGCTGGGTAGGACAACATGGGTACAATTACCTCGACGCCAAAAACTCCAGCGAGATCCAGGAACGAGCGAGAGGTGAAGCCAAGCCCAAGGAGAACTTTATGCAAAAGATTGCAAAGAGCAAGTGGAGTCCTATGCAAGTCTTGACCGATGACGATTACGAGAACATGATGCAAGAAAAGCTTCTCCGGGTCGAGGCGCAGATCGCTGTAATTGACGATAAGATTGATGTATTGAAGAAGCAAGCGTTCGAGTTGGAGACGCAGCGGAAGATGCAGGAAATGCAAGAGCGGGGACAAACCACCAAATGAGAGGATGACCTTTTAGCCATGCATGCCGTAGACTTAAGACCTGGAATGCGTTATGTAAGATATGTTTCATTTCTCTTTCTTGGTGAATTCCTAGTATTTTTCTTTCACATTGCGCAACTGGTGATCTTGATTGTTGTTCTCATCATTTCACCGAATACTTGTCTCACTCATCGTTCCAATTCTTATCTTGACCCTCCTCATCATCATACATGTGCGCTTGGTCATCTAGTTCTGCTCCTTCATTATGCGAACTCATCGGCTTCAAGTTGTGGCTCGAGTGTAGAAGGTCATCACAGCTCGGAGTCGCGCCACAAGTGAGTTCATACTCGTCAAAGGCCTCGTAGCTAACGCTTAGTACCTCCGCAGTAGCTACGCATTGCCATTACTTTTGGGATACACGACGTAGCCTCCGCCCTTTGCTCGAGACCCCGCAGTAGTGATAGACCTTCGCTCTGGCAAACGGCCATCGAGCAGTGCGAGCGTCTCCCCTAAGCTCGTCATCACTCTCACCACCATCACTCTCGCTTTCCGCCGGCGCCCCGACCCTCCGCCATCGCACAACAAACACTCAAAATGCAAACGCGCACACCCGCGCACGCAGCGCTCTCACCAGGCACCTGCGCACTCGCCTCCAAACGCGCCTTCACTCCATCCCAGGTCCCACCCCACACTCCACACCATCTCCCCCAATATATAGCACTCAAATCCCCAATCTTCCATCAACAAGCCGCCTTGGCTGAAGTTCGAGAGGAACGACCAAAGACAGAAGCCCGCAACCACAATATTAACGGCTTCCGAATGGTTAATCGGTCCAGACCCAACTCACCCAAGGTGCCTTGTTCGATTCCCTAGTCTGCCTTTAGGAACATGTGGACCCTTGAAGGATACAACAGACAATAATGTCCAGAAACGAAAAATCAGCAATGGTTAGACGTCGTCTTCTATCTTCGGATAGAAGATGCTTTTTTGCTCTTTTTTGCAACTTTCTTTTTACTATGTTCTACTTTTTACTTGTTGTGTATATCTTACTTACCTAGAGGCATAGAATCTAGTATTCTCTACATATATTTGCGCTACGCAAAAGATAGAGAAAGAAAGAGAGGTGTAAGATAGCTTAGAAGGACTTGCTTTATGACGACAGCAGTTTGTAAGAGACTTGAGATGAATGCAGATTAGCTCTACTTTTGGATCTCTTTGCGGAAGGTGCACATGGCTAACGCGACATAATCTACTGCTTGACGTCGATTGGCTTACCGCCCTGCTCTCCACTCTTCAAACAACTCTCCAAGATCTCTAGATCCTTCAGCGCCTCCTCGGGGCTCTGCATCTCGTTCCTCTTTCCTTGCTCTAGACTCTTTGCCCAAGCCTTAATCTCCTGGTTCACGCCGTTGCCCTCATCGGGGAACTCCTTCGTCTCTGGGTCTTTGCCATCCCTGGTGATGGTGACCTTGCCGCGAGCGACGTGAACTGAGCCCTTCTCGCAGGCAACCAGGTACTCAGAGCCAGTGTCGGTGGTACCAAAGCAAATGGACAGAGTACCAGAAGCATCGTTGTCCAGCTGCATAGTGGCGTTGAGTGTGTCAACAGGCGGAAGGTGCTCCTGAAGCTGCGCGGTGAATGCGCTGACCTTCTTGATCTTTCGGCCGCCACCTTGTAGCAGAAGACGTGTCGCCGCTACGAAGTGCACGCCACCATCAAGCACGAAACCGCCCTGGTGGTCCGGCTTCTTGCGCCATTCTGTCTCGTAGTACTTACTTCCTGCCGACACCATGGCAGCAACACGTACGCGGAAGGTAAGGACGCGGCCCAGGGAAGCGACCTGCTCAGAACCCCAGACGTAGGAGTCGATGAAGCGGAAGTTCTCAGCTACGGTGTAGACTGCAGAGGTGTTGGAGGAGTCTTGTGTCCATGAGAGCAGTTCGCGTGCGGTCTCTAGATCCTTCGCAATGGGCTTCTCCGCAAAGACATGTTTGCCAGCTGCGAGGGCTTTCTTGATGTAGTCTGGTTGGGCGAGGATCGGTAGTCTGAGTTGTGCTATGTTAGCGGGTCGAGTTTCGTATTGTAGCAGGTAGTGTACATACGCGATGACTACGCCCTTTACATCATCCCTCTTCAGTAGGTCTTCGAACTTCTTGCCATCCTGGTCGTCGCTGTAGAGTTCGACGTCGGACAGCTTCTCGGATAGAGCTTTTGCCGATTTGAGTGATCGTGAGTAAACAGCTTTCAGGCTCAATGACGGGGTGTCTTGAATGGCGGGCAAGTGTTCTTCTTTGGCGAAGATGCCGCTTCCAATGATAGCTATGCCGATAGACATCTTGATGAATATTCCGCAAGTTGATGGCACAGGAGTTCCTGGAAGATCTTGCACAGCTCACTCCCCTCGAGATATGTAGTCCCAATAACGGCTGTACTGCGGCTAAATGGCAATTGTAGCGGAGGAAATAGTAATCTCTTCCAATAGTAATCGGTTCCAATAGCATCTACGCCATGACCCGTCGCGGGGTACATGTCGCTGCCCCACGATGGCGATGACGTCGGGCACCATACCGTAAATGGTCAAGTGCGATCAGCTCCACGGGTTGCCGACTTTGTCGCAGCCCTGGAGTCGGCCTTCCATCAACATCGACATCGTACAACGCTCATCGCACATCTGTCAAGCTTCCTGTCCTGCATGATCGACGCGACTTTCATGCATACCATGTCGCGCATTGGACACGCGATCATCACGCGTCTTGTCTTCGGCAGTTGAAGCGAAACGTGAAGAGCGCTCAACATTTGCGCATGAACGCGTGTGCTATGCTGATGACAGTCACAGAGGGCAACCTGGATTACTGAGAGTTGTCGCAATGCTTACAGAAGATCTGGGCATTCGCACCCAACGCGCAACACGCCAACATTTGTATCATCCGTTCCAGGGTCAGGCACCACACGCGCCATCGGATCTACCTGTCTACCTCCACCTCCCGATAACATAAAACGGCCCCAACAAGACAGCACGGTGGCGCACCATGTCATCATATCACCGCGTGGACATGCTTGGGATGGTGTCTTGGTAGACGTCAATGTCTTCAAAGCAACTGGATTTGCCTGAGACGCGTCCACAACCAACTACCAGCGATTGCATCGATAGATATGCTGCCAATCAGGCATATTTTCCAGGTGTATCCGGACACTTGGGTTTTCTGTGACCGCGGATTTTACTGGCGGTTGGGGCTATATATCTCTGGGAAGTTCCGACATACTGAAACACGTCGCGTTGGACGTCGCGTTCGGCTAGCCCTGGTCAGGCTTCGGCAGTCAAGCCCATGCAAGGCGTCGATCGACGAGCATGGTTGGTATATCGCTTTGTCTCAAACGCTTCAGCGTAGTTTCGTTAGTATCAGGCTACCCTTGATGCCTCGAGCCCTATCGCAATGCGGTCATAAGAGAGGTTGGCCCAAGGCACTCATCGTTCAGAGCTGGCCTCGCTGTCCTACTGCTGCTGCTTCATTCATTATACATTTTAATTACTCATCCTCAACGCAGCGCGTTCGAAAAGACTGCCGGCAGTCAACTACATTCCTTCTATTCTCGTTACCATTCTTTCTCTTTCACGTTCGCAGACCTAGGTACCATCAAGATGGGTTTCGGAATTCTAGAAGACCGCCATATGGCAGCTCCTCCGGGAACATCTACCATCAATGACTCTGAACCTGCCCGTAGGATACATCCGTCGGAACAGTAACACGGTGTCACTAATCCCTGTTCAGTAGACACAAAGGTTGACTTCAGCGACGTCAAGCGCGATGGCGATGTTATCCTACAGCCACAGCCTTCGGACAGTCCCAACGATCCGCTCAACTGGTGAGAGACTATGGAACTTCTGTCACGATACATTGTCTCACGCGCGACAGGTCACCGAAAAGGAAGGAGTGCATCATGATTCTGCTCGCTTTCAGTTCTGGTGTAACGACAGCGTAAGCATCGAAGACACTCCATTGTTTCCACAAGCTGAGTCTCCGCCAGTCTTGGGCCCATGGTGACACCCGCACTTCCACTCATCGCAATGAAGTACAACGTCAGCATCGACATGGTGTCCAGTCTGATCATCGGGTTTCTGGCCTTCTGGATCGGCTTCACCACGTTCTTCACAGCTGCCGGAGCGAACATCTGGGGCAAGCGACCCTTCTTCATCATTTCTACCGTCATCCTTCTTGCAACGAACGTGTGGGGATTCTTCACCAGGGTATGTATCGAAAGATGAGCTAACAGGTTCTTCGTTGACATAAAGCAGTCTTTCGTCTCTCTCGCTGTCATGCGAGTCGTGCAGGGTATTGCATCAGCACCTCTCGAGACACTCGTCACCTCCACAGTGTCCGACATGTACTTTGTCCACCAAAGAGGTACTAGAATCGCAGTCTGGGGTTGCATGTTAGCCTCTGGTGTGCTTCTCGGGTAAGTTCCTCTCGACCCCTTCTAACGCACCCGCGGACTGACCCAATCTTAGTCAGACAATCGCCGGTGCTATTATTCAGAACGTTTCTTTCGAGGCAACGTTCGGCATCTCTGCACTGATCTTCATCCCGATCCTCTTCGGCATGTACTTTTTCGTTGTCGAGACCACCTACTATGGCGCCCGTCCTACTACGGACAAGCTTGCCGTCAATGAGAAGCACAAGTCCGTTTCCTCCGTTTTCGAGCTCGAAGAGGAGAGAGAGCCATACCGCAGCCAGCTAGCGCTCTTCCGTGGCCGCTTGTCACAAGAGTCGTTCTGGAAGAACGCTTGGAAGCCTGTGCCGCTCATAGCGTTCCCGGCAGTACTTTTTAGCACTATCGTGTACGGGTCTTACTTTGTGAGTAGATTCCATCAGCTTTCTGCAAGACATGCGCTGACTTTCATCTTCCCTCCCAGACTTGGCTGCTCACCATCTCGGTCCTATCCGTCAACATCTTCTCTGCGCCACCGTATTCGCTGAACCCGGCACAAGTCGGTCTTACCAACCTGCCTCTCCTCGTTGTCGCACTCATTGGCTCACCCCTCTCTGGCTGGACAGCCGATGCTCTCGCAAAGTTCATGGCCCGCCGCAACAAGGGTGTCTTCGAGCCTGAATTCCGCCTGACTCTGATGATACCTGCCGTCATCTTCGCCACGATCGGTTTCCTCGGCTTTGGTATGAGCACTTCAGCTGGCTACCCCATTGTTTGGCCCTTGGTGTTCATGTCTATCCACTCGCTCTCTGTGCCATTCGCGTCAACAGCCAGTCTGACCTACGTCATTGACTGCCACCCCAAAGATGCAAACCAGGCTTTCGTCACCATCAACTTCACAAAGGCGGTGTTCACCTTCATCGCAACAACGTACGCGAACGGCATCATGGCCAACATCGGACCACGCGCGGTGTTTGACGGGATCACGGTCATCAACCTGGGAATCTGTGCGCTTACCATTCCGGCGTATGTGTTTGGCAAGAGGTTCAGGAGTTTGGTGGCGCGGAGCTCATTTGGTAAGAAGATCTCTGGCTGAGAGCTTGGGTCGTGCGTCTTCTACTGTGACGATAAGGCATGAGTTCAAAGGCATAGTGATGACAGATGTAGTTTCATGAGTACACACAGTCGTTATAGATCTGAATTATCACAAATGCACCGTTTTCATGATGAGACAGTGTAGGTATTGTGCTACTTCGGAGCTGGTTTGCGTTGGCTTGATCACATGAGCAGCTTCAGATTGTAGATGTTGTCACCGTGACTTTGAAACCGTACTGAATTTAGTAATGTATAGAAGGGAACATGTTCACTGAAAACCGAGAGAAGGTATGATACAGTAAGTAAACTTTTGAATTTGAAGAGAATTCTTTGGTATCGTGAATCTAAATATAATGCAACCACACCCAAACGCCGTTGGCAACTGCTGTAGTTTCCTTTGCCAAACATCCCACGATCTCTTCGTGAGTGAGCACACGCGTCCGGCGCTTGGTGCAAGTTCTTGCATGATAATTTTGGTCTTGCGATACATCCAAGCGGTTCTCTGCGCTCTGCGTCGTCTCTCCTGACGGCGCGATATGGTGGCACAGGTCTTCGCGTCTCGGCGTTCATGTCGCATCAAGGTCCGTCTGCTAGACAAAAGCAAGCGACATGCTGTTGACTGTGGCGTCCTTGGAGTGGTATGTCGGGAGAGCGTTATTCGCTGAAATTGAATAGTAGCTCGATGCTTCAGTTCGTCACTCGTCTCGCACCGCCATCCATCTCTCTAGCCCCTGGTCTTTGCGACAGCATCTGTGCCATGGACTGTGACGCATTCGAAGCTGATGAAGTTGCGTATCTGGGGCTTAGTGGTGATGTCAGACTGGCTCGTCGTGATGTCGAGATGTTGATGGATGATGGAGATGATGAGGTTGCGTTCTTGAGGAAGACGCGCGCAGGTGGGAATTGGCTGACTGGCGGCATTGTGATAGTGTATGTGATGTGAGCTGTATTGTTGGTCTGATGTGGTATGCTCGAGGATGAAACGTGGTGGTCGTTCGGTGGTAATAAGAGCAGGGCTTGTTGTTTGATGTCGTCGACACGATGGTACGATGTGTAGTAACCGGATGTTGGATGTTTCCTCCCAGCTGATGGAATGTCTGTTATAAGCAAAACGCGTAGCAAGAGCAGCAACCACTCATCTTATATCCATCCACGAATCCAAATTGACTCACCCAACTAGACCCACACTAACTCTCTACCCTCGGAGTCACAAGCAACTCGCCCATCCACGCAAGCCTCTAGCGCGCGTGCCCCCCAAACCCGCCCGCGCCGTGACATGTGAAGCCCTTCCCGTTTCGAGCCATGATCACCCCACGGCATCGTGAGCATCACGTCTTGCACATGCGGATCCGGACCCAATCGGCGGATGATTCTCGTTCCAAAGGAGACGACTACGATCAACGCAGACTAAACGACATGCACGCGATCGTGGGTTGCGTCCAGCTCATCTAGCTCCCGTTACCCCGGGTGCCCAGGTGGGTTTTCCGTGTGCGACTACGGTGCTTTGAGCAATTTGTCTTTTCCCCCAGTTTGCGCGAGCCGACCCTCCACCTCCACCCCCAAACGGCCGGAAAAGCAAAAAAGGGCCGAGAGGCGCATCGCATTGCGCATATACTTGCAGCTTACACACCTACACAATTCGAGAAGCAGCCAAGGTGCCGAGGCGTGTGATGGCAGTTGGTGCGTGTTTGAACTTTGTATGGTGCTCGTGTGTGTGCTTGTTTGGAGATGGGAGGCTGCGACACGTCATGCACGGAGCCTAAAGTGCGGGGTGGGCCTCCGCGAACACTGGCTAGGGCGAAGCAACGGCGTCTGGTTTGACGGCCACAGAGCTTCTAGCATGCTTCCACCGAATGTTTGGACAAGTTTTAGCCTGAGATGAAAGATACGACGCGAGGTAGATCACCGACGTCGGAGGATCTCCCGTGAGTCTGGATACGAGAGATGTTGTTTTGAGCGGAGTAAGTTTAGATGGCATGTACGACACTGGCGTAGAGATCGCGATGCGGGGCAGCTGATGCATCACAGGTAACCTCAGCGAACGGTGTAATACCTGCTCTGCTCTACAACGTTTCTTTTGCGGCTTGCACTAGCGCGAAGATATATGCGTAGTACTCATGTATACTGCGGGTGTAACTGCAAAGCAATGCATGTGAGAAGCCAGACTCCGCGGGTATTGAGAAATCAGCCCGACATGTGAGCCCAGTCTCGTCATTGTTGCGGTGTAACGGTGTTCCAAGGCTGCATCCACGACAGCACGTTCAGGCGGATGTCTGGCAAGTCCTAGTCAGAGAAATGACATTTCTTTTCATATCGTACAAGGTCGGCCAACTTTTAGACGTCGCGATATAGTACATCCAACTCATTATCCAAGCCTTCTGCATCCGCAGCATTAACGTATCTTGCAGCGCACAACTGCGCCCAGGTATCCGAACATGCAAGCATATCCACACAACACGCATGCTAACATGCCGTTCGTATTATCCAATTGTCCCAAAGAATTTAAAGTCGAGTTCAGGGAATCTAAGCTCGGCCGCTGCGGACGCGCTTGGCTTCTGGGCGCTGAAGGTGCGAGGCAGGGATCCAGCTCTCATCGTAGGCCTTTGCGCCGGAAGTGACAGCAGGACCATCAGCACCAACGACGGCAACCTGATCGGCGGGGTCGACCTTCTTGCTCTGGCCCGAAGACGCCTTAGCACGCTCACCACCCTTGCCGCGGCCCTTCTTCTGCGGGAAGAAGGTGGAGATCCAGGTGTTGTAGATGAAGTACACGGTTCCACCGAAGGCGCCAAGGAGGACGAGGTACAGGAAGATGCTAGAGAGAAGTAAGTACATGTGTCCAGGCTGAGTGGTGGATTGCTACGTACATCTGGGGGTCGAAGAAGCTAGTGGGCGCCTCAACAATGCTGACAGTCTCGTTGTAGACCGGGACGGTGATGAGATTGTTCTTGCTGTCCTTCAGCACAGTCACGAGCTGGAGGCGGAGATTCTGGGGGTGCATCTCCGTCGTGAAGCTGTAGGGAATCGTCTCGTTGGCGCCAGCGGGAATCTGGATGGAGTAGCGCTGGCGAGTGAGGTTGCGAAGGATCTGAGATTCTCCCTTGATCTCCTGGATCAACGAGCCACCGACAATGGTGACGCCGACGGGGGTTGGCTCATTGTTGACCACAGACAGACGCGCCTGGGTGGCCTGGCCGTTGACGAGCTTGACGCCGAAGATCTCAGACTGCGGGAAAGAGACGGAAACGGCGACATTGAGGTTGGGCGTTTGCGGCTCGTCTACTGCTTGTTGCACCTTCTCAGCCTGGAGACGCGACCGTTAGCCATCTGATGTCATGCTGCGTCAGAAAGTTTGGAGCTTACCGCGGGCTCAGCATAGGTGCCGAGAGCTCGGAGAGAGAGCAGGAGCAGAGATGAAAACTTCCAATTGACCATGATGAAGACGACACGAGACGGGGAGAGGGATGAGAGGAGGAGGGACGGCGTGTGGGAACAGATGGGGTAATTCGAACGTGGCTTCTGGGAAGTGACGTCCGGGCGCAGCTGCCTCTTGGCGTCGGAGGACGGAACTAGAGCCGCGGCAATGCGACGCCGTCTCTCCACCTCCTCTCCTACAACGAAGATGGTGGTCAGGTGCACTGCAGCCTACATCAGTATGAACACGAAATGTCGCAAAACCTGAGCTCAATGTAGACTTCTAGGTCATTTTATTTCTATCATCCTGGCGTCAAGATGAGCTATCGCTTGACACTCTCTGTGGCTGGCCCCTTCCAAGTATAGACTGTTCCCTGGTACGCGCCATATCGCGTTGTACATGGCATCCACGCCGCAAATGTCGCTCCTTCTATTTCAAACCCAGAGGCACCCATGGTTCTGCAGTTTGCTATAATTGCATATACACCGCCTTGGAGTGGCTGCCCGCCGGCATTGCGCATGGCTGCATACCGTTAAAAGCCAGACTGGCCGTCTTCACTGCTCAGTGATATTTAATGTCACCGCAATAACTCACCTTCACTTGCAGTTTCCTATTCGGGCTTGAAAAATCTCTACTAACCGCAGGAAGAGCGCACGACCCTCCCGCACCTGCTTTCTCTCCACCCTCTCTCATACACGTAAATCGCAGTCATTCTATTCTCTATCATTCCAGTCACACACCTGTTCGCCGGTCGCCTACGCCCTTTGCGACATGTCGCCTTCGCTCAGCGGCCTTGGTCTGGCTTCACCGGGCCCCTCCGACGCCGATTTAGCAGACTTTACCAGACGCTTCGAGCAATTCCAGCTGTACGAGGATGAAAAGGCGAAGTTTATGACCGTAAGTGCACTGTAACTGTCACTATCACTCAGTCGTGACTGACGCGCAATAGGAAATGAAAAATCGGTATGAATTTATGCACCAACAGTACCAGATATTGGCCACCGAACGCGACCGCGATCGCAACTGGATCCTCGCATGGCAAAATGAGAAGCAGCAATATGAGAGGTCGCATCGGAACCTGCAGCGGAATATGGTAATCCCATCCAGCCACATATCGCTTTGGAGCTGACTTGGACGTGACAGGCTGAGAATCCATTTGTTATGGTACTGATTGACGGCGACGGCATGATTGTGAGCTCCACGTACTGCGAGTTGAGTGCAGTCTGCTGACTACATATCAGTTTAGTGACGACTTCCTCCGCGAGGGAGAGCAAGGTGGCCGCCGGGCTGCTGTCCAATTGTTCGCCGATATCCACGAGTATATCGAGAATGAGTGCCAAGACATCCCTTTCGGTTACCGCATCGCCTGCCGCATCTATGCGAATGTTCGGGGGCTGGGCGACGTGCTCGTACGCAGGGGGATTTATGAAGACATCATCGAGTTTGAGGACTTCGTGCGTGGATTCACGCGGGGAAAGACATTGTTCGACTTTATCGACGTCGGTGCGGGAAAAGATCGCGCTGACGAGAAGATCATCGGTGAGTGCTACTGTATTCCTCAAAACCCACTATCCTAAGCTATTTCCGAGTTTAGACGTCCATGTAGGCTTCTGACTGTACTGACAATCTTAGAATTATTCAAATTATACTCCCAAGATTATCATTGCCGTCGGATCTTCTTCGGGTGCTCACACGATAATGGCTACGCGCGAACGCTTGAGCAGTGCTCCGATCGCCTTCAGGTGACAAACAAGGTGGTTCTCCTTGAGGGTGTTCCATTTGAGAAGGTACGTGACTGACTCGCGCGAGCCATAAATCCACGAACACTCGTACAGCCCGGACGCTAACCTCACCTCTCTGTAGGAACTCGTCGGCCTGCCGTACCAAACGAAGAAGTTTCCAGGTCTCTTCAGGGAGACCAAGCTCGTGGTTTGGGGATCTGGACCTACATACGCCGCCAGTACATACGCCAACGGCCTTCCACCGGCATTTGTCCCGGGCAGGATCGACTCGAACGATAGTTCTAAGGCGTCTGTAGCTTCGACCGGTCTCCCAAGCCGGTTCCCAGCCCCATCGAAGTCTCCCATCATGGATAGTCCTTTGCCAAACCGAGCGACAATGATGGCTTTGCCTAGAACGCCTTCAACATCAACACTGGCTTCGGACAGTACGTTCCCGGCACTCAAGCCAGATCCACCAGCGCCGTTGCTGAACTGGGCCGCTAAGGCCGCTGCTCCACCGCCACCCGTTACAGAGACCCCAGTGTACAAGCCCGCGAACCGCGAAGAAGTCATCGCACGTAACCGCGCCGGCCAACGCGTCGATCCGCCGTGTAAGGACTACGATAAAGCTGAGGTGGACCGCATGAAGAAGATCAAATTGTGCAACGTTCATTTCCTTCGAGCCGAATGCCCCTACGACACCAAATGCACCCATCTCCACGCGTACAAACCTACCAGCGACGAGTTGGCTACCCTCCGTCTTGTTGCCCGCATGGCACCTTGCAGCAACGGCAGTGTTTGTCAGGATATTAGGTGTATCTATGGCCACCGCTGCCCAGCACCGCCCAACAAGATTCACTATGCCAAGGGCACGAAGAGCTGTATTTTCGGCGAGTCTTGCAAGTTCCCAGCGAGCTTGCATGATATCGACACTAATGTCGTCAAGACCCTGGTCGTTCGCTAGATGGGGGAGCACGGAGATCTGTATGACAAAGTCGCCGATGGGAGATGGCTTGGTAGAATCTCAGACATTAGCAACTTTTAATGTATCCCGAATCAAGTTGCCACTCATGAACACCCCGCAGTCTACATTGGTGTCAGCAACGGAAGTTCGCAAACTCTTGATGCAATGTAGGCTTCAGGGTCAAAATATTTTGAATTCGGGCATGGTGTTCAGGGCCAACATTGCCATATTCATTGCCTCTTCCACTCGTCAAACTCTTCATTGAGATGTTGTTTCAATGCCGCAAACTTATTCTTAAAGTTCTTCCCACATCGCCAACACTTCATGTCCCAACTAGGCCAATCTCCGGGAGAAAACCTCTTACTATCTTCTTCTAGAGGGAACTCGTCTAATTGAACCAGGAAACTACTGTTGAAGCTCAAATAGTGTTTCTTGTGCTTCATCCAGTCTGAATGCATGTCGCGACTGAAGATATGTATATGTAGATGGTTCATCGAGGGATGTGTATGTACGCCTACTGCGATATCCTTAGACCAGTCTCGGCCGGGTGGAAGGAGTGCTGCGCGCTCCTCGGGTGGAGGTGGTGGGTCGGGAGAGCTCATCATTGCCTCGAAAGCCTCGTTGTATGGTTTATCTGAAGCGCTGAAGTCGCCATATTGACGTCGGAGTTCGTATGCCGCGAGTTCTTTGAGACGGACGGCGCGTCTTTGTACTTCGGCGAGGAAGGCTGGGTCTGTGGAGAGAGCTTGGAGCGGGTGTTGGTCGTAGTAGACCTGTTTCCGCGGGATGAGTAGAAGATGTACACTTGTTGGTCGTCAGCGCGCTAGTTCTCCTCAGTTCTCCAATACCATGGGCACATACCTCGCCTTAGGGTACTTGTCGGTTATCACGACGAAGTCATCGTCGTACTCCAGTATCTTGTTCTCAGGGTTCGTCTCGGGGGCCTCGATATAGACGCCCAGCCCGTTCCGTCCGTCCCAACGCTTAGCTTTATTGGCAGCCTTCTGTGTCGTACTTGGACCGTCTGCGGCGGAAATGATGGGTGATCTTGGTTTCTTCGACTGCGTCATGAGTTCTGTGACTGCACCGTGAGTTAAGGTTGCGCGTTGAGATTGTAGGAGGCGTGCAATGAGACGTACATGCATTGGGGCGCTTTGAAGAGGCAGGATCGATTGCGGGCTGAGCTTGATTCGCCGTTTCCCTGCCTGCTATCTCTTTGTCTGTAATGGCATCGTGGGTATCCGTCTTGTTTGGACGGTCCGTCATTGCTGATCCGTTGTCGCGTTTAGGTTTGCGGAAAGATCTGGTATGCTTTTTTGAGGTCTGTATAAACGGCGCGCGAAACAAACGGGCTGCTAACAAACTTGGGGCCAGTGGGCGCATCGAAACTTGTGAATGCTTCGTGAGGGTTTCGTGAAGCAACGATGACGATGAGGCTCGGAGTGGGTCCAAGCGTACCGAGGCATCCCTGCAATCATCGGAATTTCGGATTGCGCATCGCGTTCGAGTGAAAGCGCCAGGAACTCGCGATGGCTGCCATCATAGGTGCTTCTTTCCTCTTTGGACTCGCTGAAGGGTGGTGCAATATTGATCCCGGTGGTTGAGCCCTTTCATTAGCGACTGCGCCCTTCTCACCGCCCACGAACAAATCACATCATCATACCTCCACTCTTTGCCTGAGTATACTTCTATGGAGTCCAGGACGTACAACTACACTGAACATATCGCGCACGATGCCCAAGAACGCTCACCCTCCCCGTGGCAAGCCCGCCAAGAAGACTGTGCCTCCTGAGGAAGACACATCGTTCATTGTTTTCGGTGACGGCAAACCCAAAAAGAAGAAGGGCGAGAGTTCTAGCGGAGACGCCGCCCAGAGCGAGGGTAAGGGCAAAGGGAAGTCCGCAGCTGGAGCTGCTGAGGATGGTCCCAAGAAGCCGGATACAAGGACGCTCATCGCCGGCGCATCGTGGACAGGAAAGCTCCCGGTCAACCTACTGTCGGAACACTTTCAGAAACAGCAGTGGAGCAAGCCTGACTATCGCATCGTAAGTAGTCGCGCCGTGAAAACAGGCCATTGCTAATTACAGCAGCGGAAAGATGGCGACCAGCATTTTGCCTACGCTGTGGTACTCTCCAAGATGAACCAGAAGACACGGCAGACCACCACCCTACCTCCCATCAAGATCCCGTCGGAGCTCGAAGAGCAAGCCCATCAGCCTACTGCCGTCGAAGCGCGCAACTTTGCCGCCGCCTATACTCTCTTCCGAGTCGCCAGCGGGAAGAACCTCCACACCATGCTTCCGCCCACGTATAAAGACCTTTGGAAGGGACAATTCATGGACCTCAAGAAGAGGGATGAACAAGAGGGCAAAGGATGGATGTATGAGGCAGACCCCTTCTTCGGTTTTGCTGAAAGGGAGAAGGCGAGGGAAGCAGCAGCAAAGGCGCGTGAGAAGAGGCAAAAACAGCAGGAAGAGGCGCAGAAAGCCCACAACCAACAGCCAGGTGCCGCCATGCCAAGTTCCAATGGCCCAGCGCCTAGCCGAAACTTGCTCAAGGGATGGGAGAGAGTGCCCAAGATCGAGCTTGGGAAGAGAACACGCAAAGAAGCCGAGCGTCTCATCCGCCGGGACGCACTCTGGAACCCGAACGGGATTGAGATGGCGCCGTCTACAAAGAACCGACTAGTCGAGGAGATCGCGAACCTTGGCTTTCGGAGAAGCCACGTCGAGGAGGCCGCCGATTTTTGCAAAGATCGCGAGGAGATTATTGAATGGCTTCTCATTCATGTACCTGAAGACGACCTACCATCGTGGTCGTTACCAGAAGGCTACGTTGCTGGCGTCAGTATGGCTAGCTCTAACCTCAAGCGTGAGGGTGCCGTGAAGCGCCTTGCTGCAGCCGGATACTCTATGGACCTTTGCGAAGAAGCATACGATAGTCAAGGCAGCGATGAGAGAAAGGCCGCGGCGTTGCTACAAGCTCGTCTACTCCGACCAGATGAGGAAGAGAGTAGCCTAGTACAAGATCTGGAAGATCTCTCGCTGAGCAATGGTGAGCCTGAGACGTCTCCGGAGGACGATCCGTGGGAGGTGGAAATGTCATCACTTGAGGCAATATACGACGGTCTGTTTTCGCGCCCTGCGCCCGAATCTTGTCGCATCGAGCTAGACGTTAAGCAACAAGGAAAGCGGCTCATACTACAGGTTAGGAAGCCTTTTGGTCCTTACCCCGCGGTCGTGCCTATCATCACGTTCGAGGCGGCCATCCCAGCATATATTCGTTTGAGCATCATTCGCCGAGCGCTTCTCCACGCTGAAGCCAACTTCATTGGCATGCCTATGGTATACGATATCGTAGACTGGATCCAAACGAACGCCGGTGATATCTTCCAGAACCCAGGAAGATTGACCGATGTTTCCTCTGGCCTTGCAGCAGCAGATCACTCGTCGGAACAGCAAAGTCAAAAACGAAGAGCAAAGGGACGACCCAGAAGGCCTATCGACTGGACACCCGCCACGCCTACTAGTCAAAGAATATTGTCGGATTGGCAGGCTAAGCAAGGATCTCCAGCTCAGCAAAAAATGATGAACGCTCGGCAGTCACTACCAGCGTGGAGGTTGAGGGATGAAATCGTCCGCACCGTCAACCACTGTAAGGTCACGATCATCTCAGGTGAGACTGGATCGGGAAAATCGACTCAATCGGTGCAGTTCGTCCTCGATGATCTGATACAGCGACAGCTTGGTGCTGTTGCGAACATCATCTGTACCCAGCCACGCAGAATTTCAGCGCTTGGTCTTGCTGATCGTGTGGCCGATGAGCGATGCTCTCAGGTCGGCGACGAGATTGGGTACACTATCCGCGGAGAATCTAAACAGAAGCCAGGAGTTACTAAGATCACGTTTGTAACAACTGGTGTACTTTTAAGACGTCTACAAACGTCGGGTGGCAATGCCGACGATGTCGTTGCCGCCCTGGCCGATGTCAGTCACGTTGTCGTCGACGAGGTTCACGAGCGTAGTTTGGACACAGACTTTTTGCTTGTTCTTTTGCGCCAGATCTTAAGAAAGCGACAAGATCTCAAGGTCATCTTGATGAGCGCTACTCTCGATGCTGCTGTTTTCGAAGCGTACTTCAAAGAGGTTGGACCTGTCGGTCGTGTCGAGATTGAGGGTCGCACTCATCCCGTGACGGACTATTATGTCGACGATGTCGTACATTTCACCGGGTTCAAGGGATATGGTATGGCCGACGAAGATGCTTCCGAGGACAAATCGTTCTCAGCAAATCTCCGGAGTATCGGATTCGGCATCAACTACGACCTCATCGCGGAAACTGTTCGTCACATTGACCGCCAGCTCGGTACCAAGGATGGAGGCATACTTATCTTCCTACCTGGTACTATGGAGATTGATCGGACGCTCCAAGCGCTCAGTCAATTCGCAAATCTCCATGCATTGCCTCTACATGCATCACTCATGCCAGCCGAGCAAAAGCGCGTCTTCCCTTCTGCTCCCCACGGCAAGCGTAAGGTCATCGCGTGTACCAACGTCGCAGAAACGTCGATCACTATCGAGGATATCGTCGCTGTCATCGACACGGGTAGGGTCAAGGAAACAAGCTACGACCCGCAAAACAACATGGTTCGCCTTGCCGAAACCTGGGCCTCAAGGGCAGCATGTAAACAGCGTCGAGGTCGAGCGGGGCGTGTCCGAGCAGGCGACTGCTACAAGCTGTACACACGCAACGCTGAAGCCAAGATGATGGAGCGACCGGATCCGGAAATTCGACGTGTGCCACTTGAGCAGATGTGTCTGTCCATCAAGGCAATGGGGGTGCAGGACGTTACAGGCTTCCTTGCTTCAGCGCTCACACCGCCAGAGAGTACAGCGGTAGAGGGTGCTATCCAATTGCTCTCGCAGATGGGTGCCATCACAGACGACGAACTCACTGCACTTGGCCGACACATGTCCATGATCCCGGCAGATCTGCGACTGGGCAAGCTTCTAGTATATGGCGCGACGTTTGGTTGTCTTGAAGCCGTGCTGACGATCGCGTCTGTTCTCACGGCTCGCAGCCCTTTCATATCACCACGAGAGCGAGATCAGGAGACTCGGAATGAGTTCGACCGTCTCCGCGCTTCCTTCTCCAACAATCAGGGAGATCTGCTTGTAGACCTGCGAGCGTACGAACAGTGGTCTGCATTGCGCAGCAAAGGCACATCAACACGAGACCTCCGCTTCTGGTGTCAAGACAACCGACTGAACCCCCAAACCATGTTCGACATAGCGTCCAATCGCACCCAGTACTTGTCGTCTCTCAAGGAGATTTCATTCATTCCGACACACTACTCCTCCGCCAATCCTTCCACACACTCGTACTACAACAAACACAACGCGAATGACGCGCTCTTACGCGCTTTGATCGCCGGGTCCTTCAACCCGCAGATCGCACGCATCCAGCTCCCCGACAAGAAGTTTGCAGCGGGCATAGCTGGAGCCGTAGAACTCGATCCTTCAGCCCGCGAAATTAAGTACTTCAACCAAGAAAACGGACGCGTCTTTGTTCACCCATCGTCTACCCTCTTCGCTAGCCAGACCTTCCCACACAACGCTTCATTCATTGCATACTTCAACAAAATGGCTACAAGTAAAGTCTTCATTAGGGACATCACGCCGTTCAACGCCTACAGTCTGCTGTTGTTTGCTGGAGAGATCAAGGTTGATACGCTGGGTAGGGGACTGGTGGTTGATGAGTGGATTAGGCTGAGGGGTTGGGCAAGGATTGGTGTATTGGTCAGTCGGTTGAGGGGTATGTTGGATGGTGTGCTGGAGAGCATGGTGAAGGAACCAGGGATGGGGGTTAGTGATAGGCAGAGTGAGGTTATTGATGTCGTTAGACGGATGGTTGAGAGGGATGGATTGGACGCTTAGACGCCCGCGTTCTTACTAGACGGGACTGTTAGATCATAGGGTACGATTGACCTTAGGACAGTGGTGTAAATGAATTTACCAATTACTCCAGTACAGGTCTGGCTGCAAAAAAGGCTTTAGGGCTTGTTGGGTGCTCCTTCCTTTTACGCCCTGCAGTTGCTAATCGTCAACAGAAACAAGGGTTAGCGCGGGGTGAAGGCCACGGATGTCGCTTCCTCAACATCCTACACTCACACCTGGGCACACTCACATCGAAAATAATAAAGCGTAACGTCATGCCAGCTGTCATTTCAATAATGCTGCTATCTTAATCCCTCCTGTGTCAACACATTTTCGTCCGCCCGGGGTCTAGCCAACGACGTGTTACCGCTCCAATCAGTGACCGCCTGATTAATTGACTATGTACCGTCCAAGGCTCGGAATGTTGGATGCGCGAATACCAAAACGATGACGTTCACAATCACCCCTGTGCGAAGGATGCGACTGCTGCGCCTGTTCTTTCATCCGCCGATCGCAGCATAGCCCTCATGTGGCACAGTCCCGACATGGTGCCGTCTCAAGGCTGCCTGAAATAACACGCAGTCTGCTCTTTCTATTCTAGCTACGACAAGCTGACAGCATACGAAGCAATATCTAAGCACAAAAGCAGCTATGACCAATAGCAGTCTAGACGACAAGATAGTTCATGGTCACGATCGAGCGCAAATCGAAATCGCGTTGCGCACTCCCTACGTGTATTCTCCTCTCAACGATTTCAACGACGAGATAAGAGTCGTTAAGATCCATACTGTCAACGCCACCAGCAATGTTATTGAATGCGACATAGAGCACTGTCTCTTAAGCGAAGCGATGGACACCTACGAAGCTGTCTCGTACGTCTGGGGAGATCAATCGCAGAACCATCAGATCCTTTGTGACAGCGGAAAAAGCCATCTTCACGTGAAGCCTAGTCTTCATGAAATTCTTTGGCGAATCGCATCATTACCAGGAAATACCAACCACCACCGCTACTGGATCGATGGCATTTGTATCAATCAGGATGATGCGGTCGAGCGAGGCAAGCAAGTGCAGAAAATGAGGGACATATATTACAACGCCCAGCGGGTGCATATCTTTCTAGGCACTGTGGAACCAGACAAATATCCGATAAGTAACTGGTTCACACGAAGATGGGTACGTACATTACAGACGTGCAGTCGAGATCACCGCATCTAGCTTACATGATCTAGGTCCTTCAAGAACATTTGAATGCGAATCGCACCAGCATACACCTCAAGAAGCATGACACATGGTACTGTCACGATAGCTGGGAATCGTTTCAATCAGAGGTCTACAAGCTACCGGATGGTCAGCCTGCTATGTGCAGAGTTGACGATGCCAGGTTTCACATACTCACTATGATGTTCGGTTTCCGTGACAAACAGTGTCGCGACGATCGAGACCGCCTATTTGCACTGATAGGTGGATCCTGCGACGTCGTAACTAAGGATACCGCGCAGCCATTTCCGATGACGCACAAGTCAATGATCTATTACAAACCGGATTACACGGCGACTACTGAACAAGCTTATCTCGAATTTGCTCAAGCAGCGCTCGCCTCTAATTCAGCTTTCAATCTACTATCTAGTGCCGCAGCTTTTCGATATAGAGGATGTCAGACCCCAAGAACTTTACCGTCATGGGTACCGGACTGGAGGTGTGAACTTATATATCTTCCAACGATGGACGGAGACGGATGGTTTGACATCGAACCTTTCACAGCAGGCCCATTGCAGACCACGAACGGAATGTCACTCAAGCACATGCCAAGCGTCGTAGTCAACAAGGATGGTCGTTCCATTACTCTTAAAGCAATACCATTTGGGACGATAGAACGAATATCGGAGAGAGAACAGTTCTATGGTCTCGACTTCATTATCAACATAGACAACGGATACCTAGCGCTGGCCCCTGGATCTGTCACCATCGGAGACCACGTCATAATTCCCATCGGTGCGCCGACCCCACTTGTCTTGAGACGCGACGAATCCGCAAACTACACATTGGTATCGAATTGCTGGGTTGTTGAAGACCCTACTCGAGTTGTCCCACCGGCGCAAGATTGGATCATGAATGCAGACTGCGGAAGTAAGCCTATTCGAGACTATCGAATCGTTTAAGCATTGAGGCTCTGCAATCCCAGTCCGAACAAGATCTGATAAGCCACCACATTATGTCTTCCCACGCTCACACCACTACTCGCAAGATGGATTTGCGCACAAGCAGCGTAAAGTGATGCTAAATGAGCTCGTGTGATACATAGCGAGTTGGATTCGCAGCGGAGCGGGTATACTTTTGGCGATGACTCGACAAAGTCTTCGAAGTGGAGGAACCGCGCGATGCAGGCCGCTCAGTTAAGGATATCGTCGCTAGCACCGGAGCTTGAGTTCCAAGAATAGGAAAGACTGCGCAATTTCACACAGCTGGCTACATTCTTTTACTCAACGATGCTCCGAAACACCGAAATCCGAGGAGTGTACATTGCAACAATGCGTTCAAGGACCCTTAGCGCTCATCGTGGCTTTAGGCAGTGATCTTGTACAGCCATAGCAGATGTCCCTTCTGTTATCTGCGGATTCAAAGTCGTCGCCATCCTGCTGATCGCCACCCCAGCCGTGTATGCCAAACCGGCCGCCAGATACAGGCATGCTGCACAAGCTGCATTGCGGATCTGAGAGAGCATCGGGGCGAGCCTCGAGCTTGCTAGTCGTGCGAACTACATTTGCGACGATGCTTGGAAAATTCTCTTCGACGGATTCGAAGTACTGCGTCATGAGGTCGTCAATGGTTGTGTTCTTAGAGCTTGTTGACGCTTGGGTAGCGCCTGTTGATGTTTCGTGTACGAGTTCCGATAGTCCAGGTTCCGCCATTTTGGTATATGATACTAGCTCTTTCTTCAAGACATCTCGAAGTGGGTAGTGGAAGTTAAGACCAAAGGGCGACATTCCGTCTGAGACCTGCCATGGCAGAGAAAACCCTCGGCCTTTGGCAGTTTCGGCAAGAGTCTTTTGAGCGAGCCTGGTCGTGCTATCTCCCCAGAGAATGCTTTCGCACCCGGCCAACTTCGCGTGCTCTACGATTAGCCGTGTTCTTAGGGTAGAGAGCACGTCCGCACGAGCCGTGGCCGAGGTGAGAGAGTTGATCATGTGAACAAATTGCTCTTCGGGACTCAAGTCTGCCTTTTGGTCGTCCTGCGGCACCAACGAGCGTATTGAGGCATCTTCTGGAACCAGGCGAAATACATCGTGCAGCGGCAGTGAGGCGTACTGATGGTCCGGATATTGCTCGCGAGCCTTGTCGAGTAGCTGCGCAGCTTGCAATTTCTGTTCTGGATCCTCAATATATATTGCGCTAATTTCAAATCCGGTACGGCCAGTCTTGCTCTTTTGCGTCTTGAGATGCAGGTCCAGTACGTGGAGGAGAGTGCTAGAAGAGACCCCAAAGGACAGGGGTACTAGGATCTTACGCTGCTGCTCTGCTCCAAAATTAACGCGAAACGATTCCAAGCGCTTGATGCACTTTGTATGCACATAGCGGGCGAAGCAGTCACTATAGTAAATTTAGCGAAATCTTCTTCCCCTCCAGGTGGCGTAAACTGACTGGCAAAGCGGCTCGGAGCGCACAACAAGAACTGAAGGGTCTTTGCATCGTCTGCAAGGCTCGTCAGAGGCGCCAGCGATATGCTTGCCTGGCATAATGTGCGTGTGTTGGGCTGATTTTGGTGAATGTGTTTGGTAGGGCTGACTCGTCGGCGGTTCTGGTCGTGGTTGCCCTTTGACGCCCGGCTGCGCCACACTCTGGGAATGCGCGCTAACAGCTACCGGGAAGGCGGCCGTAGGTGACGATCGGGAACGTTGACGCGCAAGCCAAACATCGTCAACTAAACACCAACTCCCACCCATGACCCGCCGTTAACCAGGAATTGACGGAAAGACGCTGTCGCCAGTTCGGATCGAATCGCATACCCCCGCCTGAAGCGCCGCAAACCTCCAGCCGTCAGCTCCGCCAGCTGGCCTCACATCCGGCAAGATGAAGGCACGGCTGCGCAACATCGCTCTACTGCTGTTCACTACGATAACAGCAGTAGCAGCGATGGATGTGACGCTCTCTGATAAGGAGACGCAAAAGTGCAGGTATGTAGGAAGATGTGCATCTTGGGTTAGCCAGAGGCAGCATGCTCATATAAGTCCAGCGGCATGTACAGCAAGAAATCGTGGGGAGGCAAGGTCGATCCCTTCATACTTGTCAAGTTCATAAAAGATCCCAAGAAGAACGAGGGCATCAAGGACCAGACTGTCAGCCTGGTGATCTGGGAATGGAAAGACACTTTACTTCTGGGCGCACCTTCCGACTTGCCCGTGAATGATGTACGTGGGTCCCGATACTCTCCGCATGACCAAACTGACTTTCTCCAGGAAAACCGCCATTACATTTGCGACGACGAATCGATAAAACTGAAACTCTGCGACGAAAAAGATAAGGGCAAATGGGTACTTGCAGAAGACGTTGAAGACGCCTCTCAGATGCCTATTCGAACCGACGCCATCAATCTCGACGACCCGAAACCGATCAAATACCCAGTCTCCACCGCAGAAACAAAGGTCCCAATCAAGACGGGCTACTATTGTGTGGCTGCGAATGCGGCAGACAAGGAACTGGAATTCGAGGCTATTGTGACATTCCGGAATGCCTATGGCGAGCTCCAGGCGGCCCAGATCGCCAAGCTCCCATTTTACGGCGGCATCACAATTGTGTACTTCGTCGTGCTGGCATTCTGGGGCTTCCTATACTTCCAGAATCGCCACGACATTCTTGCCGTTCAGAACTACATCACGGCCATCCTAGTCTTCCTAGTCGTGGAGATGCTGATGACCTGGGGCTACTACGACTACCAGAACCGCCACGGTAACAACGTCGGTACCAAAGCTCTCATGATCGTCGTCGCTGTACTGAACGCTTTCCGCAACTCCTTCTCGTTCTTCCTCCTGTTGATCGTGTGCATGGGATACGGCGTTGTCAAGCCTTCTCTTGGCAAGACCATGACTGTCGTTCGCTGGCTTGCTGTAGCTCACTTCATCTTCGGCGTAATTTACGCTGTAGCTTCGCTTACTGTTCGTCCCGATGACGCTGGACCTCTAGTCTTGCTGGTCATCCTTCCTCTGTCGGCTACCCTCACGGCATTCTACATCTGGACTCTGAACTCGCTAAACCTCACGATGAAGGACCTGATGGAGCGCAAGCAGCACGTCAAAGCTACCATGTACAAGCGATTATGGTGGTGCATCTTGGGGAGCATTGTCGTCATTTTTGGGTTCTTCTTCATCAATAGCTTCACTTTTGCTGGAGCTTCGACACCTGACTTCGCGCCAACCCATTGGCAGACACGGTGGTTCGTGCTCGATGGCTGGCTAAACCTCGTCTACCTGGCCGACGTCTGTTTCGTCGCGTATATGTGGAGACCAACGGCCAACAACCGAAGGTTCGCCATGAGTGATGAGGTACGTTTTTGCGAATATAGCACCCACATTCTTACTAACGACTTTTTAGATTGCACAAGATGACGAAGGCTTCGAAATTGCCTCGATGAGAGACTCTCTTGATGAAGAAGAGAGAGGAGCAGACCAACCCCCTTCGTACGACCCAGCGCAGAGGTCGAACAACAACAACAACAACATTGCGCGCGATGTATCGCCATTGCCCGCACCGCAAGCCCAGAAGCCCATTGTACCTCCCAGGGAGAGCCTCGATGGCGACACCATCTTCGCGGTAGGCGAGGATGATAAGTGGAGCAGTGAAGAAAGTGGCGACGAGGAAGAAAGCGAGGATGAGGAGGATGATTCAGACGACTCGGATGATTCAGACGAGTCAGGGCCATCGAATTCAAAAGCGAAGGACAGTGAGCGGTCCAGATTAACTGGTCGAAAGAACGACTAGGTGTGGATTTGACGCGTCAAACAACGGCGTTGGATGGCCAACAACACTTTTCATGACGTTAGCGTTATCCCCAACATGTTGTTTGATAGATTAGGCGTTCCCAGCGTTTTTGTAGTACATTTGGCCTGAAGGCCCAGATCTAGCATATTCGATGACATCAATTTGTCACATCTCGCTCTAGCCGTAACTCCGTAATTGCCGAGGCATCTCGAGCTCTGATCAAGCCCTCACGCACCTCACTAAGCACCCTCACAACTGCCATGGCGACCTCTTCACTGAGCGCACCGCTGCGGACGCCCAAATACATATGCGACGCTTGTCGAACAAATGTGCGCTCCCTACGCAGACCGGCCGTCGATACGTACCGAACCTTCAGCACCGCGTCATCTTCAAACGGCAAAATCCCCACGCGGCCGATATCATTTCCGTACCGTCGCGATCGATTTATCATCTCACCGTTGTATAACGAAAATGCTCGCGGACGATTCGAAAAGCGCCAATACTCGATAACGAGCTCCTCTTCGCAAGCTGCCAGCTCAAGCTGTGCACCGCTCCCGCATCGCCGCCTCATCTCTCTCTCTGGGCCCGATACCGTCAAGTTCCTCCAGGGGCTGATAACGAACAATGTCGATTCGAGCCGTCAGTCGCCCTTCTACGCTGCCTTTCTAGATGCGCGCGGCCGCGTGTTGTGGGATGTCTTTGTCTGGGTGTGGCCAAAATTACTAGAGGGCAAGGAGCATTGGGCATGCTATATTGAGGTGGATGAGAGCGAGATGGAGTCTCTAAGGAAGCATCTGAAGAGACACAAGCTTCGGAGCAAGGTGCAGATCGAGGAGGTAGAACCGGACCAAATGCGCGTGTGGGCAACTTGGGGCTCTGAGGTTGAGTATGCCAATACCGACAATGTCATCACTGCGATGAGCGATCCGCGTGCACCAGACATGCATCGCTACCTCATAAGTCCCGACGTAGCGAACATAATAGAGGGGGTGGAGCCAGTGGATATCCAGGAATACCACCTTCAACGCTACAGGAACGGCATCCCCGAAGGACCGCAGGAGATACCAAGAGAAAGCGCCTTACCTATGGAGTGCAACATCGATCTCTGGCATGGTATAGATTTCAAGAAAGGCTGTTATGTTGGCCAGGAGCTTACCATCCGTACGAAACACACCGGCATCGTGCGGAAGCGCGTCCTGCCTATTCACATTGACAAACTTGCCGCATCCGCAGCCCTTCCAGACCATGGTACAGATATTAAACAGCTAGATGAAGATGGCAAAACCAAAAGAGGTCGAGCGACAGGCAAATTCATTGCGGGCATTGGGCAAGTAGGTCTCGCAATGTGTCGGTTGGAGAACATGACTAGCATGAAGATCAGTGCCGAGGGAGGCACATGGAAGCCGGAAATGGAGTTTGGATGCGAGACAGGCGAAGGCGTTGTCAAAATCAAGCCCATTCTGCACGAGTGGTTTGTACAGAGGGAGAGGGAGCTCTGGGAGAAGAACAAGAACAGACCAAGCCAATAGACATGTGATGAGCTAGCCTATCAGCGCAACGCTATATACTCTTCTACAATTCTCTTTTACTCTTGAGTTTCCTGTCGAGTTTGGTTCTGCGGGTTTTGTGTTCACCGGACGCCTTGTTCGCAATAGTCCGTGAGCTTATGGTCGTGGGTGGGGCTGTGTAATTGTGGCTTAGCTCGTGTGGTTGGGGAAACGTCATCAGGCCATTCCACATCGTGCCTTCGATATATCCGTGCCATACCCGTAGTCGTACTCGCTGCCCTTTTGCCATTCTTCTGCAAGTACTCACTCCCCTAGAATCCCTCTTTCGCGTCTTGTGTGTCCACGTCCTGGTTCTTCGAAGAGATGGCCGCCACACTACCCTCAAGGTCATCAGAACATCACTTCTCCATCTCAAACATCATCTCTAAATTTCGGTCAAAGAAAGGGACGAGCAATAAAAAGTCCGATGCGCAACCGCCGCAGGAGATCTTGCAACAGACGCGCCTGCCGCTAAAGCCCGCGCCACTACCTTTAGTCCTACCAGAACATCAACAGACCCTGTCAGCTCTCGGCTGGACGACCGTCACTTTCCCTGAATCATCCCCATCCCAATCTGAACCAACAAATCACGAGCATCAAGCCCCAGCGCCTGGACCTCACCCTCTGCAGGCCGCATACGAACAGCTCTTCGCAGCAAGTCAAGCTTTCTTCAACCAGCCCGATAAGGAAAAGCAGCGATGGAAGCACAAGCTCAAGTCTGAAGAAGGGTGGTCCAAAATCCCCGGCGAAAAGGAATTCATCACTTTGCGAACTCTAGAGTATTGTCCAGAAGTCTTGAGAGGGCCTGCGAAGAGGTATTGGGACCTCATTGGACAGCATTGCTCGAATACGTTGGGTAGAATCTCGACGTCCCTTGGGCTACCAGATGGCGAAGACGAAGGGCTGAGGCAGTTTGTTGGACCCTGCGGTGCGCTGCAAGCTACTGATAAGGAGAAGACTGCGACGATGCTGCGATTGTTCAGATATGAGGGGTGGGAAGCGAAGGTTGTGGCTGAACCGCATGCTGATCTGGGACTGCTAAGCGTGGTTGTTGGTGATGTGCCTGGCTTGGAAGTATGGGACGGGGCCAACTGGTTCGAGGTCGAGAAAGTAGTCGAGAGTTCTGGGAGCAAAGGTGCTACCATGCTCGCTGGACGCCAACTCGAAAGACTTTCCAATGGTAGATACCCAGCTGGTGGTCATCGAGTGGTAGCTTACGGGTCTCCGGAGCCTTCGCCAAACACCCCCTCGACGGACGACAAAAAGTACCGCTTCTCGATCGTCTTCGTTCTTCGCGCCCACGAACCTCTTGTTATCAACTCCGATTCCTTCGAGACTGAAGTCACTGGCAAGTGGACTGAACCTATGAACGGTATTACTGCGGGTAAGTTCTACGAGAAGATCAGAGGCCAGCACTTCAACATTAATATCGATATGGATGAGAGGGAGAAACAGAGGAATAAGCTGAACAATGTCAAGGATAGGAAGAAGCAGGACTGGGAAGGCAAGGAGGGTAAGGTGGCGAGCAGTGGCTAGATTTGACGCGCTGAGTTGTAAGCCTTTTCGAATTACCTAGGACCACAAGATGCCTATCTTCTGCGTCACGCAACCATCGTATGAGAGCATCACTGTGATATATGCGTCCCTTGCTCAACGCTACTAGAACACAAGCTAGCTGTGTTGAGCTTAGTGCTTTCGATACCCGCCTCCCACCGTACTTTGCAGGCACCACTGCTGCGATCACTAACATGTACAAGACAAGGAGTACGCATTATATCTCATTAACAATATGTGCCGCTGACATAAGCTGACATACATTGCATGATGCATATCGCGAGACGCTAGAGGACAGATGTAGCCTCAGCCGCACCTGGTGCGGCGGGGTCGAAATCCGATAAACTCGCCTCCCGCCCCCAAGGATGCTTGGGAAGCCATCAGTGCTTGAAATTCTCGAACGCATCATCCTATACATATTCACTCAATCATGATCTTTATCGACACTAAGACGTTGGCCCTCCATGTTCGAGATCATGCAGATCCGGATCAGCGATATGCCATCCTATCACACGTATGGGGTCTTACTAAAGACGAAGTGACATACGAGGAGATGATAGTGCCGCCGCAAGACCGTCCAGAAACAACACTCTCGAAGCCCGGGTACAAGAAAATCGAGGAGACGTGTAAGATGGCTTCTTCGTCGCGATACAAACTCCCGTATGCATGGTGTGATACGTGCTGCATCAACAAATCCAGCAGTGCAGAGCTCAGCGAGGCAATCAACTCCATGTTCAGGTACTACAAAGAAGCTTCGGTGTGCTTCGCCTATCTATTCGACATCACTCAAACCGCATATTCTTTCAAGTCATCGAAATGGTTCCGTCGTGGCTGGACGCTCCAAGAGCTCATTGCGCCGAAGGACGTCGTCTTCTTCGATCAAAATTGGGAGTTTACGGGCACCAAGGCGAGCTTAGCGGATCAGATCACGGAAATCACAGGCATTCCGGACGATATTCTCAAACACCAGATGGAGCTAAGCGAAGTGCCTGTTGCTCAGAGGTTTTCGTGGGCGTCTACGCGCAAGACGACTAGGGAAGAAGACATTGCCTACAGTCTCATGGGAATATTCGACATCAACATGGCAATGCTCTACGGAGAAGGGTCAAAAGCGTTCATCCGGTTACAGGAACACATACTCAGCGAAACTGCGGATGACTCGCTCTTCCTTTGGAATGATGCCTTCTCGCATCATAAGCTATCAGGTCTTCTTGCTTCGTCTCCCAGCTGTTTTCGGCAAATGCGATCAATCACCCCGGAACCGGCTGTTAAGCCACGAGACTTTTACATGACAAACCGTGGCATTCGACTGAAACTAGGACTCGCCTGGGATCACGATACTGGACTTGCTATACTACCAGTGAAACATTCGCTGGGCGCGGTCGGCAGACCTGTTGGAATTTACCTTAGGAGAGTCGGGCCGGATCTGTTCGTTCGCGCGCTGCCTCAAGAGTGTCCTAGGGTCAAGACTGAAGTGACTTACACTGAGTTCACTGCGGTCAAGTCGTTGACAGGTCCGCAAGCTTCGACGATCATGGAAAAGGTCATGCGGGTAGAGAAGCCCGCAGGCGTGCATGTCAGTCGAGTCGAACCTCGTGGCATATGGGATCCGGCTGCAAAATGGCTGCACGCAACACACACGGGCGCCATCATAGGCTACATGGAGTTCAAGAAGGATGCGTATCCCATATTCGCATTCGTGTTCTTCTTCAGGAACGGTCATTGGTCAGCTACGGTAGTAGTGGGAGACCAGTGGACCAACATACAGAAGAAGTTCCACAAGCATTACCGGGACAACCTTGAAGAGCTCCGCTACTTCGATACAATGGGCGACGCGAGAATGCAAAAGATTGAAAAGATCAAACCCGATTCAAAAGTTCTCACGTTGCACATGCGAGTTGCAAGAGGTACTGGGCGACCCCATTTGGAGATAAAGGAAGTAGACCGGAAGGCTGGCACTCATTGATTCATGCTGTTGCGCGAGCGCATCTGGATTCCATGTTGCAGCAAACTACGTATATTTACAAAGAACAGAACAAAGTTGCATGACCCGTGATCACAAGTACATGAAATCATACTCCTTCTTCAACCTTCCGAAACCAATGGTCGGCTGATAATCCTCGACCTTGTCAGCACCAAAGTCGAAGACGGAATAATGCCTTCGCAGGAACGGAGCGCCGATCAACGCGAAACCTTCGCTCTCGCTGCTGTCAAATGGCGGCATGCATTGGTGGCCCGGCAAGAGAAACTCGTCGCCTCGAAGGGTGAATGAGACATCGTCCTCTCGGGCGCCCTCGCCAAGTGTCATAGTGATGGCCCACGAAGCGTTCAGGTGCTTACACTCCATGATCTCTTCGCCGTGGTTGGTGAGCTTGGTGTAATTCCAGCCGAGGTTGAAGTACATGGCGTCGATGATATCGCTCGGGAAGGAGACACGTCCAGATCCCGTATCGAAAACCGCTCCACCTTGGTAGATTGACCATGTTACGTTGGCGTCTGGTTCACCACCGTTCGACACGGGAGTGGTGGGAAGGTGGCCGTTGTGTATCTCAATGGTTGCGTTTGTTTCCGTTACGTTCTCCGCAACGAGGACGTTGACGCTCCTTAGTGGCGCTCTCCAGAGCTGATATGGATCCTCTTTCCTCAAGGGTGTGGAGACAATCTCGCCATCTACGTACTTGTCCTCATGGCTGCCGCCGACAGTCAGCACACCGTCTTGCGTACCGTTACCCGCATCCTCAAAGTTCGTCCCGTAGAATAGACTGAAACGGGGCGCGTCCAGTTTTCCGTCCCACAACAATGTCTCGACCAGGGTCGACGTGTTCTTTTCCGCGATGGAGGAGAAACCCAGGCCGAGGAAACCGTCAGCAGTGATGAAACGCCAGCTGCTCTGGTTGGCAGACAGGAAGGTCTGGTTCCACTCTACGCTACCGTCTAGAGTGCTGAAAACGTCCTGGATAGTATCGCCGGCAACGTCGCCGCCGAGGTATGGAATCGCCGCGGGGATGTTGAGGTCGACGGATGTTGACGAAGCAGACGCGTTGTATTTCTCTCGAACGTATGACGTGACCCTGCCATCTGGGCAAGATTCTTCGGTGCAGTCGGTGTTGACGACGAACAGCGTTGATGACCCGGTGTCGAACAACAACCGGTGTTCCTTCGGGGGTGTTCCGATTTCGAATTTGACGCTGGCATAGCTGTTGTCGATGACGACGGGCAGTTCAAGAACGGATGCCGAGACGGTGGTTGCGACGGCCAGGAGCTTCTTCATTTGGGCCACCATGGTGAAGGATGGCGTTGAGATAAGACGGAGTCGTGAGTATCAAGAGATGAAACCTCGGGATGCTCTTGACTTGGAGAAGGAAGTACTAGGCGGCATGACGGAGGTATATATTAGTACCTGCGCTCGCGCTACTCAGTAATACAGCCTGAACATCCTATTTACAAGGATACCCACACGAAGTTTCAACGGTTCTGTCCATTGACATTCAAGCCTGAAGACCGAAGATGACGGTCGTGTTCTAAAATTAACAAAAGTGGTCTTCTGGAAGACTTCAACGCTAGATGAGGCTCCCGGGCCGATGTGCACTGTCCGGAAAGGGGCACGCAAGCGCTGTACGAGGACTAGCTCTTATCCATCGGCCCGGAGAGATCCACAAACGTGGACCGTTTAATACGGATAGGGCTGGATGGGAATTGGAAGGGAGTTTTGAGCGGGTTTATGACGTGTGAAGCACGCAGAGAATGAAACAACAACAACACTCTCTAAAGAATATGGCTGACCTCAGAGAGTATCGGAAAAACCTAGTGTGAAGGTGCTATCGCTGCGTAATACGGATACGGAGTCCATAAGCCGAAGAAATTCCGTGAGAACAAATCTCCGCGCGATCCGCTTGTTCAGGTGTGATCGTGCAGACCACGCATTCTTTCCCAATGCACGAACTTGAGCTGCGCACCGTCATCGTCTTTTTTACACCTTGGATCTGATGCGTGCGATTGAATCCTCACGATGGCAACGTCGTTCACGTCTGCAACGACTTAATGGAGCTCGTCGGCACCTCGTAGTTGTGGCACCAGCCCTGCAAGTGCAAGGTCGGAAACTCCCATCGCGAGAGCCTTCCTTCCTCGGCGGGTCTACAACCTCTCGCCTTCTAGCAACTCTTCTTCGTCGATAAACGGAGAAGACATGGCATTGGCCGTTACATCTGTCGCAAGCAAAGTTTCTTGCGCGAGGGGAATCCCCAGATCCTTGAGTAAATCTAGATGACGGCGGATCTGTGGTTCGCACGCGATTCCGACACTACCTAACTAGGTATCGGAGCTGCCTCAGACGATTCAGGGCAGTCGAAGCGAATGGCCGTGGCGGATATGTCGATCAGAACGAAAGCTCATTGTATTGCCTAGTTCGCGAAGGGAGACGTTTAGAAGGTAAAATATGATGTTGGAGGTTGAGGATGCGAGACGCGAGACGCTGCCGCACAGCCTCCGCATGGCTGACTGCGGCTGAGGATCAGCTCAGCCTGGTTGAGTTGATGGGCAAGCAGCACCTCAGCCTTCCGACGGTTGTCTGTCCATCCCATCCTTACGATAGACCAGAAACAAGAATCCAGAACATCTTCATCGGGCGCTATTCGTACATCAAAGTTGCGCATGTCGCGCACCTTCCCCGAAGCTTCGCAGCTTCCCAACTACGCGCGAGCATGACCAGCGAAACCCCATCCTCCGCGTTCGAGCACGACCCACTTCCCGGCTCTACCACTCACTTCCGCCTGCTGCACATCCTGCGCGGTGATTTTGGCCAGCACGTCGAATGCGAGATATCATCATGGCTGATCGACGATGCGCCATCGTACTACGCGATCTCATATACCTGGGGCGACCCAGCTGACATGACCGAAATCACTGTCAACGGCAAGCCGCTTGCAGTACGACGGAATTGCGAATACGTTCTTCAACAAGCTTTTGCGACGAAGGCCAGTCGGTATTACTGGGTCGACGCCATCTGCATCGCGCAGACGAGTATACAAGAGAGGAATCACCAAGTCGGCATTATGGGCAAGATTTATTCGGGAGCGAAGCACGTATTCGCGTGTGTTGGGCCACATGCCGATGACAGCGAGTATCTGATGACCATGATTGAGCATCACCGTTCAACATTCGATGCCGTCCGCAGATGGGGTCAGTCGACCAGAAATTATGATACTTTCTACGTCAGTGACTATCCCTACTTGGGGAACCCGACCAACGACCATATGCACCGGCAGTTGCGAAGTCTCTTTACTGTGCGTACCTCAGAACGATTACGGATGAGTAAAGCGTTTGTCTCATTCATACGGAGACCATACTTCACACGCGTATGGGTCTTACAAGAATTACATCTAGCCACCGGAATGTCGTACTGTTGTGGGGCGGATGTACAACCAGGGGAGTCTTTGCGAGCGCTAGACGCACTCGTCGAATATTGGGTCAGTCCTCGCTACATATATCCTTATCGGACATCGAACAAATACCAGCGATGGCTTTCACAAAGATGCAGCTTTTCTAGCAAGCGCTCGACCGACTTGTGGCGACCAACACAGCTCGCTTTGAAGAAAACAGGGTCATCCAGAGTATGTTTGCGGCTTGGTGTATCAGCGCAAAAGCAAAATCTTGATGACGTGTTAGCGATGCTCCGTGGTTTCCGTTGCGTGGACGCTCGAGATTATTTATACGGCATCCTGTCCCTTGTAAAGTGGCCAGATGGATACGGACCAAGCCCGGATTACACCAAAGACAACTTTGAAGTCGCCAAACAGGCTCTCAGTCTTTGGCCCAGGGGTCACGCATGTTACGCGTTTAGATCCAACTGCCGACGCCTGTTCCAAATCTTCGGGGTCACTCCGACGTTGCAATCGTTACAAGACGCTATCGCGTTACGCTCGAGCGTTGCTTCCGAAGCCGACCATCGACAACATGAAAACCGCACTTCTGAGTTTGCCACAGTATCAACGATATGGCGTGGTATACAGATTAGTGACGACAGTCTGATTTGTAAGAATATCGGTGACCGAAGGCAGCCTGAGCCAGTCTCATGCTACATAGAGCGAGAGCGGAACGGGCGCTTCGTTTTGTTACGGATAAGCTCAACAGTCAGTGTCTGCGCGCCTGTAGATACCAAAGTGGGTGACTGGTGTCTAGTCACAGACGGGCACTTTACACAAGCATTTATATGTGGGCTGATACTTAGGAAGTCGAACAACGATGAATACATTGTGGTCGGACCAGCATTAGCAAAATGTTGGAATCATGAACTAGATCATCCGCTTGCAAACACTTTGAGATTGGTAAGACCTTTCATAGGGCGGTCAGATCCCGAGGACCTCCTGGTCCTGGCCTGGACGCTGGATCAATTCGCGGACAAGGAAGAGGTTGTCGATGAAGACATCGAAGAATTCCTTGGTATGCGCGTTTGTGGCTGGAAAGACTCCTCCTATTTTGAACCTCGGTAAGGTACGTCGACGAATAGCTTTGACAAAGGAGGTCAGTCGTTATGGTGTGGATGTTGGTACTACATAGGACGCTGCCAAGCCTCCCAACGATACATAGGACTATCAGACCATTTAGATTTCGCACCCTATTCAAGGAAAAAACTAAACAGGCCTACAGCTTACATTGAGATGAAATATGCAAAGTAGATCTCTAACGTTAATGTAGGCTCTAGGGTGTTCATTCTTTTGCTCGAACAACGTGCTCGCAAGAGAATAGGATGAACCTTGTCCTCCACTATCTAAACATGTTTCTGGAACCCGTGAACTTGAGACAGTCTATGCGACATGGCGTAGTGTTGCTGTCGCAAGCTGCCAAAGTCAATGACGTTTGGCATTGTTCCAAGTTAGTGTTTGGCGGCTTGTTGTTGCAGCCGGGATCCCCACAAAACGTCGCCCATGTGGAAACGACTCCGCGAACGCATCATGCGTTCTGGACAAGACGGGCAATCAGACAGGAGTTGGCTGCAGATGCGGTCATTAAAGCGGTGATATAGAAGGACCGAGCCGCATCTCCTTTTTGCAATGGGATGGCCAGGAACAGGCTAGCGCAGGAACTAGAAGTGAGGTGTTTCAAGTTGACCTAGACAGGGCACAACTTCGGGAAGGCGCGACCCCGAAACAGTTCACTCTTGTGCCATACGACGTTACTTTCACCACTGCACCGCCCACGACGTGCCCCTCACTGCCAGCAGCGACGCATTCATCGCCATCCCTTCGCCCTCTTGCTGCTTCGCTGTGCCGCCGTCTCGCCCTCGCTGCCGCGTCAGAGACTCGCATGTCCCCCAACGGATCTCACTCCGCTTCACGCTCCCCCGACCCTCAGCCGCTCCTTCCTCGAAACACGCCCAGATAACGCATGCGACACCTGTAACGCCCTCATCGACCCACGTCTGCGATTCTTTGCTCTTTGTATTGTTGTATTTCCACGGCAACTGGAGTCGCGCTACGGTGACCCTGCGCAAGTCGACCCAGCCACCGATTGCGCCTCATCTCACCTAGCCATTCCTCCGAACGAAGATCCCCCAACGTTGCACGCGCAAAGAGGAATGAGCTAGGATGACGCGACCTCACATCATCAGAGCAGGTATGGAGACAGTAGAGAGTGCGCAATTGGAGGTGCGCAGGCTAACTAGAGTGCGTAGACACCATCGACCTGCAGGACAAATCATCGCCCACCGCCCAAGACCACTCCCAGCAGCCCCAACACCCTGCGCCACTCGGTATTGGCCCAGCAGCGCCCCATCAGCAGGCTGCGATACGGCATGTAGAGCAGGAGCGCACCTCGGAGGAGGCGCGTCTGCACGATGCATGGAGCGATGCTGGCAACACGCTACGAGACGATCCCGGCTCAGACGACGACCGCACTGTCATCAATGGAAACAAGGGCTCACAGCAAGACGAGCAGGCTGTCAGGCTGAATGGTGGAACGTCCAACGACGGTGATGATGGCGACATGCAGGACGCCGACGTCGAGGAGGACATGGACGACGACATGATGGACAAGATTTCGAGTTCGCCCTCGATAGACGATGGTGGGTATTCTTTACCTTGTTCCCCCACGACCTGGCCGGCAAGACAAGAGTTTACGACTCCGCAGTCTTCGCCGTTCCTCTCAATGGTCGCTTCTTCCTCCCCGTTTACGAACACGCCCATTCATTTTCCTATTTCTGTCGCCAACGCTCGAAGACCACTCAGCGTCCCAGCGTCCGACACTTCTCTTATGTCAAGGGGTCGACCTACATCGATTCCCATTTCTTTTCGATTCCCTACACCCACGGAAAATCAGTCAGCGGAGCATCATCGTGGTGAGTATTCCTGGACAAGGGCCACCAACGCACCGGACGACAGCGACACTATACGGATCGAGGTCGGTATGAGCCCGAGGACGAGACAACTCAAGGCCGTCGAACGCCGTATTGAGATGAGAGAAGACTCACAGGCATCACTAATCTCCGAACTGGACGAGGAGCAGGTCAAAAGCATGTTGAAACCGATCAACCGCGCACTTCTGGACACGCCGGACGATCCGTTCCTAGAACCCGGCCCAGGTCCACCTCGAGGGACGAGCAGCACCCCTTCCCCCGACGATGGTCACTCTGAAGACGAGGAGGGCTCTTGGACCACCGACAGCGACGCCGACTCCTGGAACGAGGACATGGACCAAGACAACGATGATGCATCCAACGACGTCTCTTTCTCTGATGACTCCAGATTTATCGACTCAGGATGGGGAGGCGAATGCTTACGAGAAACAGAGGACATCGACTTCGAATTTGTTTACGCCCTGCACACGTTTGTCGCGACCGTCGAGGGTCAGGCAAATGCAACGAAAGGTGACACGATGGTGTTACTTGACGACAGTAACAGCTACTGGTGGCTAGTACGAGTAGTCAAGGACAACAGCATTGGTAGGCACCCGTCACCAACCTGAAGCTTTTGCTGACTGAGTCTACAGGTTACCTGCCCGCCGAACACATCGAGACACCGACAGAACGTCTGGCCCGCCTCAACAAGCACAGGAATATAGACCTCTCCGCAACGATGCTTGGTGATACTGCCGAGAAATCCAAGAACCCGCTCAAGAAGGCTATGCGACGAAGGAATGCTAAGACCGTACAATTCGCTCCACCTACCTACGTCGAAGCCTCGGACTACGACTACTCATCTGACGAGGGCGAAGGCGAGCTTTTCGGTGGCCCGGAGCCAAAGCAAATGCAACAACAGCAGGCAGCGACACAAGATGGCGATTCCGCACAGGAAGAAAATCTCGAAGTGCAACCTCTCAAGGTCAACGGCGTGAAGAAGGATGGCCAGAGCGATGGTGAGGCACGAGGTTCAAGCGAGGAATCTGCCAAACGAAGCGAAGACCGTGAAAGAGGTAGCGAAGATGCGGTCGATCGACCTTTGGACCCCAAAGTCTCTCGGAATGGCACGCTCCGCAACACAGACTCTTTCTTCAAAGACGAAAACACCGAGACACGCAAAATCACCCTCACTCCCAACCTGCTTCGCGACGACTCCAGTACATCGACTACAGGCTCCCGCGAGCGCGGCCCCAGCCTCGAAAGTCTGGAGAAGAATGGGTTCGCGGACAAGGTCAAGGACGACAAGAAGAAGAAAGAGAAGAAGTCTGGCATGCTCAGTGGGCTATTCAAGCGCAAGGATCGTAAAGGCAAGGGTGCACAAGACTCTGTGGACAGCGACATCGAGAAGCCGGAAGAAATGGACCGCAGCTCGCCGCAATCGAAACCATCGGATGAACTCGCAGAACGACCGTCAGCTGAACAGGCGACAGCTCCAGCACCGCTAAGACAATTGAGCAAGCCCAAGGTGCATCGAAGTCAACGTAACCGAGACGATTCACCGCAAAAGACAAAGGGTATCTTGAAGACCGAGAGTCCGACTGAGTTGAGCGCCGAGCCAGATGCCATGTCGGATGGACCTGAGAATCAGTCCGCCGCGCAACAATCTACGTCGACCATGCGTTTAGTTCCGCCCGAACAGGATCAGGGAGACAGGCCTTCTGTAGAAGAACAGACCATGTCGCCAGACTCAACATCCGCGCCTACAGGTTCAAGAAACCCATTCAGTAGCATGATGAAGTCACCACAAGAAGGAGAGGTCAAGCGCGAGAAGGTTACCAAGGCGAAGCAGCGCGTGCAGTTGGATGATTTCGATTCAGATGAAAGTAGCGATCCTTTCGCGGATCCTGATGCTCAGGATAAGCCAGGCGAGGCTGAGAAGTCCGAGTCTGCTGGACGCCTCTCTGAGTCTCCAGTACACGTCTCTGCAGCGGACGCACAACCTTCACAGAAAGAGAGTGCTGCCGACAGAGAAAGAGAGTCTGAATCCCATCACACTCCAGGCCTATCTACCGATAGCTCAAGCCAAGAGACCAGCTCCCCCATTTCGACGCCTACGCCTGACGACAGCCCTATGAAAACCATTCCAGAGAACAACACGATTTCGACTTTCAGGTCTGACAACACTTCCTCACCCACGCATCATGCATCTGAACCGGCCGGTCCTCCACCTTCACGACCAGCACCAATCCCTACTAAGGATCGCGAACCGTCGCCGCCCGTATCATCGGAAAGCACGATGCTTCCTGCATGGTCCGACGCCTCACTCCGCGCTTACCTCGATGACGGCAGCGAGATCCGTGATATGCTCGTCGTTATCAACGACACTACGGGTGTTGTACCTGTTGGTCGCGATCATCCACTGATGAAGGACTATCTCTCCGAAGAGACAAAGACCATGCAAGGCCTGAGTGGCGAACTAGATCGTCTGCTCAACGGGCTTATGGAGAAGCGCATGAAGCGAGCTGGAAGTGGTGCTAGCACCGCACGCAGCACAAGCGCAAACGGCAGTTTGAGGGCGGGGTCGAGATTCTAGACGCTCGTTCGTTGTGAGTTACATTATTTGCTTTTTCAGTATACCCTAGGGGCTTATTTCCTCTATCCTCAACCGGCGTTCTGGGGATTGTGGGACGCATTATGTGGAACGAAATCTTGGGAGAACTTTGGTCTTGGGCTGGGGTTCTACTTTTCTTGTTCGCTTCTTTATACCTTTGCTTGTCATCCCCCATTTTACATCCCTGTTTTCTTCCGGCCTGCATCATCCGCTCGCTCGCGGCGCGAAATATGTATCCTTATAGGAGCCCTGGTGGTGGCTGGTTTATATCTTCGCTACTGTCTCTAATACCCCTCTTGATTGCTCTGACATAGCGCTCGCTTTTTGGTTTTCCTTGCTCGTGTATCACAAGTAGCCTTGTACCTGTTAGTCGCATCAGTGCGCTCCTACTTTCTTCGATGGCGGCGTTGTATTGCTAGCATTTAGTGTACAAACATATACCTCCTGTGGAGGTTCGCCATACACTGCTTTGCTACCGTGGTGTTACGTGATGAGAAGAGGATCGAAACGCTTTCACTGCCATCGTTAGTCGGATGAGTGTTTGCTACGTCCAAGCTTTCGGCGGTAAAAACAGTCTTTGCTCCTGCCCTCCTTCCTAGCCGCACTCAGATATCGAGAATCCATATCCGATCCCGTCAAGACCGCGCCGATGCAGGAAGTCGACAAAGACTGCGAACTCGATGATCGCGAGCCTGAACCGCGCTATATTCCTGAACTGTCCAACGCCATCGAGAAATTCCTAGACGCTCCCTACGGATCCCAGCTCGTCCTCCGATTCTTCGCAGGTATACTCAGTCAACGCGAAGCCGATGAGTACTGCCTTGTGTACACGCCCACCCCTCAACGATACGACGATGTGTGCGCCACAATACCGGAACTCGTGGACCCGGAGGCACCGCAGTTTCAAACTAGGCAATCCGTAAGACGAGTTCTGCCTGGTATCTTCTACCGAGGACAGTATTCGCACGTCGTGGATGAGTACATCCATCAGACGGACTTGATGTCGGGAGAAGTGCTATGGGACAAGGGTAGAGGATATACGACAGTAACTCGCGGTGTCAAGTGGCTTGTCGAGTGCGCACTGATACGACTACCGGATGGAGTTGCTTATTACGCCGGGGCGAGGACGGCGCTTCAGCAACTTCTTACGCCTCAACCAAAATACAACGATAGTCATGACTACCGGGGAGAGGAGGAGTACTGCCAAACTATGACAGCCATCCAACCCGCGCTCCGTCTTTTCACCATGTGGTCCCGTTGCGACGAAGCATCTATAGCAAGCCTGCTCGATATCGTAATGGACATCACACTCAACGTAGTCGCAATCTGGGAAAGAAACCCATGTTTCTATCCATCGTACGCGACCTATCTCGGCGGCTTTGTACAGGCACGCGCCCGCTTCAAAGATATAGTTCAAGCAACTCCATCACTTCGCGGAGATCAAATTAAGGCGCTCCCTTACCATACGAGAGTCGCATTGAAAGAAATCAAGTTCAGGGATATCTGGGATGATCTGTGGCTTGAGGCTTTTGCCTTGAGCATAGAAAAGCCCATTGTAGACCGCATGTACCAAGGAATGATAAACCAGTTTGCCAGGGCCTCGATCCAGTCGAAATCGCAGACTGTGAATATGAGGGCTCTGCTAAGAGGGCTGTGGAGGGATGGAGGCCTACAATTCCGAACATGGAAAGAGATACCCGAAGCCGCTTCTTCGCTGTCAGCAGATGGCATTAGAAAGGGCGAGTTCGGAGGCGTTCCACGAAATATGGCTCAGGCGCAAACTATTGGCAACGACTCCTACGAAAGCGAGGAGATACACGCGTTTTGGTTCGCAAAGCCACACGGGCCAGTAGCTGCATCGGCTGGAGCGTCATCAGCAGAAAACGCACAGAGCGCGCAAAGCGACAACGGACAAAACACTGCCGACGACACCGAAGATGAAAACAACCTCGACACGAACACCCTACGCAACCTCTACGGAAAGGCTTATCTAGAGGCCTACGGACCTCCCATAGAGCCACTGAAGCATGGGAAATGGGATCTGGACATCCCTCAAGATCAGCTCTGCGTTGTGTGTCTCGAGACCCACGGCTTATTGGGTGCCAAAATGAGCGCTTGTGGCCATTACTTTCACTTCGCTTGCATCAAAGAATGGATGAACGACACTTCCCCCAACTCCAATCTTTGTCCTGAATGCCGAGCTCAGATCTGTAATGAACGGAGGAAGGTACGAATGACGGGGTGGATGACTGACTCTGAGGATGAAGAGGATGACTTTGAGGATGACGAGGATGAGGAAAGTGATTATGATGTTGAAGATTACGGCTCAATGGAGGATTTTCAAGACCGGTATGGCATGGACACGCTTGAACAGCTGTCCAGTGACGCGTTGAGGGATTGGAGAGCGGAACAATAAAGAAGAAACTGAAAAGGCCTGCAGCCGACATTAGGACAACATTGAGCAAACCAGAAGACCTAGCGTTAATGTGGGCTTCACGGTGTTTATTTAGCTTCTGCCTTGAACAAGAAGATTTGTCATAATTGCCTACAGCATTTGTGAGGATAAACGGATATCTGATGTACTGCCGCCATATATGTAAAACATTCTCATACGTTCGTCACCTCAGTCTGCAGCGCCTTCATGGGCTTCTCATCGAATGCCGCAGCCTCAGCCTCTTCTATTCCCAAACTCTGCGCAATGTTGTACAGCCTCGTCTTCTCCTCGTGCGCAGTGCTGTCACCGAACACAGCGTCCATCTCTTCCAAGCTCTTGCCCCTGGTCTCAGGAATCAAGAACCACGTGAATACAAACGCGATCAAAGCGAAAGCAGCAAAGAAGATGTATGTGCCGAATCCGATGGTTTCTAGCATATCGGGCGTGACGAGACCAATGATGAAATTGCACATCCATGTCGATGAGGTAGTCAGAGACATGGCCTTTGAGCGGTTACCAATGTTGTAAATCTCCGAGGGTAGGACCCAACCGATCGGTGCCCAAGAGTACGAGAAGTTGACGTCGTAGATGTAGATGAATGCGATGCCCGTCCAGCCAGCTGCGGGGTGGTCTTTGAGAGTAGATCCGTAACCGCCAATGACACCACCGACGATCAAAAGGGATATGCAAGTACCAGCGGCACCGCAGAGGAGGAGAGGGCGGCGACCGATCTTATCGATGAGGAAGAGCGCAGGAAGAGTAGATAGTGTGTTGACTAGGATATCAGGTTAGTTATAAAGTCGCGGTACTTCTGCTGGTGAATCATGATTGCATACCAATTCCATATACACCCGTTGCTAGCAGGCCGGTCGTCTTGCCGCTAAGACCCAGCTGTCCAAAGATTGTCGGCGCGTAGTAGATGATCGCATTACATCCGATGAACTGTTGGAAGAACATAACACAGCAACCGATAGCAGTACGCTTGAAAGATGGCCAGGTCGAAAAGAGCGTTGAGTATCCGGAGAGGTACAGCGAAACTCCAGATTTGCCAGGGAACTTCTCGCGGTTGTATTGCTCCTCAAACATGACTTCGGCTTTGATGGAGAGATACTCCTTCTGTAGGGACTCATCATCTGGGGAGGTGCGACGTACTCGGGCAAGCGCTCTCACACCAGCCTCTTCGTTGTCGCGCATACAGTAGTAGCGAGGTGATTCGGGGAAGAAGAGCATTCCAATACCGAGAACAAGACCGGGGAAGATCTGGAGCGCGAAAGGAACACGCCAGGCAGCATCGCTCTGACCGGTGCAGCCGTTCGGGCCAACATCGTTCCGTGGGTCGAAGGTAGGCTCTGCCGCAGTGCCACCAGTATACGGGATGTCGGGCGCGCAACGAACGCCTCCAATGTACTGGGTTCCGAATTCGAGCCAGTAGGAGACAAGGATACCGAGTGTGATGGAAAGCTGTTGGAGAACGACTAGAGTGCCTCTGATGCCGGCAGTCGAGACCTCACTCATGTACATTGGTACAATCATTGTTAACATACCAACGGCGAAACCAGCGATTGCGCGGCCTGCGTGTATTGTCAGTCTAGATTGCAATCACACCACGCTGAAGGTTCCGTACCTGCAAAAGCCATCGGAATGTTCATCGCGCCAGCTTGAAGCGCGGAACCGAAAGTGAAGATGACGACAGCTATGATGATAGATCCTTTGCGACCGAAGCGATCGGCTACTGGTCCGTTGACGAGAGAACCGAACCAAGCAGCGAGTAGCAATGTCGAGACAAACCAGCCCTTGAAGGAGCTGTCTGTAGAGATTCTCGGGAAGGATGCCGCGAAAGACTCCATCGTCAGCACCCCAGAGACGACACCTTGATCATAACCGAAGAGGAAACCGCCCAACGAGGCGAACTATGCATCTTAGCTAAAACTGAGGTAAGTGAGGCTCGATACCAACTTACAGCGGACAGGCCAAGGAGGTAAGGGTTTTGTCTCAGCTCCTTGTAGACACCAATCTTTGGCGCAGCCCCAGGGGCAGTAACATCCTGGATTGAAGACATGCTGGTCTTCTTCTTTGTGGATATGCCAATGTCGGCTCCGATGGTTGGATGCAGCTATGAGTAGGTAGCCTAGTGGTGGTAGTGTCGCGTGCTTATATACCTTTGCCGATCGCGTGAGAACTTCACGATCGTAGCTGGGGTCCAACACCTTCGGAGCACTGTCGTCCGACTCCACGATTCTCCATGCGTCTACGCCGGTAGTCGTAAGTGCGATGCGGGATCCCCGCATGGTAAAGTTGCCTGATTCAGTCGTGGGAATTGGGGCTCCAACATGACTTATGCTCGGACAGCTGTCGCCCGACGAACTCCACAACGCCAACGTGATCTTTAGATCATAGATCGTCGCATACAGTACTGTAACACTGCTCACCTCATGCCAGTCGTTTCACGCGAACATCTCATACAGTTTCTCATCTCATTAAGAATTTCGTGTCTGCTATTCCAGAGTCGCCGATGATGCCAGCCGAATCAAAGGTGGACGCCTTGCGTGCAGCCATACTCGATGTGGCCAAGCGCACGGAAAACCTTCTGTCTCGCCAAGCGACCAATCCCGGTCATCGCATGCTTGTTGCTCTTGCAGGCGTGCCAGGCGCGGGAAAGTCAACGGTGTCTGATGCGCTCGTCTCTGAGCTTGCTGCGCGAGGGATCAAAGATGTTGCTGTTGTACCGATGGTAGGAGCCAACCGCAACCCGCGATGCTACATCTCTGACGAGCACTAGGACGGCTTCCACTACACTCGGGAAATCCTGTCGACTTTCGATGATGCCGAAGTGGCGTTCAAAAGGCGTGGAGCGCCGTTTACATTTGATGCGAAGGCGTGTGTGACGCTTGTCAAGACACTCAAAGAAGCTCCCGTCACCAAGGATGGCGAAGCCGACATCTGTATTCCTGCACCCGGCTTCGACCATGCTGTCAAGGACCCCGTGCAAGACGCTATCAAGATCTCTTCTCGTACTCGACTTGTTATTGTTGAGGGCAACTACACACTTTTGAAGCAAGACCCATGGGATCAGATTGCAGAGATGTGTGATGAAAGGTTGGTCATGGTCATATCTATCGCCTGGCGGATTGGTACTGACACTCTGTAGATGGTTTGTCGACGCGCCTGTGGATACAGTTCGTGATAGGTTAGCACAACGTCACCTTGCTGCTGGCATCGAGACGTCGATGTCAGCTGCAATCGCACGAGCAGAGGAGAATGACATTCCAAACGGCGAACTGATACGATCCATGATGGTAAAGCCGGATGTCATCATCGAGAATTGAGGAATCGTGCCATTAAGATCGCGCCTGAGGTCAGAACCCGGACGTAGTGAAATCCCAATCGAAGGAATTGAATAACTCATTGGACTCAACGGACCATGGAAACGTACTCAAGGCGTCTTTGTCCAGCTCCAGATCCTGCAGTGTACCGGAGTCCAACTCGCCGTCAGACACCACTTGGTCAAGGATGGCCACGCAGCGGGCTGACAGCGAATCCCCAACAAGCCGTTCACGGAAGGTGGTTCGGGCCAAGCGAACATCGTCGTACCAGATTGCAGTCTCATCAGCGCGGGGGAAGCTGATGATGCAAAGGGTTATTACTAGTGCCGCGTGGAAAAGGAAGTACCTGTAACTGCATTAGCATATGTGTTCATTTCGGGTCCAATTCAAGTACTTACGTCGCGTACCAGCCCTCAAGTCTATTCAAGTCCTGTGTTGCATACTGATGTATCGAAACTACTGTAGAATGCGCAGCTTCAAGACATATTCGCTTACAGTCCTCTTGGCTTGACTGCATGGCTAGGTCTGGGATCTGACCTCGCTCGGAGATGGCTCGGCGCAACAAGATCTGTCGGAATATGATGATCTTGAGATTCCAGAACCTCCACCACAGCCGAGAGCGAGCGAATGAATACCACGGAGCCGTAGATCTGGGCGCATGCGAAAGCTGGAAATATGTCGGAACTGTATGTGTCCACGCATCCATGGAAGCGTTCAAGGCGAGAGCGGCCTCTGCAGAGAGCCCGGGTTCGGCTAGTAGTTTGTTTGAGATATGGTTCGTCTGTAGGTGGAAACTACTCTGCACTCTGAGAGAGGAGTATATAGTCGGTTCGTCAACCTCAGTGGGCAGCGTCGTGGTTTGTGGAGTAAGTGACTAGCATGGGTCAGTTTCGCGACGGCTACAAAAACTTCGCTGGACGGTCATACCTCGTCGTGGATGTTCAGCACAGGATGGACATCCATAGTCTCTTGGTCAGGCAACATGATCGCGCGACCGAATGTCGTCGAAGCTCCACTGTCGAAGATGTAGAGACCCCACCATACTCTACGTCTCGTCTCGCGCTCTATCAGGGTGATGTTCCAGTGAGGAAGTTCTCTGTGAAGGGCTAGACTGAGCGCTGTGCGAACGCCGAGGCCCAACAGATTCCATCCTGTATTTGGGCTATTGCGCTTCTGACTAAGGTTGCTCAGAAGTATGAGCGCTTGTACAGAAGTCAGGCTGGCAGCCTCAAACACAGACTCTTCCTGACCCAAGGTCAAGGCCCGGCGGTATAGATAGTCTTCCAGCCCAATTTGATCGTTATTCAACGACCACGCGCCAAGTGCTATGATCGCATGAGAAAGCATGTTCCACGACTTTTTTGAGGGCCGCGGGACGACTTCATGGTACTGCGCCCGGAATGTTGCTTCGTGAACAAATGGATAGACCACGTGGTAGTTGGCAAAGTAGGCATCGATCAAGCTCGATGAAAGCTGTGTTGTGAGAGCTGCATGCGAGATGTGCGATGATGCCAATACATTTCGAAAGGAAGCAGATGGAGTTGTCACACTCTGCTGAGGTCGGGGGACAGACTGGTGCAGGAAGCCGGCCCAGTCGAGTAGACATCGAAGGAAAACTACCCCTGAAGTCGAGCCTAGATAGTTTCAGTCACGTGTTTTGCTCTTCGAGTGAAGCAACTGACCCAGATAACCTACACCAGTAGGCTCGACTGACAGGGCTGCCATGCCATCAGTCAGCCCATCGACATTGACGTCTTCCTCTTGCCAATTGAAGCCATCGACATTGTTGGGTACAGCTTCAGGTAACGCAGGCTCATGTGTGCTTGAGTGGGTGCTGCCCTGGGGGCTTGGTGCTACTTCTGGCGTCTGAGACTGAATGAGAACCGATCGTGCAGAGCCAGCCACATTTGGAGATGACAACAAGTCCTCAATATCAACTCCAGGTAGCAACTGCGTGACCAGAGACTCCAGACTGTGCAGTCGCTTCTCTACACCCGTGAGGTATGCCCGTGTCAAGGGTGATCTAGCGACTTTGCCACTGTAATGGCAGTGCGAGCCGCTATGGGCGCAGGAAGTGCATATTGGCGCATCTTTCGAGCACTTTAGCTTCTTCGCGCGACAACGATCGCATGAGAGAGCATCGCGTGGTCTTCGGTGCTCCATGCATGGAGCTTCTCTAGTGTGCAGAGGTGGGGGCGGGATGCGGATGCAGAAGCATCGCCGCCCACCTTGGAGTGCAGCTCGCGCGCTGATCTATGCCGAAATCGGCCCGAAAGGCCGCGCACCTCTCGCGTCCTCGACTCCTGAACAACAGATCATCGACTTCGTTGGAAGCAGCAGGCACCACACCCGCTCATCGTCTCCGTATGAGATACTGTCGCGATATGCAGTGCGCACTACCTGTGAAGTCTGCAACAACACCGCCGCATGTACTACATCCGCTATAGCACAGAGAAGGATCACAGTGTTGCGGAAATATGATGCATCCTCTATTACAAGCTATCTCTGATTCGCATAGGCATTCGAATGTACTCGCCGCAAAGATGCAGCTACACACAATTTGGGAGACAGTTTGCGCAGCTCCAAACTGGCTACGAGGCCCTGTCCCTGCCAACAGTTGATGAACTAATCATCGCTAAGGTTCGCCGTCTCCAATCTCTCGGACAGATGCCAAAGCCAATCCTCAAAGTGACTCTTGCCAAAGTCTCTACCTCTTGGAGCATCGTACATGTTAGATCTCCATCTGCCCGACAACGATCCAAAGTCTGCGTGAGAGGCTGGGTTGTCTATCAGGGCCTTCATCTCTTGTGCATTCTCCCCATCTTCGCCCACACAGATGAGCAACGCCTTATACGCCCTCTCAGCGAATACACTTGCTCGCGCCTCATCACTATGAAAGAGACTAAGCTGTACCGCATAACAGTAGATATCTGCCTCCGGGACTTTGGCAGCACCTTTAAACTCCTGGAAACCATCAGTATGGGCTTGCAGTCTCACTCAGCGTGATCACGTACCTTGTTCAAGAGTTCGACTATCTTCCGAAGGTCGATAAATGCCTCTTCAGGCTTGAAGCTGGCACGATCTGTTTCAGCAAATGTGTCCTGAAGCCGAGAGATCTCCTCACGACGCGCGTCGCTGGCATTCCGATGAGTAGCTGAGAGCGAGCAGATTGCGCACGAACAGTCGAACCCGAAATGCTTCTTCAAGTAAGCTTGGCGAACACTGGCACTTCCAGAGTCGGTGTAGCAGATACTTATCTCTTCTCCAGCGCTGAGATCGCGAGTGACGTGGATTGTCTGCATACCCGTGGAGTCATTCCAGTTGTAATGACTATTTGGAAGACAGCTGTGATTGATGAAGCTGATGGTAGGAAAGATTGCAATGGCAGACAAGTCGCTGCCGCAAGCCATGGAGTTTGTTTTGAAGATACCGCCGAGGACATACTTGCCAGTGTAGCTGTTGTGAAGGGAAAAGAACTGTCGCTGCTGAGTCTTGTCTAGGGCCTTTAGATCTCGTGCGAGTCGAGCCTCCAGTTGCTCGTTGGACATGTTGTTAGGTATCATGAGCAGCGGTTTCTCGGAGAGGATACGAGTGCCTTCAGAAATGGCGGAGCGGGCAACCAGGCCCCTGCCTTTTCCGGGGATCTTTCGAACGTCGTAGAGTGAGGAACTCATCGTATGGGATGCGGCGGTAGTCGAACTGACTGCAGAAGTCAACTATAATCTCCTGCAAGCGCCGATGCTGTAGTAAACTTTTGTGATCTGTACGCTCTTATCTCGCTTTGACAAAGAAGCTACTGCGCACACTGTGTTGCGAGTGAGGGTAAGAGAAGGGTAAGGGTCTAGAAGAAATGCATTGTGAGTGAGTGAGTGAGCTTCCTACACCAGCTAAGCGCAAACCAGAATCTCATCACGCTGTCAAGCCGCTCTATCACCGCTCAAAACCACTGTTTGCTCATACCCAATACAATCACCCTTATAGGCTCCTGTCCAAGGATATCTCACACCCTCAAGTTCGCGGATTGACCTGATCACGACCGCCAGAGCCAATCCTCGAACTCCGCCTCGTCCCGACCTTTGGGAACCGCAGTCTTGTTAGTCCTCCATCGCTTCGATGCTCCAAAGTTGCGGTGTGTATTCGGGCTTTTCTGGAAGTCCTTCATCTTGCGTGTCTCCGGGTTATCGTCCCCCTCGCATAAGAGCCGGGCGTCGTATCCTCTGCCCGCAAAGACGCTAGCACGAGCTTGATCGCCATGTGTAATGGCGACCTGGAACGCATCGTAATACAATCTTGCATGTAAAGAGGTGACGCACTTGAACTCCTCGTTCAGGACACGTACCATTTCTCGGCAGTCTGCTAAGACCTTGACCTAAATGACACGCACATGAGTTAGCGAATGTCTTTCCAGCTAACACCGAGCCGGTTCAAAGGTTTCGGCTAGCCTTAGTTGCTGTACGTACTACAGTGCGTCAGTAGGTATAGACTCGAATGGGGGTGATCAAGGGAACGTACCTGGGCTGTTCATGACGCGGCTCGGGTCACCGATGTCTGCATCGAGTTGCGCGATGCGGGTGCGGCGAGCATCACTCTTCTGTCTTTTCTCAAGTGGAAGCGAGCAAAGACTGCAGTCGCAATCAAACCCGAACGAGCCTCTGAGCTCAGCGCGTCGCGCCTGGTAAGTCTCAGGATCTGTATAGCAGATTGTGATCTCTTCTCCCGCTTTGATGTCTCGAAGGGCGTGTATGGTCTCGCTGCTTGTCGTGTCGTTCCAGCTATGATGGGAGTTGGAGTCGCAAGAGTGATTGATCAGGCAGATAGTTGGATACACACCACCGATCGGCGAGCCTGGTCCACATGGTAAAGCATTGGTCTTGAAGATACCGGAGAAGATGTTGTTATTGGGATAGTTGTTGTGAAGACCGAGGTACTGGCGTTGTTGGTCCTTGGCGAGAGATCTCACTTTCGCCAATACAGCATTATCGACCATGTTCGCTGCGGAGACTAGAGTGAACAACGGCTTCTCACACAGAATGCGGGTTCCCTCTGGTATATCGGCGCACGCGACAAGGCCGTTTCCCTTTCCCGGGATCGATCGCTTTTCGTAGAGCGGCGACGGCGATTCGTCCGCGTGGGATGAATGTGTATCGGAAGACATGTCGAATGGACTATAAAGGTACGAGAATGGAATTGGATACGTTCCGGGGTTTAAAAGATGTCGTAAAATATGATTGCTATCATTTAAGTAGGCAGGCTTGCAATCTGTCGATGAGCAAACGGGGCAAGCCGTCGCGCTTTGACCTCTTATGTGAGTGACTGCCTGCGCTGCTGTGTAACCTCGACTATGCAGTCTCAAACATTGGCTGCTACATGCGGGGTGAAACGCGCATAATACATACATGAGAGTACACTACATCTCTTGATCACGTATATCGACTAGGTACTTAGGTAGGAACTGAGGAAGTGACAAGTCATTGCCAGCCAGAGACCTCGGGATGTTCGCCGTCTATGGGCGATTACACGTTCGCGTTTGTCTCGGGTCTTGCAGTAAGAGACTACATGAGCTCCTATCAACATAGCTATGTGTCTCGTAGTTTCATGTGGACATCTTTAGGGCTTTGACTTTTGGGATGTACTGTCTGCAACTGCCAATCGCGAACAAAGTAGGGTAGCATTGCATCAGCCTTGGCAGCCTGATCCGGCGCGACCTCATACCACAAGCTTCTGTCTACGCATCAGACAATGGTGAGCGTCGCCTTAATTGTTGGACTTTTTACACGTACGTAGCGCCAAGTATTGGAGTATGTACCACACGACACAGTTGTCTCTCACATCTTGGGCAGCATTCCATCGCCCTGTGGCTTGTTGGCGTAATGACAAACGCGCGATCGCCGGATCTGTCAGGAGGACTCGCACCAGAAACAAAGGATCGCGGCTCGGACGGGCACCGTAACGAGACGAATTTTGGTTCGAACGTGGATCCTGAAGGCCCAGTCTTTACCCTGTCCCAGGAAAGCGCAGTGCAGCTGGGCACTCTTAACCCCGAATCACCCCTTCATTCTCAGAATTACCACAACACATTCATTACTTGAAATGCCCAACATCTGAGCGTTTGCGACCAGCGATCACGTCATATCACCTGTTACAACACTTACCTTCCAACCCAGCCTATTCCTACCCTTGATACCTTCCTCATTCATCCCGCCGGCTTGGAAGCACCATTATTACCAACATGTTCATCATATTTAACCTTGTCGCCTCCGTGCTCCTCTTGTTGACTACCTCTGTAGTCGCCCAAGGTGTCAGTCCCGACTTCACACCCGGTCGCTGTTCCTTCGACGCCGTCGTCACTCAGGATTGCTGGGACGACCACGAAAACACTTACGTCGATCTCTCACCCGTTTATGATGGCGCTGGCAACCAATTCATGGAGCAAACTGACTTCATTGACTTGACCGATGGAGAGACGCTCACGGGCGTGGTTGCTGGGAAGAAACTGAAGATTGGATATGAGAGGGACAGCATCGGATGTGTGTACTATCGCGGGCCACTGGAATTGCAAAATAACTGACGCGAGATAGTCATCTACGGCGACGCTGAATGGCCTAATCAGAATGGAGACAGCGAGTTCAACTGCACCACTAAGCCGTGGGACAACCTGCCGCTGGACTGCAACGATAGTGACCGCAATCATCGAGTTAGTACCCAAGATACTCTTCTGCTTACTCCCACTGACCATTCTTGAAGTCTCAAGCCCTGACCTGCGAATTCGACTGCACAAAGCCCGAGTCAGACTTCACCGTGAAGCGCGCGCGCTCCGAGGCGCTCCCCGACATCCTTTCAATGCCGCCCAGTCCAGCCGCTACCAACTCAACCTCTGTGGACTACGCCCCAGGATTCTGCTCCTTCAAACTGCAACTCTTCCAGCAGTGTCTTCACACGCCCGCTGAAGGCTGGCACAACCAGATGCTTGGCATGCTTTACAGCGTCGAAGACAACAATCGCAAATCCGTCGCCACGTACCCCGAGGGGACCGGTCGTATCGACAAGGGTGCTGTGAGGCTGTTGGGCATGGGCGGTCTGATTGTAGTCTATAGCCCGGACGACAGGCAGATGTATTTTGCGTTTGAGCCGAAGGGTGGCTACTGGAGCACTCTGACTCAGAACACCCCGGATGCGATGGGCATTTGCTCTTGGAACCCGTGGACGCGCGCCGAGACTGGCTGTGATGAGAATCACCAGAACGATCACCCAAGGGTAAGTCATCCTGGGATTGCTTGATGGTACGATGACTAACGGCGTTGCAGCTTTCGGACATGACCTGTGGGTTCTGGTGCTAGAGAACCCGGGGTGAAGCCAGCGATGGCACATTGGAAGGATGCACCATTGGCGTCATGTTGACATTGACCGAGATGGCTGTCTGGATACATTGCGTGGCCATAGGGTGTTGGAGGATATGTTGAAGGTACTCGTCTTCCGGCTTAACAGGTGCTAAGCGTGCTGGTGTTGCATGTATCCATATCTCCAGCTGAAAGATAATCCTGCTTTCTGTCAAAGGCCTGTATGCTTTCTACCTGGGTACATGCTTATGCAATTGTGCGCTAGTAGAAGCTATGGCATGTCATCGAGACGCGACCTTTGGCTGTTCGTGACGCGTGAGTAGCGACAACATACATCCCAGCCACCAACCGTGCCAGATCGAGACACGGACAAAGACGACGGATATGACGTTCGTGGTCTCCGCTCACTGCCCATTGGCCGGATTGGGTGCTGTGCCACGCGCAGAGTGCACGAGCAGATCACATGCCGCGAGCAGCAGGTACAGCCAGGACGCATCGGTCGCCCTGACGTAAGCAGCGGATTGCACGGCCACACTCAACGCGTGACCCGGCAGTGGATCGTGAGGTACCCGAGGGAGTTATGGACTGTTACGTGGTGTTGTGTTCAAGATTGGAGGAGCGGACACGCCATTCCGTAATAGCCAAAGCCCCCGCGCTCGTGACCCGCTCCCGAGTCCTTCGACGCCTCAGTACCGTAAGCTCAAGTCGACGATAACAAATAGCAGAATTACGCGGAGTCATACACGAAGACCTTCCTGTAGGCGTTACCGTTGCGCACACTCGCTGCATATTGCATGCAGGTACCGTCTCGCTGGATTGAGGAGCCTCGGCGGTATTCCAGCCCTTATCAGAGCCAAAGTCCGCCAGCTCTCAGCCGGTGCAAGCCGACCGTAATCCACCACCACCATGTCGACGGCGGGCTCCAACGCTTCTCCACCGCCGCGCACGCAGAATGCCCAGCACACGCGCACCTACCAGGCCTGCATCCCGTGCAGACGCAGGAAGGTGCGATGCGGTACGTTGACGCTGCAGAGTGCTTATCGCGCAATTGCTGATATCTCCAGATCTTGGCCCGGTAGACAACCCACACGACCCGCCCTGCGTGCGATGCAGGAGGGAGAGTAAGGAGTGCTTCTTCTCTGCGACACGCCGGAAGCGCAAGGCCGACGGCGAGGACGACTATGACGAGGTCGACGACTACGAGCTGCGCAATGGCCGAAAGCGCCAGCGCTCAGATGGCCTGCCGGAGCCTCTGATCACCACGACGACCAACCCGGCGTACATATCGCAGCCTCTGACCCCAGGCGGCTCCATCGGACGATACGAACCGCTGCGACGGCCGAACACGTCGGGCGGCCGCCAGCAAACGCCCAACGAGGAAGAGGACCAGAAGGTGAACAACGAGACGGTCGCGACGCTGCAGGCAGGCGAGGTCTACAGCGGCCACGATGCGCTGAACCTGCTGTTCGAGGCGGCGGGCATGAACAACCACCACCGCACCGGAAGCAGCTCGAGCATGCAGCGACCGACCCTCGGCAGCACCCCAGGCTCGCAGACCAACTTCGCAAGCCCCCGGCCCAACACATCCCACGCGCGCGCCAACTCGCGCGCCACCGTTGAGCCCTCGGTCGATCCGGCTATACAGCAGCCCATGCTGCCCGACCCTCCGAACGAAGCTGCCTTCGCCGACGCCGTGAGAGCCTGGTCAAAGTTCCGCTTTGTGCGCGCAGGATGGCTCACGGCAAAGGAGGCCATCGCATACATCGACTACTTCTACGCCTTCCTATCGCCGCTCACACCCATCGTCGTGCCCGACTACCGCGATCATGCCTTTCATGCAAAGCTGCTCAAGGAGGAGCCTATGCTAGTCATCACACTATTGACCATCTCGGCGAGGTATTCACAACCCAGCGGCTCTAGTGGTGTTGGCGCAACATCTCGGTCATACCTCATCCACGAGAAGCTATGGAAGTACCTGCAGGGCATGATAGATCGCATGATCTTCGGACAAGAGCAGTTCGGCGGCGGCTTCTGCGGCGCAGGCCAGCAGCCTGGCTCCGACGTGAACCCTCTGTCGCGGAAGGGCCTTCGTACACTTGGCACCGTCGAGAGTCTGATGCTACTTACCGAATGGCATCCTCGCGCGCTGCACTTCCCTCCTGGCGATGACGACGACGAACTCGTTCTACCCGACGACCCCTACGAGGCAGGACCAAAGGCTGATATGTACAAAGGCGTGGGCGACAAGCGCATCGACAGCTGGTTAGAGCCGTGCTGGCGCAGTGACCGCATGTGCTGGATGCTGCTGGGCAATGCCATGACACTCGCTTTCGAGATCGGTGTCTTCGACGAGACGAACGAGACCGAGTTCGAAGAGGCAAATCAGCACCTCTCGCATGCGACAGTGAAGGCCTATTACCGGAGGAAGAACCATCTTCGCGACTTGCTCATCATATACGTCACCCAGACCAGCGGTAGACTGGGTCTCACCTCTATGCTTCCCAAGCTCGAGCGGGATGAGAATCTGGTCGGCGGCCCCTCACCACTTGAGCTCTACAAAGAGCGCATCAGTCGCATCAAAGCTCCGCCAGCTCAGTTTGGGATGCGCTCAGATGGCCAGCGCCTTCCGCTCGAATCCATCGCTACGCAGGAACGCCATGCTGTTCAAGATCTTGTGCTCGACTTCTGGGCTCGCATTGCCAAGGTCATGGAGATGGGTAACCTGAAGTTGTTCTCCAATCGGCGCAAGACCAGGGAGTTGCTCAAGTCGGGAGGCTACGAGGAGATGCTGAAGTTCTTTCAAGGGCCATTGGTGGAGTGGAGGAAATGCTTCGATCGAGCCCCCCAAGGTAGGATTGTCATTGTACTATTCTCACGTACTCCGTCTGACAACCTCTAGTACCGGCGCAACTTCGCCACGTCCTCATCATCGAGTTTGAGTACACGCGTGTATATCTCAACTCGCTCGCTCTCCAGGCTGTGGTAGAACGCTGCACACACAACACTCCGCTACAGACACATGCTCAGCCCAACGGCATGAACGGACGCACTCCAAACAGCAACGGCAATGGCACCGGTAACGATGACGGCGGCGCTATTCCTTTTAGTACACTTGTCAAGTGGTACGCGAACGATCGCCACTACATCAACGAAGTCATCGATGCGTCACGCAACGTACTGAAAGTTGTGGTGGAGGGTCTGCATCCTGGTGGCTATCTACGGCATGCGCCAGTGCGCACGTTCTTCCGCATCGTCAGTGTGGCCATAATACTGCTCAAGACATTTGCGTTGGGCGCAACCGAAGAAGACGTGGCCGTCAGCCTTAGCCTGCTCAGCGACTCAGTTGATGCCCTACGAACGAGCATAGTCGACGACGTGCACGTCGGTAACCGCTTCGCTGACCTCGTCGAAACCCTGACCCACCGCATCCGTTCGCGCTTCGTGCGCCTGGCTGCCAACGGTTCGAGTGGCATATCCCGCGCTGGGAGCAAGAGCCCGAATCAGGCACCATTGATGCCTCCGCCCGCTCCACTCAACAACACCAACCACCTTGCACCGGCATACATGGGATCACAGCAAACGGGTTTTTCTGGTACTGGTACCAGCGTGCCCGGCTCCCCTAGCATGGGCCTCGGTGCAAGTGGTCGCGCGACACCTCTTTGGGGTATTTCAGCCGAGCCCTATGACCCCAACAGCAACTCCATCAGCATCATGCCGCCGCCTGGCAACTATCAGAACTACCAGAACAACAATACAAATAGCAACAACTCCAACGGCAATAACAACACCAATTGGAGTCAGTGGGCGAATAGTGGTGCGAGCTGGGGCGCCGGTCAAGATCAGGATTGGCTTGCGCTACCACTTGACCCTTTGCTGGATCAGTGGGGTGCGGAGATCAACCAGACGGCCATGGGACCGGATATCGGTGGTATGGACATGTTAGATATCCTTTTGAACATGGGCGGACCGCCGGGTAGTGCCTAGGCTATGTGTTCTGGGCCATGCGGACGGGAAGGATGATGAGTTTTGTTACGAGAGAATGCGTCAAGGTTTCATGGTAGGCTGGGATGCCACGATGTTACGAAAATTTCGCGGAGATGGGATGGCTGTCTACATCTCTAGTTGACGATATCTAGTTGACGATATGGTTATGGGAAGGGAAAGCATTCACACGCGACTATTCTGTGGGCCGCGGTTTCGAGCTGCTTTCCGCGTTTAACTTGTCTAGATGCTCGTTCTAGTGAGACACGTAGAACTTGAGAAAAGAAAAGCACGGTGTCTGCTTTTATCTGGCACATGAGATTCTTGTCGCGTACTAAACAACACATTCGTTCGTGACCACACGAAAGCGACTCTACAGAACGTCATGTCGAGAGTCTTCCCACAGGCTCTTCAGTTTCCTGGCGAAGGGTCGGTTTGCTTCACGCCATGGAAAGCCCCGCCATATTTTTGACACGCATAGGCGTTGGTATCATCATTTTTGGAAATTACAGGCATATTCGGGGCACTTCTACGAACGTCGAATCCGCACAGAAGGTCATAATGTCCTTGAAAAGAGGTTTTGGGGCAGAAAACATTGAGTGCTGTGAACGTCTTTTACGCCGTGAGCAAGAGCACATTACTCTGAGAGACAACGTTTTTGGTATATAGTTTTGGCGAATCGTCTGAAGATGGAGGGTAGGATGAGTGATGTGGGTAGGCAGTCGTAGCTGCTGTCTTCAGAACGGAAGATCATGTAAATTTTGTCTGCGTGTTTGGTTTGGCCCATATTGTCCGTAGTGTTGGAGCGCTGGATTCTCGATCATTGGGCGTTCAGTCCGTTTTTTCAGAGGCAAGGCCACCGACGCATGAAGTGTTGGGCGAAGTGTTTGGAGAAGAAGGAACAGAACATCGAAAGCTCTTCCAAAGTATTTTGTGGAGAACAATAGAGGTGTGTAGATGGAGAGGTGAACAGGGAGCTCAGCCGTGGTTTTTATACACTCGGTGCTCAGTGAGTTTGTTGGCTAAGAACTCCAGGCCGAACAAAAGCCATGTGATGACTTTCCGTGTGTTTTGGTAGTGGAGTGTTTACAGCACGGGTGTACACACGACCGAAATGAGGGCCATGGAGGCTTTTTATCTCTGAGGTTGTTTCCAGAAGCGGCAGGAATTGCACATGGATCCTCTTTTGCGATTTTTTGGTTTATTCAATGAGAGAAAAGGCCAAAGGACATTTGGTGTTCCTACCAGTGGTTTTGGAGTTCTGCAAATGCAGAGAATGGAACTGGGCAAGAAGGCCGTACCCGAGAATGAGCTTCTGTAGTTCGACCCACTGTTCTATCGACGCTAGAGCATGGTAATCTGCGCTTTTCATACGTAGTGCATGAAAGCATTGTGAGACAGTGTACTAGCGAGGGTAGATCCCATGGCTTCTTTTTCTTTGTAAAACTTTGTATGACCGCTCTTTTCCGCAACACATGAATAGACATGTTGCGCTTTTGTAGATCATCTTCCGAGCAAACCAAGGCACAGCGACCACCAACGTTTTGAGCCATGATTACTTGCCGAGAGGCACAAAACATGAGCTTTGGCGGTTCAATCTTGGAAAGAAACAGGAGGCAGGTCATGAGCAAGATCTCCACCCCATTTTGATCAGATGATGCAGGAAATGATGAGTAGGAGAGGAAGAAGAGGAGGAGAGGCGGACCGGCAGTACTTTATATCATCCCTCTGACTCACGGTCTTTTCCATAGATGTGATAGTCATCCTGTGCTTTTCTTCGCATGCAACATCAGGTAGAGTTCTCAATACACATCAGCGATGATGATGTCCAGTTTGGTTGTGCCATGCACAAATGAGCGAGCGACGCGACGCAACATACTTTGCTATATACCTCTTTTGTTCCAGTCAATCCAGCGAAAGTCATGCACAGCTTCCATTCTGTTTTGAGGGAAGAGCAAAGATTGTTGTATAGCATAAAGGTGTCCTCGTGCTTTTGCTAAGTGGGTGAAAGATGTCGCAATAGTTTCCAACTGAAAGATACCTCGCTACATCTTCTAGCCAAGGACGCGACATCATCATGTTGCGCTGAATGTCTTTTGCAAAGACACGCAGCGCAGCGCAACATTCTGATCTTCTCCATGAGTTCTCGACGTGTCGACCCTGTAAGAGAGAGAAAAGAGACGAAGAACCGCGTAGCTCGCAGGTATTGTTATAGATGTGTTGAAAAGGTTTTCCGTAGATGTATCAAGACCAGAAAAAGAGCAGCCATAGCTCGAGACAGGCGACATTCTTATTATCGATCGATAACAGCCGAAACACGACATCACATCGCTCGTCGCCAACTTTGAACTCGTAGCACGGATCAGAACTCCCATCAGCCCGGTTCTCTGGTGTTTCTTTGGGAACTCAGATACCAGGCCGATCATGGCGGCGTTTTCCTTCCATTTACGTGTAAGAGGAACTAGGCGAAGGAAGACACATAATCAGGAGGTATTTACCTTTTGGAAAGAAGACCTGAGAAGGCGCAGACATGCTTTCGCATATGCTTTTAAATTTTGTAGGATTTGTGTGCAGGAGAGGAAAGTGCGGAAGGAAGGACTTGGGGGACTTTATATATGCCCAGATGGGACGTCACGTGCGCCTCATCGATTGAACGAGGATCCATCATATCGTTCGCCATGGTCGTCGCCATGGTCGTTTCAATTCGTACTCTAAATCGCCTCGTGTTCCTTTTGTATCCTACAACACCAGACTATCTCTTCAACGTCTTCTGCTTCTCCGCATCAACAACCACCTTCTCGCCCGCAACCCTCAATCCCTTTCTCCTTCTGACCTTGTCTACGTATCGCTTGGCGACATTCTCCCGGTCCGCCAACTCACCCAGATCCTCGAGTTGATCTTCGGTGAACGGCACCCAGAAGGGGTCTTCGTCCAGCATCTCAAATCCAGCGAAGCGCAATTGCGGGCTGGCAGATCCAGAACTGCGTTTCCTGATCTCGTCGCTGAAGCCGAAAGATTCCGCGACAGGGAGAAGCGCGTTAATGGTGAAAGTCTGTGATCCAGTGGTAGATGCGGAGGAAGTAGAAGAGAGGGTTTCGGACAGGATAGTTCCGCGGCGGCGCGTCAAGACGGCGTAGACGCGGCCGAGGACGTCGGTGGAGGCTTGAATCTCGCAGCTGTACATTGCGAGAAGCATGCGAGGTGACCAGTCCAGGAAGCCTTGGTGGATCGATGAGCGTACGGCTTTGATGACTTCACCTGTCAAGCGACCGCGGTCCTGTGCGCTCTCGTCATCGGGGATGTTGAGTATGACGTCCTCAAGGAAGACGGCGATGCCCTGAACGGGCTCGGCGCAACAGGGGCCTTGCGCGGTGGCAAGCTGGAATGCGTATGAGATTGTAGAAGAGAAGGTGCGTGCGGAAATGGTGCGATCGGCGGGGTTGTCTGCGTCGGCGTCTGGGGATGTTGATTCGCGGAGCCTGCAAAGAGTTAGCAATGAAGTGAAGACATAGATTGGTGTACGCACGCTCGACCACATATCCCATCCTTGGTCGCGTCGACGAGAATGTTCGGTCCTATCCTACGAGGCCCAAATGCTGTGATCTTCTCAATGACTTCGGTCCATATTTCCTTCTGTCCCTTTGCCTCTGCGAACGCTTCCTTCAGCTGCTTCTTGAACTCCTCAAAACTCAGACTCTGTCCGATTTCGCGCTGTTCTGCTTCTTGAATGCCATCGTCCTCGACGCCATGTACATTATGTGGAGCATGTTCTCCTTCGTCTTCGGCTCGTCGATCAGAGTACAGCTTCTTAATAGCACCTGCATTCTTCCCCAGGAATTCGGTGACGCTGGCTGGTAATGGCCGGACTCGAAGGCGAACTGAGACGTGCTTGCTAGCTGTCTCGCCAACAACAGTACCTCGTGGTAGGTTGGGGTCTTTTGGCGGGTTCATCTCTGTTGCAGCCACGATCGACTCTCGGTATGGTACGATGGGCTCACCAGCCTGGATCTCGCACTTGGCGAATCGCTCTTTGAGGTCCTTCAGGCATCGCTCAAGATGCAATTCACCGGCTGTCAAAATGACATGCTCTCCACTTGGCAGCTGCTCGTACTCTGCGCATGGGTCACTCTGAACGAGGAGCTTCAGACCCTTGATCATCTTGTCTAGATCGTAGGGGTTCTCGGGTTCGAGCGCAACACGCACGATAGGCTCTGAACCCATCTGAACACCAGCAAGATTGAGCGATCCGGGAAGCTGAGAACATAGCGTGCCCGACTTCAAGATGTGACCCTCGAGCCCACCGATACCGAAAACGACACCAGCGGGGACAGTTGTGAGAGGCTCTAAGCCTCGCCCCATCATCAGATATAGCGCAGTGATCTTGACTTTCTGCGGCTCCGGAGCGGCGTGTGGGTTGGCTGGGGTAAACTTCGGGCCGAGGACGTAGACTTCATCGCCGACACTCAGAGTGCCGGAGAAGATACGTGCGAATCCGATGAGATGCTCGGCTTCTACGTCCGGCTCTGGTGTCTCTTCGACAGGCGTCTCAGTCTCGCCGATGGCGGTAGAGCTCAGAGCGTCGGTGACACTACCGACATCGGCATCCTCGCCGTTGGCGATAGCCTGCTGCCGGGCGATCTCTGCTCTCTTCTTTCGCCCCATCTCCCTGGCTTCTTCAGCCGTGAGCGCACCACCTCTTCGTTTGTTCTGTGGTAGTTCGCTGGAGGGTATGGAGATCATCTTGCTGACGTAGGCTACGACAGGATCGTCCTTGGAGGCCTTGAAACTAGTCATGGCATCGCGCACCTCTGGTGCAACGTAGTCGGCGCCCGGGGAGCTGTCGATGAGTTCAGGCATGCGCTCGGATTGCGCTTTCGAGGGTGGAGGCAGGTATTCGGTGACGGAGACTAGTAAGGCGGTCGATAGCGGAAGCCAAGCTGCGAAGAGTGCCATTAGGAGTGCGCGCGGATCGCGCGAGCGCATGATATGTGCTGGAAGGTTAAGGTTGAGCGATTTGGTAATCTTCTCAACCAAAGCAGGATCTCTGTAATGGAAAGTATAAGTATATTGCTATGATACATGCAGACAGATCACGCAAGGGAAGGAAATCCACGCACCCCTTCCCGTTGTTACCTCCTGTGGTGGCCTCGTATACGGCCCATATGTTGTCTAGGACGAGCTGAACGAACATGGGCTTGAGGTGGCGGCCCTTGAGATGCTTGGAGCTGAGTACGCGCTTCGTCTTGGGGTCTAGGTAGAAGTCGCCCCAAAGTACCTTTTCGAGGATGGAGCGCTTGATGCCTAATTTCTTCTCGTACAGGCTGGCGAACTGTCTTACCGTGAATGCCCAGCCGTCGATGGCACTGCCGAAAATCACATTGTTCTTCTCGGGGGCGAAATATATATCCTCGTCATCCTTTTCCTCGTACTCGGCGGGCGTGTTGGTGGTGTCTATGCTGTCGCCGTTTTCTAGTATGGACGAGGATCGTGTGTCAGTCTTCTCAGCTGCAGCATTTAGTCTCTCTTCCATCTTCTCGCGCCATCGGAGGTCATCTTCCATGCGCTCGCCTTGGTAGAAGCTGCCCATGACGGCGTTTACCTGTTCGAGCAGTTTGCTCAGATGTGTATATGCCTCTCCAGGGCTCATCTTCAGTTCTGTGATTAGCCTGTCCATCTTGTTGATGACGAGCAAGGGCTTCAGCTTCTCTATCCATGTCTGGCGCAGGACTGTGACAGTCTGACTACACACGCCTTCGACGGCGTCTACGAGCACGACAGCGCCATCGCAGAGACGTGATGCTGTAGAGACCTCGTAACTGAAGTCTATGTGTCCGGGCGAGTCTATGAGGTTTATCAAGAATTCCTTTTGCTCTGGCTGTGCTTCGGGCGCAGACCGTCGCAGCAGGGAAAAGTATAGTGAAATGGCGGACGACTCCATGGTGATGCCGCGCAGCTGCTCGTCGGGTCTCGAGTCGAGGTAGCGAATCTTGCCGGCGAGTTTGGGGGAGATGATGCCGTTGGTGGCGATGAGGGCGTCGGTGAGGGACGTCTTGCCATGGTCCTGCTGCATTCAGCACATGTCGCAGTCACGCGGACAGTCAACGTACCACGTGAGCGAGGATGCAAATGTTCCTGATGCCATCAGCCGCCTGCTGCAGCGACACCAGCTTGTCGCTCGGAACGACGGGCATCCTGGGCGAGCGTGGTCGAGACTCGGAGCTAAAACTGCTGAGGCGGTTGTCGTGTTTCGCGTGTCGATGTGACCCAGTCGGGCGCGGGGAGGGCCGTCTCGCTGCAGATCAGAGGCGCGCAGGCCAGAAAGGGCAAATTGGAGGGGTGGAGGGGATGCAGCAGTGGTTGAGGTTACAGATTCGTTGTGTGGTTTGGGATCAATGGGCGTTGAAGATTTGGATGAAACAGAGGCGCTACCACCCCGCCGCGTCACTATGGCTCATGGGCAAGCTGCACCCTGACATCAGACCCTGCTGACGGCGACAGACGCCCAACGGCCACCCTGCGGTCGCGTCGCATCGCGTGCGTGTTAGTCGTGGGATCATCGTCGCCGGTCTTTTGTTTGACCTCACCACTGCGACTCGGGCCTTGGTGCTGGCCACGTCCTTATAGCCTGTGCGCCTGCCGTTGCTGGTGTGGTTCGTGCCTGCCCAATGCCCATGCATCGCCCCTGTCGCCCTTGCCGATCTTGAATAACAGTCTGGATATAACGACTGCGCTCGAGCACCGCAACGCCCCTATAGCCTCCCACCTGCCTGCCTTCACCCATACCACCATCGACCCCGCCTGCCTGTCCGTGAATGTGACTCCCACCGCCGACATGGCAGCGACACTGGACGGCCAGCACACGCCCGCCAAACCCGTGGCCATCCGCTCTGCTGGCATGAAGCTGGACCCGCCCCATATACAGAACCTCAAGATTGCGAATGCCAGCGTCGACATCATGTCGCCCGTCAACCAGAACGGCTGCTTCGAGTTCGACCGCATCATCAAGGCCGGCACCGTCGTGAAGCGCACGCGCAAGACAAAGGCACGCATGCACGCACGCTGCCGACAGGCACGCCATGACGTCTACTAACACGTGCACAGCAATGGAAGCCCGTCTACCTCGTCCTGCGCCCCAACTGCCTCTCCATCTACAAGGACAAGGACGAGACGAAGCTGCGCCACCAGATCAACCTCTCCGAGATCACGGCCGTCGCGCGCCAGCGGGACTCGAAGAAGAAGATGGAGCATGTCTTTGGCATCTTCTCGCCCGCCCGCAACTACCACCTCGGCGCAACCACCGACAAGGACGCCCAGGAGTGGGTGCACCTCATACGCACCGAGGCGCGCATCGGCGAGCACGAGGCCGAGATGACTGTCATGAGCCCGACCACCGGGAGGAAGACGTTTTCAGGCTTCGGTCGCGCGGCCAGAGAAAACATCGTCTCCAGCTCCTCCGAGACAGAGCCGAGGCCCTCGACCTCCATCGCCCCGGAGCACATGCACAGCGCCCGGCGTCCATCGCAAGCCCTCAACTACTCCGGCGGCGAGCGCGGCTCCATCTCCGACTTCGACTTCTCCGACACCAACCAAGCCTCCGCCCAGTCTCTCCCGCGCACGCCGCAGACACAGCGCAATGCGAGCCAGCAGAGCAACATCGGCGCCACCCCCACCAACGAGCGCGTAGTCTACCACGGCTGGCTATATGTCCTCAAGTCCAAAGGCGGCGTGCGCCAGTGGAAGAAGATCTGGGTGGTTCTGCGGCCAAGGTGCCTTGCCTTTTACAAAAACGACGACGAATACTCCGCGACCCATATCATTCCCTTTTCCAGCATTATCGATGCTGTCGACATAGACCCAGTCTCGCGAAGCAAGCAGTACTGCATGCAGGTCATATCTGAGGAGAAGAACTACAAATTCTGCGCTTCCAATGAAGACTCGCTAGCCAAATGGCTCGGCGCATTCAAGAGCTTGCTGGTTAAGAAGAAGGAGTTACCACAGACACGCATACAGCAGGCGACCCCCACCGCCATCAACACGCAGCAGCAACCCCAATCGTTCTTGCCTTCACCCATCGCGCCAGCTCAGCAGCCTCTCACAATCAGATGACCACCGCTCAACATACCCGACACTCACTCTGACAACAATTGTACATACGCTGGCACACGTATACCCTCACCAACCGACCTTCCACCGCCACCACTAATCGCGCAAACATTCTCTAACCCTATCTCCTTACGATACCATCACGATTTACGACTTAGCCTTACCGCCGCCCATTGACGGGGCCCTTTGATACCAGTTGGATACTTTTGCTCGACGATATTGGATATTGCAGCATGTTCCTTCGCAGATTGTTTCCTTTGTCCAGACTTGTCTCTCTTGTCGTCAACAGTAGTAGCCTTTGTAATATGCTTGTCACCCTTGATCTGGGTTTGAATTCAAATCTCATAGCTGTGCTTGATGACTTCGCGATCTTCCGTGCGATATGACGACTGCTACAATTTGTGGCTCTTGAATTTACGATCAGACTGATGGAGAACACATGTTCGAGGCATGGCGGGACGGCGCGCTTGCCCCTTTTGCGGCCAATCAGGATGGCACGATAGCTGACCAAATCAGACGCTAGGCTGGAGTCGAGCTGAACCCCGGAGAGGCTGAGGTCTTCATCTGCAACTGCATGCACATACTAGCGTCTGACTCTCACTCTTCCTTCAGTTCAGCCTTTGGCCCCCACACATCATGTCTGCCTTATTTTCGTCCCGTCCCCTCTCCCATGCCGTCGCAACTCCGCTCGCCAGCTCCCAGATCACCCATCTATGGAGGGCCAAACGCAAGATTCGGAAGCCACGCCGCATCTCCCACGTCACCCACGTCAGTATCAGGCTGAGGTGCGCGAAGCTTCCATCGATGAGCTTGCGCACGATGATTTGTACGGGGGCGGAAACCAGCCCCGACACGTATCCTTGAGTCCTGAAGGTGAAGAGGCCAAGGACGCAGAAAACTCGCAATGGATAGCCGACTACTTCACCGAGGAGCCCATCGATTTTGCTCAAGAGCTTCAATCGACCAGCGCTGGGCATCAGCAAACCTCTACCACGCGCAACGATGGTCGTTCAGGGAGGAATTACCGGCGACCGTCACGACCCCAGCCACAAAACACTTCACGTGTAGAGCCTGGGACGAATAGTTCTAGAAAGGAACTGGCGCTCAGATTTGAGCTCCCGCGCCGGGTCTCAACCCCCGAAGAATCAGAAAGCAGTATCATCACCGAAGACTTTAGTGAGAGCGAGTCATGGTCATTGAGCAGCGAAGAGGATACGTCTCCGAGAGATCCCCCACTTTTACAGCCCAACCGCTATGCGATGCATCCAGTGGACATCGAGGGCAACAGGCTCTCATTTCAGGTGCAGACCAAACCTTCGAGCAGCAGCATCGCCTTGAGTGAAGAATCTGATAAACCCGAAAACAGGGGGGGTGCGGGAGCAGATAAGAAGGAACCGGGAGACAAGAATCTGGAGATACGGAGAATCACCAGAGCAATGGCGATCGAGTCTGACGCCCAGAATATGCTTGAAATTCATACTCTACCAAGTCTGGCAAGCCCTCGATTGCGAACAAGCATAGCAACAACATGGTACCACCTCAATGGTAGTCATCTCGACTTTGACCGCTTCGAAAACGTCTGCCTCACTATCCCACATCTGTCTGACCGCCTACAGGCCCTTACCCGCGAGGTCTTGTTGAAACTGCGAGGCGAAAAGATTAAGCCATTTGTAGGCGGTAGATTCATCGAGCCAGGAACCGTTCTTCGAGCCGACGAATCTGATCCAACAGACACCCAGTCCGTGATCTTCAGCTGCGTACCTTACTTCAATCTCCAACAAGTTGCAAAGCCTACTACTGGGCAAGAAGATTCACGGTTCCATCCACGTACCTTGATGCAGGCTCTGTATCCGTATGAATCTGTTCGTGAGCGAGATGAGGAACAGTCATACAGGAGGTTCGGTAATGATCCGATGAATAACATTGTTCATGTCCCCAGCCTGTGGATCATCAACATTGGATCTACTGCTATCGTGACATACGGACACGAAACTCTGCCTGTAGCGATCAAAAGTTCAATCGGCATTGTTGAGGAAGACATCAGGCTTCTTGGCAGGCAGAGCATCACAGAGAACACTCTGACCAAGGTTCACATCACCAATCGCGACGGGAGCAGCCTCATATATCCCCTGGGTGAGTTCAGATCCTATTTCCAGCTGGAATCGCGAATTCTCCACAGCAATCCGTCTCTCGAGGGGCCCCTTGTTGGCGAAGGGATCAACTTGAAAGTCGAGGATGTAGATGGAGGTACTATGGCCGGGGCCAGGAACTGGAAAAGCATCGTCTCTCGAGCAGCCCAGCATGTCTCGATCACCATTACGATTCCATACGACCAGATACGTGACGGAAGAGATGAAGAAGCTTCGACCGCACTACCAGCGGCTGTCGGTCCCCCCACGTGTGTTCCGCCCTTCTTTCACTGGTTGCAGTCTAAGACCAACGATCTTTCTCATAGAGGTGGAAAGCCGGTAGTACTCGGTACCACCGGGAAAGACCGATCCATCGCCTGCCTGGACTACGTGGAGAAGCTCATGACGTCGAGGTCTCTTGTTCGTTCAACCAGTCCTGTAGAAGATGCTTTCACCTCAACCAACTACTACCACTCCTTGCCTGAGACGGTATGTGAAGGCGTTTCTACGCGACGGTCCGAGTTACAGGAGCTGGTCAAAGCAACGCCTCTACCGGAGTCGGGTTCCATAAACCACAAGATGATTGTTACCACTCATTGCCGTAAGATTCTGACAAGATCAGTCGAATTTCTCGATACTGTCTGCGAAACTTTAGGTCTTTTCGTAGATGATCTGGATAGTAGCAGCATACTTCGAAAGCTATCGGGCGCACTGCAAAACATCCATCAGCAAGTAACGGCCATTGAGCAACGTGGAGCGGTTGAGCCCGACCCTGAGGAATACACGAACTCTGATTGGAAACACCCTGACATGCTAAATAACCGTATCTGGTCCATCCGCACCTCCGCTTGGGAAGTCCCATCTTCACTCCCAGAATCCAGGAAAACACTGCAAAGGTCGATTCAGCGTTGTATAAGATGTAGACGCCCGTTCACAAGCGCAACATCTGCAATGAAACATCTTGTGCGACATGTGGAGAAATATTCGGCTGGAAGTGCACATCCTGACGCTGAGATACCGAGTTTCGAAGAACTGCAAGACTGGATAATCAATTCCGTGCAATATCGGCGCGAACTGACGAATGCTAGCGCTTTGGTGATTCTTACACATGCTAGTGAGATCACCAAAGACTTTTATGTTCGAGCCAAAGAGCTTGCCGAGGGAGTTCAGAATGAGGATGGACATTTGTCGTTATTGTATACGCTGCCGCAAGAACTGATTTACGCATTTCAAAAGATCGTGATTTACTATCTGGCGATCGAGCGAGCTTTGCACGAGAATGAAAAGGCGTATGGACTCGACCCTCGGTTTCAGGACTCTCGCGAGCTTACAAACAATCCATACTCATCGAGGGATGTCGAAGTACTCAGACGCTTTGGTTTCCAGGCGCGACGGTCCCTGCGCAAAGCTCGGTTTCTGTTCTGCGATATGGGTAGACCCGAGTTACCATTGAACCTTCGCAAGCATCTTTCCCTGGGACCAGAATATGTGTCTCTATGGTTTATGAGAAGGTTGCTGATGAAGCCTCTCGAGCAGTCCAAGACTATCGGCGACATGTATCATGTATACGTCTCCAAAGTTGTAAGTACATCCAATTGCTACACTACATCTTGAGATGAAAAATGAGGCGCTATACACGCTTCGACAGCAGCGAGAATACGACGTGATACATTGCTAGACTTTACTAACATGTACTAGCAATTCGAAATTAATCACAGACCAAGCAAGCGCCTTCTGCGCGCCATCAACTTGATTCAAGAAGAGTTACAAGTCTTACAGTTAGTGAACACCTGGCAAACCAATCTGATACAAAATTATCTGGAGGTCATCGATGACAGCACATATGAGAAGCTAAGCCCATCTCGTCGGGCTATGCATCCTTACGAGGAAGCTCTGGGAAGGGCCTGCCTAGATCACCTTGCCCTAGTTCGGCTAGATTACGTTGATCTAATGCGACGTTGCGCCCCGCTCTCCGATCGCACGAAACAGATCCTGGAGATCAACGAAGAAGATCATGGAAAAGCTATCATGGTCTTCACCGTCGTTACAGTCATCTTCTTGCCATTGTCATTCGTTACAAGCTACTTCGGTATGAATGCCTCTGACATCAGAGACATGGACGAAACACAAGCTGTCTTCTGGAGCGTTGCTATACCACTAACCTGCGTCACTGTAGGCTCTTGCTTACTGATCGGTTACAATGGCGATAGCATACGGGACCTACTATCGTCCATGTATCGCAAAACGATGAGAAAAGAGAGAGACACAGTGGAAGCCGCTAGTATAACCGTTGCGCAACGCCAAGGGCCGTCCAAATCCAAGGGCGGTTTAGACAGTATCATTGACCCGTTTGGCGCAGCTTACGAAGTATTTCCTAGCCGACGGCGTGACCTATACAGAGCGAGTTATGGCGATGATGATTTTGACGAGTGGTATGTGCCAGACCACCCTATGAGCAAGTCCCCATATCTTTCTCAACCATATTCGTCTGGTGTTCCAGCGAAGGGACAACACTCTTACGCCAGTCCGGCACCCCTAGCAATCGAAGCACGCCGGCAATCACTATACCCATACCCACATGTACCCGACAGAAGATCGTCACGTATGGACTACAAAAGCTCACCATACATGCCTTACAAGGAAGCTGCGCCAGTCCGCCCTCGTCCACACCACATAATGAAGGGTCACTACGCCAATTCGAACGATCTGTTCAACCCATTCAGTCCGACCAGTCATGTCGATCCGTATGCAGATGGTGATGTTCGAAGCAGACTTAACATCTACGGTCATCCCATGTCTCATCTCCCACCTTACCCACCACCACGACGTATGTCAACAAAAGACACGACTACCCGCTCGCGCTCGAGGTACTATGATGACGACGGCGATGACGATGACGACGACGAATGGTTTGAACGCGGTGGCCGTGTTGAAGTGGGATCTAGATATGTACGACATGGCAGGTCACGGAGCGGTAGTTGGAGCCGTAGCCAAAGTCGAAGCAGGAGTCGCGACCGGTTCTACGAAAGGGCACCTGTGCGTCGCGTCCACTATGCAGATGAACCTGTAGAGGGTGTCAGACACCGCATCCCATCTGGGGACTCTTTTACATACGGCGCAGACAATGTTTCAGGCCGCCCACGAAGGGGAAGACGGGAGGACCATGCGGGGCTTGAAGAGGAGATGGAGAGGCTGAGAGAGGAGGCTGAGAGGGAAGGAAAATATCTGAAACGGCATAGGCATAGGTAGAGATTAGGTTGAGAATCTGCGATCCAGATTACGTCCTGCTCTGAAATCTGATGTTGATATTTGCTCAAACGAAAAGGGGTGAGGGATATCAGCCTATTCTACAAGTGCTTTGATATGACCGTGACGTGACAGTCCAATCCACAGTATGCGAGCGAGGTCCGTAGAAACCACCATCGAATATTTACAATTTTCACTAGAAGACAGACGAAGTAGTTTTAAACACCATTTAATTAACTATTACTACGGGAACACGGCAATAGCGACAAACTAGGAATTTTCGTTGACCAAAAACCTTTAACAGCTTCAGGTCCGCCCCGGCAACCATCTCCCCATTACGGCGCAATCGTCCTACACTACTCATAAACCGCCGAAAGCAAGAAAGAAGAACCAAGAAAACATGCTATTTGCTACTCATGTGCGCGTGCGCCGTGGCGCAATCGTGGTATCATCCATGATCAAAAGGTAGGAAAGTCGTAATCATGACTCGCAGCCCCAAGCGTATCGGGTATCACTGGCCGACCAACAAGCATCTAAACGCGGCCCTGGAAGACGGGGTTCTGGTCACCGAAGGTAGTGTTATACTCACCGGGCGCCGGGGCACCACCAGTGGGGTGAGCGGGATGAGTTGCTGAAGTAGTTGTAGCAGTAGGGTCGTTCAGACCAGTTGAACCAAGGCCAGTGGAGCCGAGGCCAGACGATCCAACAGGTGCGGCGGTGCCAGTGGTGTTGAAAGCATCGTCAACCTGAGTGCCGAAGCCTTGGGTGCCGGTGGTGGAAGGAACGCCGCCGGCGAGACCAGTAGCAGCAGCACCACCCATCAGACCCTGACCAGTGGTGACGCCTTGACCACCGCCGAGGCCACCAGCGTTAGTGTATTGGCTGTCGTACTGGTTGGCAGATGGGTTGATGCCCTGCGAGGCTCCAAGACCGCGGGACTCCTCACTGGTGCTACCGTAGCCGCCTGCGCGACCGTGGGGCTTGCGAGTGACCTTGCCAACCTGAGGCAGGCTGGAAGTCTCCTTGGCGGAGCCGATAGAGAAGATGGGGCTCTCCCACTTCTCGCCCTTGCCGGCAAGCTCCTTGTACTCAGTAGCCTTGGAAGAGATACCGCCGGGTAGGGAGATGTTCTTGAAGATGGAGTCGTGCTGAGTAACAGCCATGTTGACCTGGGTGTCCTTGGTCTTCTCCTTGACCTGCTCCTTCTTCTGCTTGCCTTGCATGATGCGGTGCTGCATAGCAGAGGCGTAACGCTGGTACATGTTCTGAATGTTCTGAGGGTCGGGGTTGCGCTTGGCCTCAGCCTCGGCGCGGTCAGCCTCAGTCTTGATGTCGAAGAGAAGGCCGTCAAGCTGGTTGGCGGAGTCCTTGATCTGCTTCTCCAAGACCTTCTGGATGACAGGACGCATGACCTTGAGAAGAAGGGGCTTGAACATGTTGAAGAGGAGCTTGTGGTTGCTCTTCTTCATCTTGATCTGAAGGTTCTTAATGTCAGACTCAACCTTGGTGACCTTGAAGAAGTGGGTCTGCGCGTTGTTCTCGCGGGCCTTGTCAGCTGTCTCCATCTCAACCTTGAAGCTGAAGCCGGAGCCACCCATGAAGATGTCCATAACACCCTTGTCGGTGATGGATGGGAAGCCTTGCTTGCGCTTGATGTAGTAGGAAACGTCCCTGAGATCCATCTGTACACCCGAGACAGAGAGCATGACCTTGTTCTTGTTCTTGCTCGAGATGGACTTACGTCCCCAGCGCCAGTAGTTGTCCGAGCCGAACTCCAAAGAGTTGGGAGCAAGGTTGTCACCCTCGATGACGAGGTTCTCAACGACGGCGTCGACCATGGGGTCGCTGTATTCGATACGCGGGATGGGGACGTAACGGACGTTCTCGAAGATGGACGGGAGGATGACGTCGCTCAGGTCCTTGAGAAGGTGGGGCTTGAACACAGTCTGACCGTTCTCATCTTGACCGAGGTCAAGGAAGAGCTTGTTGACCGACTCAGCGAACTGCTTGTTCTGCGGGTCAGCGTCGAACTGCTCGCCAACGAATTTGAACTCGTCGGCGATGCGGTCAGTGTGTCCACGGTAGCGGCCACGAAGGAGGCGGTGACCATCATCGTAGATCTGGTTCCACTCCTCGTTGCTACGGTCTTCGAGGATGAAGCCCTGCTGTTGGAGAGTCTTGCGGATGAACTGGTTGATGCGAGTGAACCAGTTCCTGAGCTCTGGATCCTGGTCCGCGTCCTTGTAGACCTGGTTGATGGACTCAATCAAGTCATCGAACGAGGTGTTGTTTGCGAAACGCTCAAGAAGAGTCTTCATGTTGGTCAACCATTTGTTCTCCGAGAGGAAGCCTAAATACGCACCTTGAGATCAGCTTCAGCAGTAGTTAGGGCATCGTTCTGATGCGCACCTTGAACAGAACCCTTGCCCTGCTGGCCAAGGTTCTTACCATGGCCGGAGTACTGCTCGGCGAGGTTGAGTAGGGTCTCGATGGCACGCTGGTAGTCCTGGTGGCCCTGAATCTCGACTACCATCTTCTTAAGACGCCAGATGGTCTGCTCGCGGCGCTCCTCAGGCATCTTGCCCTTGAGGTAGTTGTTCATCTGGTCGCGACGGGCGCGGGCCATGTTCTTGTCCTCCTCAGAAGTGTTCGCGTCAACCTTCTGCTTGGCAGCATCGAGAGCACCGCGGGCGTCGACGCCAGTGCTCTGGCCAGTCTGACCCTCGTGGGCGCCAAGTTGGGCGGTGTGCTGGGGGTCGCGCGAGCCATCAGGGTTGGCAGCCTGGTTGATGTCTTTGGCATGCTCCTTCAAGTCACCCTTGGCCTCGTCCTTGTTCTTGTTGCCGAAGGGCAGACTGCTCTTAGCTTGGTTGCGAAGGTTCTCACGGTTCAGGTCGGAGGTGTCGTGCCAAGTGTTGTCCTCAGCAGGCTCATCTAGCTTGTTAAGACGGTCTTCTGAGGGCTTGACCTTGTTGGCGGTGTTCTGGGCGGCATCGCCAGCCATGTCACGGAGCAGAACGGTGGCATCTGAAAGCAACTTCCTGAACTGGCCGTTGGAAATAAGGAGGGTACCGAGAGTCCGTAGACCGTCAAGCGCCTCGTTTCCGTGCTGCTTCGCTGTGTCCTTGTCAACAGGCGCATTAGGGAGGGCGGCGCTGTTGCCACCGAGGTGCTCTGCCTGCCAGATGAAGTCCTGGAGGAGGTTGCCCTCGTTCTTGGTGAGTAGTAGGATCTTGGCCTGCTCGATGACCTTCTTGAGGTCGGTCACCAGATGCTGACCCTCGCTCGACAGCTTCTTGGATGGTGAGTTGAGCGACCTGTGGGCCAGCGCGGAGTTGAGCGCGACATCGATTTGCTGGTTGGAGGGGACCTTTCCGTTAGAGAAGGCTAGTTGTGGTCAGCGCTTGTTTACATTTGCGTGTGCGACGCGAAGAGCATCGACGCGCCATTGCACGTGTTCACATACCCTCGAAGATGCCGTACAGCTGTAGCTTGTTGTTGACGTCCTTCTCCTTCTGCTTCAAGTCCACCGGACCTGCCGTCTGTTAGCAATGTTTGGGGGCAAAGCGGGGTAGCTAGACATACGATTTACGGAACTCATGGTGTAGGACTGCTTCTGTGGGTATCAAGGTGGGGTATCAAAATGCAGACGCAGAGCTGAAAACAATGGAGGTAGGGTGGATGGGTATTTCGAGGGGATGGGTATCACAGTGGTTTGTGTGGGAGGGAGGCGGGTGAGGGCAGAAAGCAGCTTTGTATTTGGGCTGGCTGGGTAACACGCGCGATTGCAGCAACTACGTCACTGCGTCGTAGCTTGCCGCTTGCGAAGAGCCTGGACTTGGAACAGCGACCGACCACGACCAACTTGCCTGACCCCGCGACTACCGGCCACCATTTTCCCGCTGCCAGCGATCGAATTCCGCGGACACGCTCACAGAACGCGGCAGCCCCGTTCCCTGGCGATGTGCCGTCCAATGCCACAACTGTCCACGTTTTTCCTGGGGCACGAGGCCTGCCACGCCCAAACGAGGTCGCCCTGGCCTGTATGACGGAGCCTCTAGGTATGTTTGGGGGTTCGATCGGCGCCAGGTTTCCCAAAGGATGCCAAAACATGTGTCCCGCTTGCGTCATGGGTAATTCGACAGCGCCACACCTACCTGGCAATCTCGATTCCGTCTGATGCGAAGCGTGGCGCCGCCCAGCCTAGCAAACTCTTCCCTGCATGTATTAGACAACCCCGTTTCCTGCGGACTTTCTGCTTGCACACGCCTTCTCACCCCCTCGCGGAGTCCGTGATGCTCTCCTTTCCTGTCGCTCTGTCTAGTTCGTTGCGCCACACCTGGGATACCAAGCTTTTCTTGGCGACACGCTAGACGGCTAGCGCGAGTACCGCCGGCCACACCGCTCGCACGATGACGACGTCCATCTTCGAGTTCACGATGCAATCTCGTGGGGCGCCTGCTCATTCGCCGCCCATCTACTTCAATGGGTCCTGCTGGCGCGTCGCCCTCACGTTCCCAAGTTCGTGCGCGCCACACACGCATCAAACGGCTCCGACCCCAGCACGTGAAGTGCGGAAACCGGGAAATTCCAGACAAGGCCAATCCTGGAAGCGCTCTCCCTTCAGATCTGCCCGCCCTGACCGATCTTGTACAGAACTGGTCGACGTGCCTGCGTGCTAGGGCGTAGATCAGCCGATCCACTAAGCCTGTCAGGCGCTACTTGTGCCTCAACCTACAAAACGCTCTTACTAAAAGTTTGAGATACCATCTTGCTCCTGTCCTTGCACTCGGAACGTTCCGATTAATCATGTACAAAGTTGTCAAACGCACGAACCATCGGAGGGTTAGTTCAGAAGTCAACGATGTGTCCGACCACACCATAGCCGCACCGGCTATCCCTACTAGCGTCGTAGTGTCGTCTCAACGTCAAAGAACTTGCCCCTAAAGTCTATGCCTTGCATGGCCGCATTGCTTAAGCTCGGGAAGGTTTGTGCCGTTAGGGTTCTCAGCGTGTACTTGATGCGAACATGCTGTCGTAAAAGTATGTCGGAAGTGTCAAGCAGGCGGGTCATACCTGGGTTACAGCCCAGAAGAAGGCGAGGCGACCGTGGACAGAAGAGGGGAGTACTTCGATTGCTGCAGACGCCGACCAGCCATTATCTACACAATGTAGTAGCTTCTACAAAGCCCTGAAGTTGACTAGGGGCTATCCAGCGATGTAGCAGTCACCCATGGACTCGGGCGCCAAAATTCGTCTCCTTCTCCTCTCAACCACCCGACGACATGCATACCTCAAACAGCCACTATGAATCTTCCATGAGGCTCTTGATGACCTTGTCCACCTCGTCGATAAGCGCGCCGATCGCGTTCTTCCCGTTCTCGATCTTCGCTTTAACGACTGTAATCGATTGGTAGTCGATATGGACGAAGATGCGGAGATACGCCGGACCGCTGGCTGCGGTACCGTTGACGGCGGTGGCGTTCAAGTTGCGGCTCATGATATACACATCGGTTATTCCCGCCTTGGAGAGTTCTTTGGACCGTTTGCTGACAATGATGGACGCGATATTTTCTGACAGATCTCTTAGCTTTGTGACTTACATGGGTGGAAGAAATAGCCAGTGGTGGGGTCGCGCGTGCAACACAATGGACTTCAAGTATTGATAACAATACCCTGGAGGAAAGATCGCTACGAAAAGACCCAGGGACAGTTGTACTTACGAGCCAGCAATAAAATGTTCTTGGCTTCATTGGTGGCGTTCAAGAGACTGCTGGCGTCCCGAAAAGGTTGTAGCAGCTCTAAAATTCGGTACTCGAGGGTATGGTCAGAGACTGGGACGTTGAAGGCCTTGACGGAACTTTGCACTGGGCTATTGAAGGCGGCATCCTGGGGCCGCGGAGGCAGGGAGGAATAGTACTGATTAGGATATGGTGGCGTGTAGGAACTATGTGAGCCCGACATCATGTATATCGACATCGTGGAGTAGATATTGTGCGCGGGGTAGTGAGAGTCTGGGTACGGTCAACCCTATATTTATATACCCTCGGAACTCTGCGTTACCGCCAAGGTGAGCTAAGAAGCTCGCGATGGAGTTGGGGCAGTATTTGACCCTTCATTGCTGTCGCAACCTTTGCGGCCGATAATTCACTCCAATCTCTCTTCGCCAAGATGATCACAACATTGACGCCGATAATCCCAAATCTGCATTCAGTATCACGATATACGAAACGTCCAACGAGAGTGGCATTCTCCTGTCTACGTTACCACCTTCTAGATACTGTACATCTGTTCATCCACCAGGAGAAACTACCTTGGACCATCTCCGCGCAGTAAATAGCTACCATTCCCCTCGTCATCACTAAGTGGCATCAACTCAGCTTTTCTGACGACTCTGAACAGAAACCCAGGATGAAAGACCGCCATAATAACCACCACCGCGAACATGAGCGCCGCATCAAAGACATACAAGTACGCCTCTGTCTGATACACCTTACTCTCCGGCCCTTCGATAAACTCCGCCAGCCGGAAAATGCTACGTACAACGACGAGCACACTGACGCTGTACAAAGCCCACATGTAGCGGCGCCACTTGACATGTGTTCGCCGTGACGTACTGGTAGGCTCATTGTTCAGCCTTCGATGAAACACCACAGCCATTAGGATGAAGAAAGCGAAAGCGACCAATTGCGTACCCAGTCCTGCGATGACGACGGTGGTTCCAGTCTTCACTCCGTCTGGGTCACCGGAAGCTTGCATCGCAGACCCCATGATCTGGCATACGAAAGATCCAATGTCAATGATGACGTATATCTTCGTCGTCCAGCGCGGATTCATTACAGCGTGGTGCGTAGCATCGAGAGAGCGAATAAGGCGACCGAGCGTCATGTAGATGGTGGCTGCGAGAAGTGGTGCGGCCGCGAGGATAAGCATGAGTTGAAGGAGATAAGGGCTGCCTTGTCGGATATTCTGTGAGGACCAGGCGCGACCGTAGTAGCCGGCTGCTTCGCCTGTGGATCAGATTATCAGCGATGTGCTTTTCGGCGGTGGGATCAAGCACAAAGGTAACTGACCTACGCAGCCCAGAACGAATGGGATGAAGAACCAACTTCGCAACGGAATGAGCATGATGAGATGCGTCAGGCCGCCGATCGCAAATAGTATAAGAAATGCGTAGCCGGCGCCTGCTGAGGGCGTGTAAGGGTAAAGATCGAAGTCAGCTTCGCCTCTAGGAACGATGTCGTGTGACGCCATCTGCGGATTCTGGGTCGATAACGGCTAAGGAAAATTTTGGGTAAGCAAGAAACAAAAGATTAAAGACAGAATGTGTACGGAGATGTAGAAGATGATGGAGCGAATGAAGATACCTTCCAAGACACGACTGCGCGCCGTTACTATATACACATCCTGACTGGGCACATTTTTCGCATTCAACTCTTTCGTTCTCTTATCTCTCTCAAGCATTACCACAAGAGGCGCAGCGCCGCGCGGCATCTTTTGAGTCTTTGCTTGGTTGTTTCGTGTTGGTCTGTGGGTCTCGTAACGAAAGAGAATACGCGCTGATACGCGCTGGCATACGCGATCACCCTGCCTCATCAATTTCTTCCGCTACATTGTGGCTTTAATGATTTTGGATATTGTTTGGACCTTTCGTTACCTAAAGCATGCTTCTCAAATACCGTCTGTCTTAATAGCCATGGTGATGGTTGGTATTCTGGGTGATGCGACAAGACGAGGCGGATCGCGAACACAAAGCCGATGGCGAGATCTTCGCGATATACCATGCCAGCCTACGGTTGTTTCCGAATTCGAACTCCATTTGAACGGTACTACTAGATATACACAAACGACGTTCGTAGAATTCGAATAGCAAAAGTGGCGCAATGAGCCTAGAAGATGGCGATAACTCCAGGTGGACTTCCAATACCACCCCTAACGTGTAATGGAGCACTTGTCATGAAGAAAGTGTACCGGCCCATCTCCTTGCACCTCTGACTAAGCTTCTCAAGGTCCCACATCTCGCCGATAGCGGTACCCCAATGAACGAGAAGCCACTCGTGTAGGCACCATCCGTCGGTAAACTTTGGTGGCCATGCTTCAAAAGCGACGGTATCACCAGCGATCGCCGCGAGGTGACGGTCGTAAAGCCAACGTACCGTCTTCTCGTTGGCTTGAAGACCAATCGCGACACTATTGTCGCGAGTACCGCTCTTGCGCTCCGCTTCGTTCGCATTGCTAGGATCGTCAGTCATGTCTCTCAGAGTGGTAAGACAACATACTTGTGCCATCTTACGTAACCGCTTCGAATCATCATAATGTCTCCCTGCTTCAAAGTGGTGCCTTGCCACTTCAGCGTCTCTTCAATCTCCTCGATAGGGATCTCGTGTCTCGACACCGCACTTGGTGCTTTCTTCCCGTTCTTCTCTTCATACCAACTAAGCCAGTCGCAAAGCACACCTCTTCCAACAATGCCACCTCTTTCGCACCACTTGTGCGTTCCGTTCGTGACGCTGTTCGCTGCCTCTTTATGCGAGAGACCGTTGTAATACATGCCGCTTGCTTGATGCGCGAAATGCTTCAAGCTATCCCACTGAGATCCAGCTTGAGTGTTGATGTGAAGTTCGTCATCGTTAGCACAGAACTCGGAGAAGTCCGCAAAATCGATTTGCTTTTGCTCGAGTTCTTTTCTGTTGAACCCTGGAAATTGCACGTTGTGTAGTTCCCAGTCAAGCTGGATGTGCTCGCCGGTAGTGATCTCTTTGGAGGCCGCTTTCACGACATCCGAGGTGAGAAGGTTGATAGCTGTCGCCTGTTAGATATACGATTGCTGTATGGGGTACAATTTGCTTTACTTCCGACTTCATCCTTTTGCCCGTCTTTGTCAAAGAACCCCCATATGCTGCCCTGTGGCATGCCCTCGACCTTCGGAAGGTCGTCAAACGCCGGGAATTTGTACTCTTGTTTCGCCATAGTCAATGTATCAATACTTTTGCTATCGTAGGTTATAAGATGTTACTCTACAAGACCCCAAAGTCACTTTGGAGAAGCTTGATATATGGGGCATTGTACACCGAGGTCAGTCCGGACCCCGCATCCAACGCTGATCCGCACCATGTGGACGCTTTCTTTGCTGTGGCTTCAATGACGTTGCAAATCATCATTTAGTGCGTCGCGTGAGTGTGCTAGTCATGAGCCGAAGCAGGGTGGTTGGTAGCCGGACCCGCTTCCGAAAGGTGGAGATAATGCTGATTATGGCACGCTTAGGTCATCCCTCCGTCCGGCATCCGAATAAAAGTCCACGCGCGACGGCACCATCGCTTTGCTACGAAGACACCTTTCCAGCGACTACCCAAACTCGCTCAACTATCCTCTATATAACCATCTATTTCATCTTTTCGGTCGCTGTGGATAAGCCTGCGCACGCGGCCCAGCATATAGCTCACCTTCTTTGGGGTTTTCCACGGCCTCGTCGGAGAAGGAGCAATGCCCCGCTCCATTTGATTGTACTTCAACAACACCCCACATTAACTTCTTAACGGCAATTTCATCACCTCTTTCCTTGTCAGCGGTTGACAAGTGACAAGCTGCGCTCATGGCTGCACTACAACTGCCAACCAGATTGGTTCCTGGTCGCAAAGGAACGAATCCCACTCCGACGCCGACAATGAGAACGAGACTCGCAACGATGATCACAGATATCATGGCGATGGGAGAATAGCCGCATGTATATCGTACATCTGATGGCACACTATCACCGATCCCATAGAACTAATGTCATCGTCAGCTATCACACTAAGTTCAGAACATGTCCAGGTAAAGAGCCTACCTCTATGGCGGCAAAGAAGATGCTTTGTGATATCATCCAATGTAGCAATCCACTGATTGCCATAAGTGGTATTGCAAACCGATAAGGTAGCGACAAGAAGTAGGTTGATCTTTGCAACCCTCTCGGGGCGCTCGAAACCCTTAAACCCTTTCGAACGTATGAATACGATGACCATTCTTTTCCTAGCAGCATACACGTCAACAGACTGTTGCATGAGAAATAGATGATCGAAAGCACAACCTGTGGCACGTTGGCTATGAGAGTGTTGCCTATTATGGAGTCGACATTGTGTTCACGTGGATACTCGATTAGTGTCCGAGCGTCGATGGCACCAAAACCCAACGCAGCGAGATTGCGAAGGGAGTTACTTTTACCAGATCGGAGATGACGCAACCCGTAGGAAAGAAATCCTCCTACGGTTGCTATCGAGATCAGAAGCCTGGGGGATGTTAACGAATCTTTGCGGATGGTAGAACGACGCGTGCGCACTTACACAGCGAAAGTGCTAATGCGACGGCTTAGACTTGTAGTATCTTTCCATCTATAGATTCGAAGCTTCCATCTCTTCGGTCCGGCAATGAAATTGTTTTTTGCACTCTCGATGTCCTTGGAGGAAGCGAGGCACATATTCCGAGTCCATGGATCCGGCTGTTTCAGGAATGAGAGCACAGCGTCACCCATCGTCATGAGTGGCTGCTCTTTAATGCGAAGAGCCAAATAGAAGATCGATATGGCCTTGATAAGATTCAGCCCTATCACCAGCGACGCGATGGGAATGCTCCAGAGAACTCGACACTTTGAGTCTTTCCTTTCACGCAAACAGTACTGTATGGGGCCTCTCATGTGGGAGAACCCAGACACACTCACGAGGTAGCCAATATCACCTGTTATGGTCCAGTTCTGTGCAGAGCCTCTGATGTCGTCTACTACTGCGTCGCATGACTTGTCCACATCCGTATGGCCCGAACAAATCCACTCGAAAGTATCCTGTGGAAAATATTCCCAAGCACTTGTGAGCGAGTGAGTCCAGAAAACCCCCGAGTTTTCGTTATTCTTGTAGTCGTCGTCTACCCCTTCAGTTTGATTTGCCCATACAATGTCATCAGACTTAGCCACTAAAAGTAGATCGCCTCTATGCGTTTGCAGGGTTGTTGCGTATGCGTCAATGCAATCCAAGTTATCGAGCCTCTCGAACCGGCTTTCTTGGATCCTTTGGTGTATCTCCCTGGTGAAGGCGAAGTCGGAGCCATTGATAGGACTCACACAGCCCAGACATTCAGCGCTGTCAACAAAGTTTTGTCTGACCCCGTAAACTTCGTAACTGTATGCTGCAAGAGACAGATACACGACCGAGTTGTAACTTCACATGTTAGTGTACTATAGGTTCTGGCTTCGACTCAATACTTACAAGAGATGTAGAGGTAGCGACGAGAGCGCTAGGGCTGACCAAAGAAGTACGCGCTTCTTGCTGATGCGACGTAGATTTCGAACGCTTAGGACACCTACATCCATCCATTGGCCTCGAGAGTGGGCGACGTTGATATCCATTCTGGTTGGAGAAGATAGACACTGCATAGCGTAATTCGATGAAGACAACAGAATTGTACTCAACAAGTTGATGATGACATGAAGGACTGCGTTGATCTTACGCGCACGATCACAGTCCCCTCTGAATAATACACCGCTATCAGTATTGGCAGCCCATGCTATAGTGGCGATCAGATTTATGAGAAAGACTATGGAGGCTGCGATCGCGCAGTTGAGGGCGCCGAATCTCCAACCTTTGGTGAATGTATCTCTGGACTTTTTCAAAGGTTCGGAGTGCGGCATCTGCATGTGGGTAAGGTGTTGTAGTTCCGATGCTGTGATATCGTCATCTACCGGATGGCGTTTGCGATGCTTGTACTTTGTAGAGAAGAAGCCGAACATGATGATGAACTCCACGGATTGTATGAGCGTTCTGAAAGATCTCATAGCAGCCATCTATACATATATTTGTACTGGTGTTTGTCCGCCCTGCCAAGACCCACGCCTCGTAAGCAAAATAGGGGCGGCGGAGGATTGTTCATCATTGGTGCTCCCTGGTACCGGTCAGTGTGGTCTCACTCAGCTCATCAGTCCACGTGAAGCCGCCCGGTTTATCGTTACCAGACCTTCTAGTGGTGCCGTCCGCCTAGATCCTGCCACGGCTTTACCGGCTTTAAAAGTTACGCCTAGTCGCAACACAGGTTACGTGTTAGAAGGCGGCTTCGACTTAGATGCACCCTATTTAAGGGAAAAACTAAACACTCTAGAGCCTATATTAGGATAAAAACTTGCGAAGTTAGTAGCCTAACAGTAACGTAGGCTTCTAGGTGTTTAGTTTTTCTCTTATATAGAGTAGATACGCTTTTAAAATTAACTAGTTACCTAGTTACACGCTTGCGTTATTAGTTAAATAGTATAATCTATTATATTAATAGTTTGCAATAATCTTAAAGCGCGTTACTACTAAGTAGGCGTAATAGGTTATATAGATAGCACTAGCTTATAAGGCTCTATTAGTGTTATTAGTAGTTTAAGGTCTTACTTAAGTAAGATAATACTTTAGATTAAAGTAAGAGAGATAGTAGCTATTAATAAGACCTTATAGTTATTAAACGTAGATACTATTAGTGTAACTACTAGTACAGCGCGTAAGTAGAAAGAAAGTAAACTATTTTATATTAGCTCTAATACTCTAACACGTTTACTAGCTAATCTAATATAGATACCTAAAGTAAAGAGTAAATATAATAGCTTCTACTTAGAGTTTAATAGTCTTAGTAGTAACCTAAGTCTAATTAGGTCTAGTAGCTACTAGTATATAAAGACTCTTATAAAACTTATTATAGCTTATTAAACTAAGTTTTTTATTTTTTACTTTACTAAACTTCTTTATAAGTAGCTTTAATAATTTAGTTTAATAATTAGCTCTAATAATTATACTACTTAGTTTAATAATTATAGCTAATTATAATATTTCTAATAACTTTTTAATTTAGTCTACTTTTACTTTATAATTATTTATACTATTCTACTTAATTTAGCTAATTATATTATTTCTAATAATTTTCTAATTTAGCTTATCTTTACTTTATATCTTTATTTTATAATTATTTATAATATTTTATTTAATCTAGTATACCTCTATTATATAATCTATCTACTTTTACCTTTACTTTTACTAATTATTTAAAATAATCTATAGTAATAGATTTTTTTTTTTAAATATAGCTAATAATATTAAAAGTAGACTTTTTTATAACTTATAATAAATACTTAATTATCTTTACTAAAGTAGGCTAGTACCTTAATTATTTAGTATAATTTTAGTAATAGTATTTAGCTCTAAGCTTTTTAAGCTTTTATTATTTTTAGTTAATATTATTAAGAATAAAATTAAACTTAAGTATAAGTAAAGTAGCTAACTAAAATAGAATTAAGTAAAATTATATTAGATAATTCTTAAAAAGAAGTAAGTTAGAATATTATTTATATTTATAATTATTACTAATAATATAGTAAGTAGTAAAAAGTACTTAATAATTATTCTATTTCTAAGAAAGGTTTAGAAAAAGAACGCTTAGTATATAAATAATTATATTAATTATACTATTATCTTTAATAATTACTAGTAAGATTTAGACTTATAATAAGTAGTAGAAATCTAATGTATAGTAAGTTTTTTTACTATAATTATTTAAAATATTCTAATATTAAAATAGATCTAAGAAGACTAAAAGTATAAAAGATTTACGTAAAAGAATATAGCATAAGAAATATTTATTACTAATAATTTAAATATTATTTATACTAATTTAATACTTTATAGATTATCTATCTAAATACTAAATCTACGTAGTTAGATAGAAGGCTAATTTTAGTAGTAATAAGATAAATATCTTTAATAATTTACTATATTTTATTATTAATTATACTTTAGATCTCTATTAAACTTAATAATATTAATATATTACTTTATAAATATTTATAGAAGAAGACTATAGTTAAAGAAATTTCTCTTAATTATAAATAATAATTTTCTAAATATTCTAAATAATTCTAATATATAATTAGAAGAAGTATATTCTTTATACTTTAAATAGTAATTCTACTATAAGTTCTATCTTATTAAATATTACTAATAATATACTAATTATTCTAGATAATTCTATCTAAGCTATACTAAGACTTTAAAAATCTTTTTTTTAACTTTCTCTACTTTTAGTTAAAGTCTATAAATATTAGTACTAATTATAGCTTTCTTTCTTAAATATTACTAATAATTTTAGTTACTTTTTTAAAATAGCTAATTCTACGCTTATACTACTACTACTAAGAAGTATAGCACTAAAATTAGTCTAAATAATAACTTTATCTAATTTAGTATTTATAACTAATACTTTTTTATAAAAAGTATATATAATAATATTATAAATAATTAACTTAACTTATAACTATTCTCTTTTTTATAATACTCTATATCTACTTAATTATTTATAATAATCTTTATAATTATTAAAACTAAAGTAGTAGAAGTTTTATCTAGTAGAGCGCTAGTTAAATTCTACTAATATTTAGAATATTTATAATAATTACTATAATATATAATTATACTAGTAAAGTCTAATATTTATAATAATTATAGTAATATATTAAGTTACTAGTAAGCTCTAATATATATAACGTTTATAGTAATATATATTTATAAGGTTTATAGTAATATATTTACTACTTTAATAATAAATATATATAATATTAATAGTAATATATTTACTATATTAATAATAAATATATATAATGTTTATAGTAATATATTTACTATCTTAATAATAAATATATATAATATTTATAGTAGTAAGTATTTACTACTTTAAAAATTAATATATATAATATTAGTAGTAATATATTTACTATATTAATAATAAACGTATATAGTATTAATAGATAAACGTTTACTATATATAAAATATATAATATATTTAATATTATACTATTAAGAATATTAATAAAGAAAAAAGTAGTATTATATTATTATTATTAGCGTTAAGCGTAAAGATATATTTAACTATATTACTAATATAATTATTCTAGATAAAGTAATAGATTTATATACTTATTCTATCTTATACTTAGATTATTATTTATACTAATAAAATACTTTATAATTATTATTAATATAAACTCTATTAACTATTTACTTTATTTATATATACGTTTTAGTTACTAATATTTATTAAGTAAGAAATACTAAATACTACCTTAATAAAATAAGTAGCTAGAGTAGTAGCTACTATTAATATTTATAGAAGAATTTAAGCTAGAAATAATAGATTTAGATAATTAGAATTATAATTACTACTCTTATAAGATTAAATAAAAGTAGTGTAATATATATAAATAAGCGCGTAAAACACTAGTATAAAAGAGAGAAAGTATATAATTAACCTAATAAGTACTTAAATACTTATTATAATATACTCTTTAGATAAGCTATATTATATATAAGTTACTTATTTTTAGCTATACGCTACTTATATAAGTATTACGTAATTAAGTAGAGCTATATACATTTAGACGCGCGTAATAATAATAAGACTAGCGTCTTCTACTATTTTTAGCTTTAATAATTACTAAAAATACTAACTATAAGTACTTTCTAGAAGCTTCTATCTTACTCTAAAGCGTTTACTAGTTACTATATAAAGCTTTAGTAGCTTATAAAATTATCTTTAAAGTACTCTAGATACTTATAGTACTAGTTACTACTTCTAGTAAGTAGTCTAACTATAAGCTAATAGCCTATTAGTCTATAAGCTATCTAACCTATTAGTAGGCGCTTACTATAGCTATTTATATAGATTCTTTAGCTAATAAGTAGTAAAAATAAGTTTAATAGCGCTTAGTAGCTATAGCTACTAGCTAAGCTACTTATACCTACTATAATACTACTACTACTACTACTACTAGAAAGGCCTCTACTTCTTAGAATAAGAAGAAGTAAGCCTTAGGTATAGTAGTGCGTAAAAAATAAGAAAAGAAAAAAAAGTAGTCTAGACTCTCTATTAGTACTCTCTTTTTATTATATCTACTAAGAGTAATACTTTATATTAAGTACGTTTAAAGCGCGCTTACTAGTTATAGTAAAAAACTTTACTTTAACTAAGTAAGTAAAAAGAATATCTAGTATAAGTAGTATAGTTATAAGTACTTATATAACTCTATATAAGTCTTTAAGCTTTTAAACTACTATTTATATATACTAACTATTTATAGGTCTAAGATTATAGAGCTAATAGCTCTTAAGTTTATCTACTTTCTCTAGTTTAGAAGTAAGTAGAAATAGAATAGACTATATATAGCTATTAAGTTTTTTTTAAATAAAGAGAAGGTCTATAGAATTAGCGCTCTACTAATATAGGCTAAGTAGCGTAAAGTAGCTTATAGTTATATAGAAGCTAAGGCTAAAGTAGATAATATAGCTTTAATAGTCTTTAGTAAAGTTAAAAGCTCTAAGTAAGTATTTTCTTTATCTATACCTTTAGTTTTAACTAGTAAGGCTAGGTAGTTAGAGTATATAGTAGCTTAATAAAAGCTTTTTTACGCTAGCTATATAGAGAGGTAGTAAGTATCTAAAGAGAAAGTAAGATCTCTTTATCTAGTTATAAAGCGCTTAGAGTAGAGTCTAGTACTACTCTATAAATATATAATTAAACTTACTAATCTTTCTTATACTTATTACTTACTTATAAGCTTTAATTAGTATTTTTATAAGTTATTTATCTTAGATTTAGCTACTTTTTAAAAGCTTTAAGCTTCTACTTAGATAAGTACTTAGTAAGTCTATCTACTAATATATTAATAGTAGACTTATAGAGCACTTTAAAAGAGCTCTTACTATACTTCTAGCAAAGCTATATATTCTAGATATTAATATAGTAGAGCTTAGTAGAGATTCTTTTATTACTCTCTACTATAAGTCTAATAGTCTATTAATTATTATAAAAGATCTACTAGACACTAGTAATAAGTAGCTAAAGCTTAGTAAATAAGCGCTTTAAGGCTATAGTCTTTTTAGTAATAGCTTTAAGAGTAAGAAGCTCTACCTTAGTAGTTAAGGTTATAACTATTAACTAGTAAGTAGCTTACTATATAATTAGGTCTTTAAATAGTATTATAATAAACTTATAAGAAAAGTAGCGCGTTTTAGTATTATCTATAAAGCTTACGTCTCTATAGATCTAGAGCTTCTTATCTAACTTTACTTCTCTACTATATATAATACTCTTATATTATAAGTAGTATAGGTATATAATAAAATACTCTACTACTTTAAAGTAAGCTAGAGAAGAATTAGTTAGAAACTAAGAGAGCTAGAAAACTATATATATAACGTTAGAGTATATTATAATAGTAAAGTATAATACTAAGCTAATACGCTCTTAATAGGCCTTAATCTTTTACTTTAAAGCGTTCTCTTAGTACTTTAGAAGCTTACTAGCTAGTAGAGGTATTTTTAGAAAGTAGCTACTATCTTTAAAACTAAACTTCTTTATAACTTTATTAAAGTAGATATTATAAAGTAGTAAAATAGTATCTATAAAGTAATTACGTATAATATATACCTCTAAGAACTAGTTTACTACTTCTTTATTATTAATTTTATAAGTCTTCTTAATTCTACTAAGTAGCTTAGTTATCTCTAGATAGTATAACTTAGTAAATATAAGTAGAATATTATTTATGTAAAAGAGTATAAAAACGCGTTAAGTAGTGTTATAGTATAAATAAGACTTTTTCTTACTAGCTTATAGGCTAAGCTTTAAAAAAGTATTTAAAAAGTTATTATACTAGAGAAGAAAGCTTTTATGTATACTATAAAGAGCTTTCTTAAGCTTAGTATAGTAGCTCTTTCTCTAAAAGCTATCTAGAAGCTTATAGTATACTAGCTTATTACTACTAACTTTAGTATTTAAGAAGGCTACTATAATATTAAGCTACTAAATCTCTATATTAAATTTAGTAGTAATAGCTATTACTAGATAAAAGAATTATATAGTAAGTGTAGTAGTATAGATTAAGTAGAGCGTATTCTTAGTTTATATATCTCTACGCACTATAAAGTGTACCTTATACTTTATAAAGTAGCTATTCTTATCTACTTTATATATAAAGACTTACTTAAGTAGTAGAGAGTATTTTTTACTACTTATATACTTTACTTTCTTTTAGATATTAGCTATAAGTAGTGTATTAATTTTCTAATATACTACTATCTTAAACTTATTCTTATAGAGATAGTTATAAAAGTACTTTTAAAGCGTTAGAAGCGCTAGAAGATTATTCTAATAAACTTAGTCTTTATTAGACTTATCTATAATTATAGTAGTAATAATATAATATAGTGTTATATACGCGTAGCCTAATAACTAATTAAAAGTGCTATAGTAGGTCTCTAAGTTATTAAGCTACTTAAAGTTAAATAGTAAGATATAAATACTTATACTTCTAAGATTATTATAATTATTATAACTACTTAAGTAATACTTACTTCTATATATAGAAGGTTTATAGACCTTTTTTACGTACTTACACTTAGTAGATAAGTTTTATAGATTAGGTAAAGAGCTATTAGATACTTTTTTATTCTAAAAGATATTTATTACTATAAGTAATAGAAGTCTATTATCTTAGAAGTTATCTCTCTACGCACCTAATAAGCTTACTAATCTAGTTACTATAGACTAGTACTTACTAGAATTAACACGTCTATTACTAAGTTACTTAGTAATACTTATTATATTAGAAGGCTCTAGTATAGCCTCTAGTAATAGTAGTTTTATAGCGTATTTAGTAAGCCTTATATATACTCTCTATATCTCTCTAGTCTAGAGATCTACTTATATAAGACTTAACTTTTTTAGATAAGCTTCTAATAGGCTATTAAGTAGCTTATCTATTTAGTTAGGTAGTAGCTTACTATTATCTATATTATCTTACTAAAAAAGTAATAGAAGCTTATTATAAGCCTTTACTACGTTCTTCTACTTATTTTTATAAAAGATATTAACTATAATATAAGTATTCTTCTTAAAAAACTTCTACTTTCTACTACTATAGAAGAGCTACTTATTAAACGTTACGTTACGTATAGTAAATACTTCTTTTAGTAATAGAACTTATATATAGTATATATTAGAAGCTTAATAGTCTACTAAATAACTAATATATTCTCTAAGTAGTGTTTTAAAGCTTTTTAGCTTACGTCTAGCTACTCTATTTTTATTTAAAAGATAGACGTAATATCTATAGGCGTATACGCTACTCTAATTAAGTTATAAATTAGTAGAAGCTCTTTTTATAAGCTTAGACTAATACTATCTAAAGTATTCTATAAACTACTACTCTAACTTTTTATTAAAAGAGTATAGAGTATAGATATATAAAAGACTTATATTATAAAGCTAAGTAGTAGTAAGCGCTATCTCTATCTAGAGGTACTTAGATAGATTAGCTTTTTTTTTTATTTTAATCTATTTAGTAATAATTTCTTATCTAGCTCTTTTAGCTACTTTATTAGACTTATAGATATAAGAAGAAGTAAGCTCTAGCGTAATACTATACTCTCTTATCTATATCTTATAGCGTAAGTTACTACACTATAGATTAGTTAAAAAGTTATTATTAGAGCTAATTTTTATAATAAGTAGATAATAATAGATTTAGATAAGTAATTAAAACTTCTTAAGAGCTTTTATTATCTTCTTTATCTTCTTAGAAAAGAGTAGGTAAAAGTAGACTTTACTACTATACTTATTCTTAATAAGTAGAATCTACTTCTTTTCTAAGTATCTTTTAAGTATATTAAAAAAGTTCTATATAATTCTCTAGAAGAGTTAGAAAGCTTACTTCTTTAGCTAATAAGAGATAACTTACTTTATATAAGATAGAGTATAGAACTTATACTATATACGCGTAGGCTCTTTAATTCTTACTCTCTAAGTATTATATATAAGTGCCTTAAGCGCCTTAGAGCCTAAGTAACTAGTATAAGTATACTAAAGGTCTTCTAAATTACTACGTAGCTAAGAGGTAAAGCTAGATTTTATTCTAGATATTATATTTATAATAAAAGTATTATAAATAGTAATTAGCTTATATTCTATAAATATAAGGTTTAGTCTACACTATAAAGTAGCTACTATAGTACTTCTTACTAGTAATCTAGTATAAAGAGTATTATTAAAACCTAAGTACTAGATTCTAGATTAGTTAAGATAAGCTTCTAAGACTATATTAATATAGAAACGCTTTATAACTATAACGCTAGTAAGTGTAAGATTAACGTGTTTACTACTTATAAGCTTAATAAAGCTTTTTAGAATACGTATACTATATCTAAGAATAGAAAAAGTCTATATACCTACTTTAACTATCTTAAAAGTTCTAGCTAGTTTAAAGTCTAATAATAGAAAGAAGTAGTTAACTAAGTAGATAGCTACTCTATTGTTAAGAATAGTGCTAGCTAAAAGAGAGTAAGTATTATAGTCTATAGTAGAGTAGATACCTAGTATTAGCTAAAGTATACCTAGGTTAAGAAGCGTAGTAACTATATCTCTAGAGTACTTATTATTATTATATAAGCTTTCTAAGAAGCTTAGAATAGAGTATCTCTTACTAATAAGCTTTATACGCGCTTTCTTAAAGTACTTTATACCTAAGTATTTAATAATTATATTTTTATTCTTTTATAAAAGCTATTAAAGGCGCTTTTACTTAGCTCTAATAGTAGTAAGTATATTATAGCACTTTTTAATAGGCTAGTAGTAGATCTAAAACTCTAAAGTAGCGTAAGAGTAAATAGTAAGCTTAGCTTAGTTTAGTAACTTAGACTTAGCGCTAGTTTTATTAGTAAGTAAAGCTTCTTTAATAGAAGTAAAGATTTTATATAACTTAGAGTAGGCTATCTAATACTATATAAGTACTAAAAAAAAGATTCTAAGCTAAGAAAGTGTAAAGATCTTTATACTAAGCGCCTAAGTAGTAATTATATTACGCTTTATCTAAATTACTTAGTTTATAGCTATTCTAGGTATTAGCGCGTTAAGAAAGTTATAGATAGTAAGTATACTATCTACTTTAGAAAGCTTATAAGCTTTTATATATATATAGAGCGCGTTTTACTTATAGTACTACTACTCTAAGTTAGTTTTTGCTAGCTTAGCCTTACCTAAGTAAGTATAGTAGTTCTCTCTAATCTACTTCTTAGTTATATTATTATAAGACTATAGTTACGTTTTAAGAGACTTTATAATTATATAAAAAAACTAGTCTTAGCTCTTAGCTAGCTTAATCTATACTAGAAGTAGTAGAAGTAAGTTAATAGTTATATTAACCTACCTCTTAAGCTTTCTAAGCCTACTTTAAGTACTTACTAAAAGAGTAGACTTAAGCTTTTATACTACTAGTTTCTTATTCTAGAGCACTTTTTTATTACACTTACTAGTTTCTCTTTCTAAATAGATAAAATAATTAGAAGCTTTAAAAAGGCTATTTTTAAAAAAGAGTATTACTAGATTAATCTTCTTTTATACTTCTAGAGAGCGCGTATTAAATTTAAGCTATATAAACTACTTAGGCTAAGTAGAGTATCTCTTAAAGATTACGCTACTTATTAGAATAAGTATTAAGCTTACTAAAGAGCTATAGTTACTTATAGCTACTTATAGAGAAGGTAGTAAGTAGTATATATATTACTAACGTGCTTAGAGTTATTAGAAAAAAGCGCTACTATAGGCGTAGATAGTTAATATAAAGAGAGCTATAGAAAGCTAGTTACTTTACTTATTATAAGGTAAAGAGTTAAATAAAGATTAGAGAAGTGTCTAAATATATTATTTATAGCGTTATTATTACGTAGAGAGAATAAGACCTATACTTTAAAGCGCTAGGCTTATAACTATAGAAGAATTTAAGCTAGAAATAATAGATTTAGGTAATTAGAATTATAATTACTACTCTTATAAAATTAAATAAGAGTAGTGTAATATATATAAGCGAGCGCGTAAAATACTAGTATAAAAGAGAGAAAGTACGTAATTAATCTAATAGGTGCTTAAATACCTATTATAATAATATTAATATTAATAAGATAGTTATAGAAGTTCTTAATAAACGCTATTACTATTTTATAATATATTAGTAACGTTATAATTTAAATAATCTTAATATATATACTTATAATTACTTTTATATCTTATATTTTAGAATAATTAAAAGTATTAAACTATTAAAAAAAATAGCTAGCCTAAATTTCTAAAATTACTAGCTACTTAAGTAATAGATCTAGAATTAAAAGATAATATTTATACTAATTAATATAAAGAATAAATAGCTTAATCTCTAGATACTAGATATTAATAGAAGTAATTATATAAAGTAATAGTATAAATCTCTATTCTAGTATATTTTATAAAAGAAAAAAGTAAGTTTAATTATTCTTTTTTTTTTATTAATAATCTATAGTATCTATAGCTTAATTTATAGATACTTCTTAAGCTATAGAAAGTATTAGAATAATATTATATATACTAGGTATATTATTAATTATTAATAATATTATACCTAAATAATATAACTACGCTTATTAAGTAGTAATTATTAAAGAAAAGCCTTTTTATTATAACTACTTAGAAATCTAGTCTAAGTATTATTCTATATATTTTATAAATGTTTTTTCTTAACTATATAAATACTTTTAGCTACTTTATCTACTTATACCTAAATATTATTAATAATACTTTCTAAGAATATTAGAGAATATACTTTTTAATATTTAATACTTTTTATTAATATTAATACTACTATAGAATAGAATAGATTTCTAGTATATTTTCTATTTTTTTTCTTTATCTACTTATATATACTACGCTTCTTTTAATACCTATAGTACTAGCTAATTATTACTTTTATCTTTTAGATATAAAAGAATAATTAACTACTATAAGTATTAGTATTTAACTTATCTCTAATTATCTTAGATATTACTAAAGTAGCTTTTAAAGCTAGAGTAGAGTTTTTATATATAAAAAACGTAATAGAATAGACTAAAGAATATTAATAATAATAGAACTAGTTTTTCTTTTTTATTACTAATAATATAGTATTATATAACTTTTATATTTAGAAAGTAATAAGCTTTAGTATCTAAAAACTAGAATTATTAAGCTTACGCTTTAAATCTAGATATTTTACCTTAACTTATTATTTAAAACGTTTCTACTATCTTAGACTTATTATTAATACTAATAACTACTATATATAATTATTACTAATATACTCTTTATAAGCTCTAATTATAGATTAAGTATAAAACTACTTTATAGTTATCTCTAATAATTAAAGCTTCTTTTTTATAAATACTAATTTCTACTTAAATTATTTAATCTTATCTTAGTACTTAGTAGTAATATTAATCTTATAGCTAAGATTATCTTAGTTAATAGTATTAAGATTATTATTATTCTTTACTATATTATCTTTAGCGCTCTAGCTAAAAGTAATTATATTTAATACTTTTTTAAGTAAGTTAAATATTACTATTTTTTTCTTATATAGTAGTATTATAAAGTATAATAATAATAAGTATAAAGTATAATAGTTATAAAGTAAAGATATCTTTATATATTAAATAGTAGAGTTAGTTAAATACTAGATATATAATATTAGACTATAATTAGGTATATTATTCTAAAAAGACTAGAGATAAATTACTACTAAGCTATAATAGTAATTCTAAAGTATTTATACTTATAGCTAAGTTAGCTTAGGCTCTTATAAGCTAAAGCTTAATATTATTCTTTCTTTTAGAGTAGATTACTCTTAATCTAACTCTAAGTATATATAATAAGTAAAAAAAAGTAAGTAAGATCTAAAATAGACTATTCTAGTCTATAATAGCTTATACTAGGTATTTATAAATATAATATACTTATAGAAGATAGAAATCTTAGTAGAAAAATCTAGTAATTTAGAAAATTATAAAATTATATATAAATACGTTTTTTTACGCTAGTAGCGCTAGTATAGAGCTATATACCTAAGCTATTTCTAGCTAGTTAGATTTTTCTTTTTTATTTCTTTACTTTATAATACTCTAAGTATATAAGTATTACTTTATTTTAAGCTAAAATTTAAAAATAATAAGTTAGCTTAGAATACTTTATTTTAGCCTTTTTAGAGGTAGAATAGAGTAGTTTAGACTAAATTAAAAGCTTTTAGTGTAATTTATACTAGAATAATACTAACTAGACTATAGAAAGTAATTTATATCTACTAACACTTACTTTATATCTTTATACTACCTACTTATCTATATTTACTACTTATACTTTATACTAGCTCTTAATAGTCTAATCTAAGCTATTCTATACTAACCTTTACTATATTAGATAATAACTATACTTATATATCTAACTACTATATAAAGAAGCTCTTAAAAATAAGCTTTACCTCTTATACTAGCTATATTACTTTCTAGTTTAAAAATAGTAACTATATCTTTAGTACTACTAGTTACTATTTTCTAGTAATTATAAATAATAATACTTATAATATCTTTAGTAGTATAATTAAGAATATTACTACTTTAGAGAATACTTTTACTATTTAAGTTATTTATATAGAAGATACTAGGCTTATAGTTATAAGTACTTCTTAGTAAGTTTTTCTTTTACTCTTTTCTACTTTATTATAGCTCTTATTAGCTTTTTTTACTTTATTCTAAGTATAAAAGTAGTAAATAGCTCTATAATAGGTAGACTTAGTATATTTTAGCTCTTTTTAGACTATTTTAAGCTATTACTAACTAAAAATAGCTTTTTAAAAATCTTTTAAACTATAATAAAATTTATTAAGTCTTAAAGTAAATAAAGACTAGAAAGAAGCTTACTATTACTACTAATAAGTTCTTTTTTCTTACTAGCTCTTTTATAAATCTACTTAATAATAATAATACTACTACTTAAGCTATTTAAGCTACTATCTTACTAGCTCTAGTTAACTTTACTAATAATAAGTATAAGACTTTATAGTATAACTTAGCGTATTTATACTAGTAAGTTATAAAGTATATTTAGAAGTATATTTTAGTTTATTTTAGTCTCTTTTAGTCTACTTTAGTTCTCTATAACTCTATCTATCTTTTCTAGATTTAGTAAAGCGTTTTTAGTATCTAAGTAGCTTATTTTAGTCTAATATAGTCTATTCTAAACTATTTTAACTAATAATAGTAGATATTACTTTTCTTTATAGAATAAAATATAATACTATATAAGCGCGCTTTATTTAATTAAAGCTTCTAAGTTTAGCGCTTACTTAAATAAAAAGTCTAAGTTTAATAAAAAGTAAAATACTTTCTCTAAGAGTATTACTACTACTTCTACTAAGCACGCTTTATAAGTTAAAAAAAAGTTAGAAAAAAGTATCTCTTTTAAGTAATCTATAAGTAACTCTAAAATACTTTAATATACTTTATTATAGGCTATTCTAGTTTTTAGTTAGCTATTAGTAGCTTTTTTAGCCTTTTTTACTTTACTTTACTCTATTCTAGCTTATACTAACTTATTTAGTAGCGTTTAAGCTAGAAGTCTACTACTATAGCTATTTAAAGTACTATTATAATTCTTAACTTTAAGATTACTAGTTTAGAGTAGTAGTACTTAAAAGTAAGTAAGTAAATTAAGAATTCTAGAGATATTAAGCTTAGTTTTACTTCTAAGATTAATAAAAAGAAGAATTAAATTATAGAGCTTTAGGCTAGTATTATTTAGATACCTCTAGTATAGCTTCTAGTAGCTCTTTTTAAGCTCTTTTAGCTTCTTCTAGAGTAGTATAAAGTTTACTAGTATATATAAGTAAGAATTAGTTTAGACTAAGTAGTACTAGCTTACCTTAGGCTATTATAAGCTATTATAGTATAGTTAGAAGCTCTTAAGTAATATCTAGATTAGAATTTCTTTATAAATAT